>NC_091978.1:10850490-11208407 GCF_044704955.1 Pristiophorus japonicus
GAGGTCGTGCGTCCCTGACCGGCTCCCAATCCTTAATGTCTTCCCCTTCCTCTTCCCAGTTCACCCGGGCTCCCTCCGGGGCCATTATGCAGCCCATTCCTTTGGCCTTGGATAGAGCGTGAGCCAAGCTTTGGATTTTCTCTTGGCAGGGCCCGTGATTCCCATTCTCAAAACCCTTATTGGTGGCTACCCTATATGCTGTCTTAATATCCTTCATTTGCCCCTCCAGCCCGTTTACTTTACTGCTAGATGAGTGGTCTCCTCCCGTGCGACCTGCTGATTGAGCTTGGCCTCTGTTACCTGACACTACAGGTACTCCCGTTTGTTACGGGAGATTTCCTCCTGAGTGTGCCTCTCCTGCTTTTCTTACGGGAACTCATCTAAAAGCCTCGTTCCTGCCATGACCCTTTTTGGCTGACTGCTCCTCGGACTCTTTGAGCTCTGCTTTAAGCCTACCAACCTGTTCCCTAAGCAGTTGAACTTGCTTCTGCAGACACAGGAGCCAGATGGCCTTTTCTTTTGCCTTTCTATGCCTGTTACTCCCCATCCACTCAGCAGCTTTGTCCTTCAGACTCTCAGCCCATAAAAGTTCTAGTACCCACTGCTGTGTTACACTAACTTTCCCAAAGATATATGAGGAAATCCTAGCCCCCATTGCCGATCTCTTGGCCTTAATATCCTCCATAACTCTGTTCAGTACACCCAGGTCCTGCCGCGGTCACCAAATTCTGTAAGTGGTTTTCCTTAGGTGTTTTCGAAGCACCCTCACTTTACAATAGTTCTATCACTGGGAGTGATTACTGTACTGAATAGATGAATGAGTCAGGGATGAATACCTTGGTCTCAACCGGTAATGCTTTTATTAAAGTTAAAACACACATCTGCACCCAGTAAAACCATACACGCCCTGGTGTGTAAAACAAACAAATGCAGTACAATACACAGTCTGGCTCATCTAACTATCCCCTATCGCGAAGTACCCACATCTAAAACCTCCCCTGAAATCCCCTAAGATTTGATTGGGAGAATACACGATACCCCCTCACACCGTGGCTGTGATCTTAAAAAGATGCATGTGCAGAGATGATGCTCACCGATTCCTTGGCTTACTCACTGCTTCTCCTGATGTAAACGTGTCTCTTCTGATTTCTTCTCTCCGTCCCATACGGAGGGCTTGGCCCTTGTAGAGGCGAAGCGAGCGAGAGCAAGAGAGCGAGCTATGGCTACATGACCCCTTTTATACCCTCACACTGTCTGCCCTTTCAGGCTGAATAAAGTTTGTTCTTGTTTCAAGGCTTCCTGTGGGTGTATCGTTTGGTCCAATAAAGTTTTATCCTTGTTTTCGAGGCTTCCTGTTTTGAGTCCAGTGATGGGTTTTCGCTTCCGACCGGTCTGGGCTTAATGGCTTTCTATTGTTCTGGTATCTATCCAGGCAATGGCTCGATCACTGATCAGTTGACTTGATCTACCTTTGACGAATTCACATTGCTTAACAATGGACTCTCCATCTGCTCATCACCTGCGATGAATTGCCTTATCTTGGCCATTGTCTTCCCAGATCCCCTGCCCATCATTCTAAGTCCAACATGGAGAAGTACCTGGGCCCCTCCCACAAACAGCTTCCAGCTTTTTCTGCGGTGAAAAAAATATGTCCAACGAATCCTTGGGGATTAAAACGCAATGTCCAGATAATGTCCAATAAATCCTTGGGGATTCGATCCTTACAGCTGTTCAGAGAAGGTTCACTAGGTTGATTCCGGAGGTGAGGGGGTTGACCTATGAGGATAGGTTGAGTAGGTTGGGCCTATACACATTCAGAAGAATGAAAGATGATCTTATTGAAACCTAAGATAATGAGGGGGCTCAACAAGGTGGATGCAGAAAGGATATTTCCACTCATAGGGGAAACTAAAATTAGGGGACATAGTCTTAGAATAAGGGGCCACCCATTTAAAACTGAGATGAGGAGGAATTTCTTCTCTCAGAGGGTTGCAAATCAATGGAATTCTCTGCCCCAGAGAGCTGTGGAGTCTGGGGCATTGAATAAATTTAAGGTGGAGATAGACAGATTTTTGAGCGATTAAGGGAGTAAAGGGTTATGGGAGCAGGCAGGGAAATGGAACTGAGTCCATGATCAGATCAGCCATGATCTTATTAAATGGCGGAGCAGGCTCGAGGGGTCAAATGGCCTAATCCTGCTCCTATTTCTTATGTTTTTATACTATGCTTCTGTCTGTTTTGGCAAAGCTTCCCATCATGTATTGTAACATAGCTACAGTATTTCAAAACAACATTGACATTAACTCCGTGCTTCCCACATCAGACTCCCCACCAGAGGAAATAATTTCTCTTCATCTACCCTATCAACTCCTTTGGTCATCTTAAACGCTTCAATTAGAATATCCTTTAATATTATATATGCAAGGGAATAATTTGTTTTAATTATGGTGCAGGGATAAATATTCGCCAGGACACCGGGAAGAACTCCATTGCTCTTCAAAATAATGCCATGGGAATTTTTACGTTCACCTTTGGGCCTCGGTGCAGCACTCCCTCAGTTCTGCACTGGAGTGTCAGCCTAGATTATGTGCTCAAGTCTCTGGACTAGGATTTGCACCCACAACATTTTGACTCAGAGGTGAGAGAGCTACCCACAGATACATGACTGACACATTTGAAGTGTGGGTTACACATTTTATACTTACTTTGAAACTGAAACTAAGTATTATTCTGTGGCACAATTTACTTCAAAGAGATAACGCAAGATAATGTTAATTTTGCCCAATTTTATCCGATTACGCAGTTGGCCTCTTGATCAGACCTGCTGTTTACTGTGCGCTCTCTTCCTTCTGGGCAAGGTGTGAGGCACTCTGGTGTAACATCCCAGCATCACATAGAATGTTTCCAGCTCCCCCTGCTGCTCAACCTGCTGCCCATCTTCCGTTTATAGAATCTTCTCAGCTAGTCACAAGGCATAGAAATTAGGAAAGCTTTAATTTCACTTTTACGTGTATAGATTGTGATCCAGATGATAATTTTGAGGAATCCTATTAGCTATTTAATTATAGATAAAATACAGAATAAAAAAAATAAAAATGGATGTATTGGAAAATTCACCTGATATAATGTTGTATAATTAATTAATATACTTTACCTATATTTGAATTAGGTGGCCTGGAGCTGTAAAAGGTAGGAATACAAAGCTCCTATAGGGAAACTGTGGGATAACCATAACCACATCACTTTTCAGGTCACTGGTCAGTTAATGACACCTTGATAATAATGTCACGGTTCTGCGTGATTGTTTCGACTGAATAAAAAAGATATCGCCCAGCATTCCTTTCCTACTTTCTTGTATTCCATTTTTCTTTAATTCCTCCAATTTTTACGGTGCTCTCTTGAAGACTTTGGAGTATATCTTGACTTTCTGCGAAAATGTGTGCTAGCGAGATGGCAGCCTGTTTTACATCTCTCCCGATTTTTTCTATTGATGTCAAAAAACCTAAGGGTTCAAATACATAATTTCATGAAACTGAGGGTACAGGGATACAGCTGTTTTAAAAAAACAGCATTTTGGGTTTTATAAATAGGATCTAGAGTGCAAGACTAAAGATGTAAAGATATTTTGTATGAAACTTACAGGTCACATTTAGAGCACTGTTTGCAGTTTTGGGTGTCCTGTTATTCACAAAGAAAGAAAGACTTGCATTTGTATCGCGCCTTTCATGACCACTTGATATCCCGAAGCACTTTACAGCCAATGAAGTACTTTTTGAAGAGTAATCACTGTTGTAGTATAGGAAACGCGGCAGCCAATTTGCACATAGCAAGCTTCCACCAACAGCAGTGTGATAACAAGATAATCTGTTTTAGTGATGTTGGTTGAGGTCAGGACATCAGTGATAACTCCCCTACCCCACTCAGGATAACCATCAGGATGATGTTTAATATTTTGGGGGACTTCATGAATAAATGGGCTGTACATTAGGACTGAATCATAGCAAATATGATTCTGTTATTCAAAAAAAGGTGTCACAATCTTAGAATTTTACGTGCTGTTATCAGTCTTATCTGGTATAAGCTATTAGAGCGTATAAGCTGTAAAGGATGGTTTTTAATGCATTACATTATGCCTCACAAATATTAATAAATTATTTGAGGAAGCAACTAAATTAGTGGATATAAATAATTATCATTTTCAGAATCTCATTTGATAAAGTTTTATCCCCCAATCACTTTGCCCACCATTGGCAGCTATCTGTCATACACACTGGAATTCTCTCCGCTTCTCCACCTCATTCTCGTCCATTAAGACCCTCCTTCAAACCCACCTATTTCACCAAGCTTTTAGTCACCATTCTAATGACATGGCTTTTGCTCTCAGCGGCGAAGGAACGGCTTCTGCCATTCACCTCGTGTGCAATTGCCTGAGACTTTTTGTGGGCTTGTCAGCAAAGATTTCTACAAATCGGGCATCTGATTCAGTACACCGTCCTCTACAGGGAAACTATGGCATCTGTGAGCAGAATGAAGCAGGGAGGCTCTTCAACCAATCAGATTGGAGAATCTTCACTGAAACATGCAGACTGCAAATCAGGAAGTAAAAAACAGGACATGTAAATTGCATTTAAATCATTGTACAGGAAGTGAAACAAAGAGTGGGACATACAGATGGGATTAAGGGGGAGAGATAAAAGAAAAACAGAAAAACTAAAATAATTTATTTCCAAAAAATCTGCAATATTAATTTTTTTCTGAGGGAATGAGACTCCACATTTGTAAAATTAATTTTTCAGGGCCAGAGAGGTTGTTCAGCAATAATTATAATTTATTATGCTGCTAAAAACTCACTCACTCCTGAATGCACTCGCCCTAACCTTTGCAGCTGTTTTTAGTGAGAGACTATTGGGTAATTACCTTAAATTGAAGCCATTACATTGATTTCAGTGCTGATTCTATTTGTGAGGACTGCAACAACACACCCTGTGAAGGAGCAGGATAGCTCTGATAGCAACTTCTGGATTTCAGTGTTTAACTGCGTATGTGCGGACACTAGAAGTTGCTGTCAGATTTATCCTGTAGTAAAGGCGAGCGCTGTTAACCTTGCTGTTATTATTACACCAAAATCTGGGCCAATGTCTCATACTTTGGCTCGGCACCAATTTTGTTTGATTATGCCTTAGGGGCTTTTTCTATGTTCAAGGCGCTATATAAATGCAAGTGCCTGTGCCTGTTGTTGGAGAATTTTGAAAATGGTTAAAGCTTATGGAAGTAATGACACATTGGCTAACTGGTTTGAAAACTGCCTGGACAACATCAAGCTGAGGGTGGTAAGAAATAGAAAAAGCCCTGTTTGGTGGCCAATTGTCCCACAGAGGTCAATTCATGTATCCCGTGCCTTTCCGCTTTTTAGTAATGATATTAAAGAGAATACTTCAGTAAATTCTTTGTCTAAGCTACATGTCAAAAGGGAATGAAAGCATTCAACAGGATCTCGACAGATTAAGTGCACAGACAAAGGAATGGTAAATGCACTTAATAAGAAATCATTACATTTCTTGTGAATATAACTCATTTTATAGTTTGTTTCAGATTATTCATATACCCAACTCCCTCCTCATGGAAAAAAATGAGGACATAAAACAAAGCTGTTTTATTTTTGTCAGGAAAATGAGAAATAATGGATACACATATTGGGACTGGTGCTTTACAATTAGCAAACCACTGAGTGGCGCTAGCCACTTAAAGCATAAACACTGCTGGGAGTATGTTACTTATTTATGTAACTGGCAGCAAAACAAGGGACTTGGGAACATAAGAATAGGAGGAGGCCATTCAGCCCCTCGAGCCTATTCCGCTATTCAATTAGATCATGGCTGACCTGTGTCTAAACTCTATCTACCCGCCCTGGTTCTGTAATACCCTTGCCTAACAAAAATCTATCAATCTTAGTTTTGACATTTTAAATTCACCCCCAGTCTTAACAGCTTTTTGGGGGAGAGAGTTCCAGATTCCCACTACTCTTTGTAATTTTAAGGTAATGCACTCTTGTTCTGGACTCATTCACCGGAGGAAATCGTTTCTCTCGATCTACCGTATTAACTCCTTTAATCTTCTTAAACACCTCAATTAGATCACCCCCTTAATCTTCTATACTCGAGGAAATACAAGCCTAGTCTATCCAACCTGCCCTCATAATTTAACCCTTTTAGCTCCGGTATCTTAATTTCTGTAAATCACCAATCTTTGAAATGTTTTTCTTAAATTGAAAAATCCAGGTTAAGGGCCAATGTTTTTGGATAATAGCCAAAGTAGACAATAAGAGGAAACAATTACAAGATAAATTAACTACGGTAGTTGGGTGAACGTGGTTTTTAAAAATGTATTTGTCATTGGAGGGAGGTGAGGAGCAGCACTGTTTTAATGGTGCTGGGATTAATAAGTTAGAGTAGGAAAGGGAGTGATGAGTCTATTTCTCCAACATGTGCTGTGCAGTATATATATGAATTTGATATTTTAATATTTTTATTTAGCATATATATATATATCCATTTTTTGGTAGCACTTAAAATTTTGAATTGTGAAGTGACATAGATTATTATGAGATCTGTTTGTACACTTTTTTTCACAGAGTCAGTGAGATAGTTGTGAAGGAAACTTAGGACAGTGTTATTTTGCTATTTGCCTATGATTCTTCCTATTTTACCTTACAAAGTTTCATTGTAATTGTTATTCATTCCTTTATTACCTGCCCCCACAATCAAAGTTCTGCTTGGTGAGCTTATTCATTTCTTTGTCATCAATATAAAGACCAACTGTTCAGCTGTCTCTGTTGCTTCCCAACCTTTGCCAACCAGGCCTCAGGCCACCTTACCTGAGTCCTGAACTGCATCTCTCTTTTGTTTTTTCCATCTCTCCTCATGCAGTCTTAGAGCTATTCTTGTCGATGAGGTCCACCTGCTTCTCTCTGAACCCCATTCCTACTAAACGGCTAAGCACCCAACTTCCCAAATTGCAAATGGTTTCCTCTCCTCATGCACTGCCCCCCTTTGAAAACACCATCACCAACTCTCCTCAGAAAGCCCACCCATGGCCCCTTGTAAGCTACTGCTCCAACCTCCCCTTCCTCTTCAAAGTTGCTGAACGTATTGTTGCCTCCCAGATCATTATCCATCTCTCCCACAACTCCCTATTTTAATTCCGCCAATCAGGTTTTCACCTTCCCACAGCACCGAAATGGTTCTAACCAAAGTCATGAAGGACATTCTTTATGACTGTAACCATGATGCATTATCATGCCTCATTCTCCTCAACCTCTCTGTAGCCTTTCACTCAGTTGACAACACTATACTTCTCCAATGGCTCTCCTTCATGATGTAGCTTAGTGGAACTCTTACCTAATTTGGTCTCCCTCTTATATAATCTAATCGTAACCACGTGGACACCCAGCTTTACTTCACCACCTCTCACGTCCCTTCCACTGCCTCTGTGCTGTCTAACTGCTTGTCTGAGATCCAGTCTTGAATGAGCCACAACTTCCTTCAGTTGAACATTGGGAAGACTGAAGCCATCACTTTTTGCCACTCATCTCAAACTCCATACCCTCACTACTAATTCCATCGACCTCCCTGGACATTGCCTCAGACTGAACGGGACTGCTCATAACCTCAATGTCCCATTCAATCCCAAGCTGACTTTTTGACCCTATATAATGTCCCTCACAAAGATTCATGGCCTTGCTCCACTCTACTTTTACAACTTCCTCCGGCCAGACAGCTCTGCTTGTATCTTCTACTTTTTATATTCTCATCGATTTTGTATCCAACCACTCCACCATTGGTGGCAGAGCCATCACATCCTTGAACACTAGAATTCTCTCGCTAGATCCTACTTCCCTGTCACATCCCTTAAACCTCTCATCACCTTCAAAAGCCTCTTTCAACAATCAAACAAATCTCGATTCCTGTTCAGTAAATTTTTGAAGCTGGGCCATGTACACTTCAGAGTACCACATCATTACCTCTGTTAGAAGTTACACATTTCTTTCTTACCAATAAAGGGAACAATATATGGCAGTGATAGGATTGAATGGATATCAGTGATCTACATAGAACTACATAGAATGTACAGCACAGAAACAGGCATTTTGGCACAACTAGTCCATGACGGTGCTTATGCTCTACACAAGCCTCCTCTTACTACTCTTCATCTAACCCTATCCATAGAAACATAGAAACATAGAAAATAGGTGCAGGAGTAGGCCATTCGGCCCTTCTAGCCTGCACCGCCATTCAATGAGTTCATGGCTGAACATGCAACTTCAGTAACCCATTCCTGCTTTCTCACCATACCCCTTGATTCCCCTAGTAGTAAGGACTTCATCTAACTCCTTTTTTAATATATTTAGTGAATTGGCCTCAACAACTTTCTGTGGTAGAGAATTCCACAGGTTCACCACTCTCTGGGTGAAGAAGTTCCTCCGCATCTCGGTCCTAAATGGCTTACCCCTTATCCTTAGACTGTGACCTCTGGTTCTGGACTTCCCCAACATTGGGAACATTCTTCCTGCATCTAACCTGTCTAACCCCGTCAGAATTTTAAATGTTTCTATGAGGTCCCCTCTCATTCTTCTGAACTCCAGTGAATACAAGCCCAGTTGATCCAGTCATTCTTGATAGGTCAGTCCCGCCATCCCGGGAATCAGTCTGGTGAACCTTCGCTGCACTCCCTCAATAGCAAGAATGTCCTTCCTCAGGTTAGGAGACCAAAACTGTACACAATACTCCAGGTGTGGCCTCACCAAGGCCCTGTACAATTGTAGCAACACCTCCCTGCCCTTGTACTCAAATCCCCTCGCTATGAAGGCCAACATGCCATTTGCTTTCTTAACCGCCTGCTGTACCTGCATGCCAACCTTCAATTCCATTCTCGCTCATTTGTTTATCTAGCTTCCTCAAAAATACATCTGTGCTATTTACCTCAATTACTCCTTGTGGTAGTGAGTTTCATATTCTAACCACTCTCTGGAGAAAGAAGTTTCTCCTGAATTTCTTGATGGATTTATTAGTGACTATCTTATATTTATGGCCCCTAGCTTTGGTCTCCTGCACAAGTCTAACCTATCAAACCCTTTTATAATTTTAAAGATCGCGATCATATCATCCTTCAGCCTTCTCTTTTCTAGAAAAAATAGCCCCAGTCCGTTCAATCTTTCCTGATAGATATAACTCTCAGTTCTGGTATCACCCTTGTGAATCTTGTTTTCACATTCTGCAGTGCTTTTATATATCCTTTTTATAACATGCAGACCAGAACTGAACAGAAGAGGAAAGGAAAGGAAGGGGCAGTGAAAAGAAAGAAAGACTTGGATTTATATAGCGCCTTTCACAGTCAATGGACATCGCAAAGAGCTTTACAGACAATGAAGTATTTTTTGAAGTGTAATCACTGTATAATGATAGTGAGGGGAGAATGGATGGTAAAGAAAGGGAGAGGAGAGTGCAATGATGGTCATGAAGGGATGAATTAAAGATAATGATGGAGCAATGGATGGCATAAAGGGTCTAGGAAATCCATGGAAGAGAGATGGAAGGAGTAGCAATGAGGGGATAGAGAAGGGTGAAATGAAGTGAAGTGGTCAGAAGCTGGGAGTGATGTTTCCAGAGTGCCAGCATTCACTGAGAGAGAAAAGTGAAGGGGTAAGAGAGGCAGTGTGAACTAGAGGGTGGAAATGTACCAGCTTTTTGGAGAGGGAGAGGAGTGCTAGCTTGAACTGGAATGGAGGAATGGTGCTAGCTTGAATAAGAGGGTGAGGGAAGAAGAGAGTGAATTGGGATTGAGGCAGAAAATAATTCCAAATTGAATTGAGGGAGAGCAGAAGCAGACTGCCAATATAAATCGGGAAGGCCAGAAGAGTTCGGGAACTGGATGGGGTATAGTATCTCTGAGAACTGGAGCAGGAATCGGATGTTAGAGCCTGAGCATTGAAGTACCTTGTGGTGAAATGCTGGACTAGTTGTTCTGTTGAAAATCCAAATGTCACTTTCTTTTTCTTTTTGTAGATTAAAACTATATTAATTGTAAAGTCAAAAGTACTCAAAATTGAACAGAATGTGACTTTTTTTTAAATGTAAAAGAATCATTCTTTTCCATGATAGCATGCTCTGTCCTTTTAGAAATGCACCACCAATTTTGTATCTTCAACATTTGGCCTCATGTACAGCTCTTCCTCCCTTTGCCCCACCATTGGCGACTCTGCCTTCAACAGCCCTAAGCCCAATGCACTGGAATTCTCTCCTAAACCCTTCTGGCTCACCACCTCCCTTTCCTCCTTTAAGACTCACTACTTTGACCAAGCTATTGATCACCCTCACTAATATTAGCATGGATAGAGGATTGGCTAATGAACAGAAAACAGAGAGTCAGGATAAATGGTTGGTAATCAGTAACTAGTGTGGTGCCACAGGGATCAGTGCTGGGACCCCAACTATTTACAATCTATATTAACGACTTGGAAGAAGGGACTGAGTGTAACGTAGCCAAGTTTCCTGACGATACAAAGATGGGAGGAAAAGCAATGTGTGAGGAGGACACAAAAAACCTGCAAAAGGACATAGACAGGCTAAGTGAGTGGGCAAAAATTTGGCAGATGGAGTATAATGTTGGAAAGTGTGAGGTTATGCACTTTGGCAGAAAAAAATCAAAGAGCAAGTTATTATTTAAATGGTGTAAAATTGCAAAGTGCTGCAGTATAGTGGGACCTGGGGGTCCTGATGCATGAAACACAAAAGGTTCGTATACAGGTGCAGCAAGTGATCAGGAAAGCCAATGGAATATTGGCCTTTATTGCAAAAGGAATGGAGTATAAAAGCAGGGAAATCTTGCTACATTTATACAGGGTATTGGTGAGGCCACACCTGGAATACTGCATACAGTTTTAGTTTCCATATTTAAGAAAGGATATACTTGCTTTGGAGGCAGTTCAGAGAAGGTTCACTAGGTTGATTCCGGAGATGAGGGGGTTGACTTATGAGGAAAGATTGAGTAGCTTTGGCGACTACTCATTGGAATTCAGAAGAATGAGAGGTGATCTTATCGAAACGTATAAGATTATGAGGGGACTTGACAAGATGGATGCAGAGAGGATGTTTCCACTGATAGGGGAGACAAGAACTAGGAGTCATAATTCTAGTTCTAGTCGGGGAGACTAGAACTAGGGGGCACAGCCTCAAAATACGGGGGAGCCAATTTAAAACTGAGTTGAGAAGGAATTTCTTCTCCCAGAGGGTTGTGAATCTGTGGAATTCTCTGCCCAAGGAAGCAGTTGAGGCTAGCTCATTGAATGTATTCAAGTCACAGATAGATAGATTTTTAACCAATAAGGGAATTAAGGGTTATGGGGAGCGGGCGGGTAAGTGGAGCTGAGTCCACGGCCAGATCAGACATGATCTTTTTAAATGGCGGAGCAGGCTCAAGGGGCTAGATGGCCTACTCCTGTTCCTAATTCTTATGTTTTTATGTTCTTATAATCTTAGAATAAGGGGCCGCCCATTTAAAACTGAGATGAGGAGAAATTTCTTTTCTCAGAGGGTTGTAAATCTGTGGAATTCACTGCTCAGAGAGCTGGGGAAGCTGGGACATTGAATAAATTTAAGACAGTTTCTTAAACGATAAAGGGGTTATGGGGAGCGGGCAGGGAAGTGGACCCGAGTTCATGATTGGATCAGCCATGATCGTATTAAATGGCGGAGTAGGCTCGAGGGGCCTAATGCTGCTCCTATTTCTCATATTCTTATGTTCTGTGCACTCCACAAGCATGTCTATGCCCGCTTGAAGTCTATCACTGTCCTCCTCACTGTTCACTATACTTCCAAGTTTTGTGTCATCTGCAAATTTTGAAATTGTGCCCTGTACACCCACATCCAAGTCATTAATATATATCAAGAAAAGTAATGATCCTAGAACCGATCCCTGGGGAAAACCACTGTATGCCTTCCTCCAGTCCGAAAAACAACCATTCACCACTACACTCTGTTTCCTGTAACTTGCCAATTTCGTATCCATGCTGTTTATTAAGAATATAAGAACATAAAAACATAAGAAATAGGAGTAGGAGTAGGCCATACGGCCCCTCAAGCCTGCTCCACCATTCAATAAGATCATGGCTGATCTATTCATGGACTCAGCTCCACTTCCCTGCCCGCTTCCCATAACCCCTTATCCCCTTATCGTTTAAGAAACTATCTATTTCTGTCTTAAATTTATTCAGTGTCCCAGCTTCCACAGCTATCTGAGACAGCGAATTCCACAGATTTACAACCCTCTGAGAGAAGAAATTTCTTCTCATCTCAGTCTTAAATGGGCTAAGATTCTAAGATCATGCCCTCTAATTCTAGTCTCCCCCATCAGTGGAAACATCCTCTCTGCATCCACCTTTTCAAGCCCCCTCATAATCTTATACGTTTTGATAAGATCACCTCTCATTCTTCTGAATTCCAATGAGTAGAGGCCCAACCTGCTCAACCTTTCTTCATAAGTCAAACTCCTCATCCCCGGAATCAACCTAGTGAACCTTCTCTGAACTGCTTCCAAAGTAAGTATATCCTTTCGTAAATATGGAAACCAAAACTGCACGCAGTATTCTAGGTGTGGCCACAACAATAGCTGTAACAAGACTTTCCTGCTTTTATACTCCATCCCCTTTGCAATAAAGGCCAAGATTCCATTGGCCTTCCTGATCACTTGCTGTATCTGCTGTTATACATGTGGACTTGTATTTACTCTGTACAGCCACCAGAGGGCTCATTCCCCAGAGTTCCAAGGATCCCATAATTCCTTGGGAGACAGGTATTTAAGAAGCCTTCACAGGTTGGAGAGGCACTCTGGAGACCTGCAATAAAAGACTACGGTCACACTTTACTTTGAGCTCACAGTGTTCAGTCTGACTCTTTCTCCATACACGACAACAGGCGACGAGATACAGATAGCGAACCCAAAGATGCAGAGAACAATGGGCATCCTGGAGAAATTTTCGGAGGGAGATGATTGAGAAACTTTAGTGGAGCGACTTGACCAATACTTCTTGGCCAACGAGCTGGATGGGGAAGAGAGCGCTGCCAAACATGGAGCGATCCTGCTCACCGCCTGTGGGGCACCAATGTATGGCCTCACGAAGAATCTGCTCACTCCAGCGAAACCCATGGAGAAATCGTACGACGATTTGTGTACACTGGTCCGAGAGCATTTGAACCAGAAAGAAAGCGTTCTGATGGCGAAGTACCGGTTCTACACCTACAAAAGGTTTGAAGGCTAGGAAGTGGGGAGTTATGTCGCCGAGCTGAGACGCTTTGCAGGACATTGCGAATTTGAAAGACATTTGGAGCACATGCTCAGAGACTTTTTCGTACTTGGCATTGGCCATGAAACCACACTTCGCAAGCTTTTGACTGTAGAGACCCCAACCTTGAGTAAGGCCATAGCGATAGCCCAGGCGTTCATTGCCACCAGTGACAATACTAAGCAAATCTCTCAGCACACAAGTGCTGCTACAAGTACTGTGAACAAAGTGATATTGTTTTCGAATCATAACGTACACGACAGGTCACACATACCTGCAGCTACACGTCCGCAGATGTCTCAGAGTCCACCATCAAGGGTGATAAATGCAAGGTCATTAACTCCTTGTTGGCGCTGCGGGGGTGATCATTGTTTCCATTCATGCTGATTCAAAGGATACGTTTGCAAGGGCTGTGGAACAATGGGACAACGAGTGTGCAGGCGAGCTGCTAAGCCTGTTAAACCTGCAAACCACCACGTTGCAGAGGAGGACAGATCCACGGAGGATCACTACGAACCAGAGCCTCAGATAGAGGAGGCGGAGGTACATGGGGTGCACACATTCACCATGAATTGAACATACGTACATACGTACATATGTAAAAACATACGTACGAATTAGGAACAGGAGTAGGCCATCTAGCCCCTCGAGCCTGCTCCGCCATTCAAAAAGATCATGGCTGATCTGGCCATGGACTCAGCTCCACTTACCCACCCGCTCCCCATACACCTTAATTCCCTTATTGGTTAAAAATTTATCTATCTGTGTCCCCCGATAATGCTGAATGTTGAACTAAATGGACTCCTGGTGTCGATGGAGCTGGACACGGGCGCGAGCCAGTCCATCATGGACAAAAAGACTTTCGAAAGGTTGTGGTGCAACAAGGCCTCAAGGCCAGTCTTAACTCCAGTTCGCACGAGACTAAGAACTTACACTAAAGAACTGATTCCTGTAATCGGCATTGCTACTGTAAAGGTCTGCTACGATGGAGCGGTGCACAAGCCACCACTCTGGGTGGTACCGGGCGATGGTCCCACGCTGCTCGGCAGGAGCTGGCTGGGAAAGATACGATGGAACTGGGACGACGTCTGAGCGCTATCGCCCGCTGACGACACTTCGTGTGCCCAGGTCTTAAACAAATTTCCTTTGCTGTTCGAACCAGGCATCGGGAAATTCCAAGTAGCAAAAGTGCAAATTTACCTAATTCCGGGGGTGCGACCCATCCATTACAAGCCGGGAGCAGTACCATACATGTGAGAGAAAGGGTAGAGATCGAATTAGACCAGCTGCAACGAGAGGGCATCATTTCACTGATTGAGTTCAGCGAGTGGGCCAGTCCTATTGTCCCAGTCCTCAAGGGAGACAGCACCGTCAGAGTCTGTGGCGATTACAAAGTAACTATCAATCGTTTCTCCCTGCAGGACCAATACCCACTACCAAAAGCCGATGACCTCTTTGCAACGCTGGCGGGAGGAAAGACATTCACGAAGCTGGATCTGACTTCAGCCTACATGATGCAGAAACTGGAGGCATCATCGAAGGACCTCACCTGCATCAACACACACAAAGATCTTTTTGTTTATAACAGATGCCCGTTTGGAATCCGATCAGCGGTGGCGATATTCCATAGAAACATGGAAAGTTTACTGAAGTCGGTCTCGCACACCGTGGTCTTCCAGGACGACATCTTGGTCACAGGTCGGAACACAGTCGAGCACCTGCAGAACCTGGAGGAGGTTCTTAGTCGGCTCAACCGCGTGGGGCTCAGGTTAAAACGCTCAAAGTGCATTTTTCTGGCACCTGAAGTGGAGTTCCTGGGAAGGAGGATTGCGGCGGACGGCATCAGGCCCAGCAACGCGAAGTCGGAGGCAATCGAGAACGCACCGAGGCCACAGAACGTGACGGAGCTGCGGTCGATTCTGGGACTCTTGAACTACTTTGGTAACTTCTTACCGGGTCTTAGCACCCTGTTAGAGCACTACATGTCTTCCTACGAAAAGGGGGCGAATGGGTTTGGGGCAAAAGCATAGAAAATGCCTTTGTAAAATGAAAAAATTGTTATGCTCAAACAAATTGCTTGTGTTGTATGATCCATGTAAGCGTTTGGTACTAGCATGTGATGCGTCGTCATATGGCGTCGGGTGTGTATTGCAACAAGCTAATGATTTCGGGAAACTGCAACCGGTCTGTCTATAAGGCCGAGAGAGCCTACAGCATGATTGAAAAAGAAGCGTTAGCGTGTGTCTATGGGGTAAAGAAAATACATCAATACCTGTTTGGGCTAAAATTCGAATTGGAAACTGACCATAAGCCACTTATATCCCTGTTTTCCGAGAGTAAAGAGATAAATACCAACGCATCGGCCCGCATCCAGAGATGGGCGCTCACATCCGCATACAACTATGGCATCCGCCACAGGCCAGGCACAGAAAACTGCACCGATGCGCTCAGTCGGCTGCCATTGCCCACCACAGGGGTGGAAATGGTGCAGCCCGCAGATCTAGCCATGGTTATGGAAGCATTTCAGAGTGAGTAATCACCCGTCACTGCCCGGCAGATCAAAACCTGGACAAGCCAGGACCCCTTATTATCTCTAGTCAAAAGCTGTGTGCTTCATGGGACCTGGTCCAGTGTCCCAGTGGAAATGCAGGAAGAGATAAAGCCATTCCAGCGATGCAAAGATGAAATGTCTATACAGGCAGACTGCCTTCTGTGGGGCAATCGAGTAGTGGTCCCCAAGAAGGGCAGAGACACCTTCATCAATGACCTCCACAGTACCCACCCAGGCATCGTAATGATGAAAGCGATAGCCAGATCCCACATGTGGTGGCCCAGTATCGATGCAGACTTAGAGCCCTGCGTTCACAGATGTAATACATGCTCGCAGTTAAGCAATGTCCCCAGGGAGCTGCCGCTAAGTTTATGGTCTTGGCCCTCCAAACCGTGGTCTAGGGTACACGTCGTCTATGCAGGCCCGTTCTTGGGTAAAATGTTCCTTGTGGTTGTAGACACGTTCTCCAAGTGGATTGAATGTGAGATAATGTCGGCTAGCACGTCCGCTGCCACCACTGAAAGCCTGCAGGCCATGTTTGCCACACACGGCTTACCTGATGTCCTAGTGAGCGACAACGGGCCATGTTTTACCAGTGCTGAGTTCAAATAATTCATGACCTGTAACAGGATCAAACATGTCACATCTGCTCCGTTGAAACCAGCGTCCAATGGTCAGGCAGAGAGAGCAGTGCAAACCATCAAGCAAGGCTTGACAAGGGTAACTGAAGGCTCACTGCAGACTTGCCTATCCCGAGTCCTACTTAGCTACCACACGAGACCACACTCACTCACTGGGATCCCACCTGCTGAACTGCTCATGAAAAGAGCACTTAAGACAAGGCTCTCGTTAGTTCACCCTGATCTACATGAACAGGTAGAGAGCAGGCGGCTTCAACAAAGTGCATGCCATGATAGCGCAAATGTATCACGCGAGATTGAAATCAGTGATTTCAATTTATTTGTATTAAGTTATGGACAAGGTCCCAAGTGGCTTCCTGGCACTGTAGTGGCCTAAGAGGGGAGCAGGGTGTTTCGGGTCAAACTTTCAAATGGACTCATTCAGTGGAAACACTTGGACCAAATCAAACTCAGATTCACGGACTATCCTGAGCAACCCACCTTGGACCCTACCTTTTTTGATCCCCCAACACACACATCAGTGGCAACCGACACCATGGTTGACCACGAAGCAGAACCCATCATCCACAGCAGCCCTGCAGGGCCCAACACACCAGGCAGCCCAGCAAGGCCAGCTGCACAGCAGCCCAGCGAGGACCCAACAAAAGATTCAACAACACCAGCTTTCACACCGAGACGATCAACCAGGGCAAGAAGGGCCCTAGATCGACTCATATTGTAAATAGTTACACTATTGACTTTGCGGGGGGTGGGGGGGGCGGGGGGGGGGAAATGTTGTTATATATTTGGACTTGTATTTACTCTGTACAACCACCAGAAGGCTCATTCCCCGGAGTACCAAGGGATCCCATAATCGCTTGGGAGCACAGGTATTTAAGAAAGCTTCACAGATTGAAGAGGCACTCTGGAGATCTGCAATAGAAGACTAAGGTCACACTTTACTTTGAGCTCACAGTGTTCAGTCTAACTCTTTCTCCATACACAACACCTACATACTGTCCTTTTGTGTTTCATGCACAAGTACCCCCAGGTCCCGCTATACTGCAGCTGATTCCATGGGCATCAACTTTGCTGGCAAGCCTATTACGTGGCACTTTGTCGAACACCTTTTGGAAATCCATGTACACCACGTTAACCAGATTGCCCTCATCAACTCTCTCTGTTATCTCATCAAAAAACTCGATGAAGTTGGTTAAACACAATTTGGCCTTAACAAATCTGTGCTTGCTTTCCTTAATTAATCCACACTTATGCAAGTGACTGTTAATTTTCTCCCTGATTATTGTTTCTAAAAGCTTCCCCACTGCCGAGGTTAAACTGACTGGCTTGTAGTTGCTGGGTTTATCTTTGACATGTATGTAGACCATGTATACTGACTGTATAGTCACATAAGGTGTGCCTCCAGAGGGTACAGCGGTGGGAGACCTGTATAAAAGGCTGCCCAACATGCTTGTGCCTCACTCTGGAGTTACAATAAATGGTATTAAGATCACAACAGCTCAAGTACAATACTAGACCTTGTGGAGTCATTCATAAGAATATTAAAGACATAACAATCTTTACATCCTTTTTTGAACAAGGGTGTAACATTTGCAGTTCTCCAGTTCTCTGGCACTACCCCCCGCTTCTAAGGAGGATTGGAAGATTATAGCCAGTACCTCTGCGATTTCATCCTTCACTTCCCTCACCATCCGAGGATACATCCCATCTGGTCCTGATGACTAATCTACTTTAAGTACAACCAGTCTTTCTAGTACCTCTTTATCAATTTTTATCCCAACCAATATCTCCTCTGCCTCCTCCTTCGCTATGTTTATGGCAGCATTTTCTTCCATGGTGAAGACAGATGCAAAGTACTCATTTAGCACCTCATGCATACTCTCTGCCTCCATGTGTAGGATGGTCTCCTTTTTGGTCCCGAATCGGCCCCAACCCTTTTACTTCCCATTTACTATTTATATGCCTTTGAAGACTCTTTGATTACTTTTTATGTTAGTTGCCATTCTATTCTCATTGATCCTCTTATTTTCACTTCTGCTCTGAACTTTCTATATTTAGCCTGATTCTCAGATGTATTCTCGACCTGACATCTGTCATACGCACTCTTTTTCTGCTTCATGTTATTCTCTATATCTTTCATCATCCATGGAGCTCTGACTTTAGTTGCCCTACCTTTCGCCTTAGTGGCAATGTACCTCGACTATACTCGAACTAGTTCCTCTTTAAAGGCAGCCCATTGTTCCACTACCGTTTTGCCTGCCAATCTTTGATTCCAATTTATCTGGGCCAGATCTGTTAGTACCCCACTGAAATTTGCCTTCTTCCAATTAAGTATTTTTACTCTAGATTGCTCCCTATCCTTTTCCATAGCTTATCTAAACCTTATAATACTGTGATCACTGTTCCCTGAATGTTCCCCTACTGACACTTGCTCTAGTTGACCTGCCTTATTCCCCAGAATCAGATCCAGCAATGCCTCCTTCCTCGTTGTGCCGGAAACGTACCGATCAAGAAAGTTCTCCTGAACACACTTCAAAAATTCTTCCCCCTCTTTGCCCTTTACACTATTACTCTCCCAATCTATAATAGAATATTTGAAGTTCCTCATTATCATTACTTCCCTGCCAGTTTCCGTGGGGCCTCCTTGGAGTGGTGAATCAGCCTGTCTCAAACAAGTATACTGATGTCTGAGGGCTCATCTCTGGTCTGCAATGCAGCGAAAGCAGTACTAATGAAGAGTTATGCCTAGTGTTGCCAACTCTGACTGGACTTTTTTTTATTATTCATTCTCGGAATTTGGGCGTCACTGGACAAGCGAGCATTTATTGCCCATCCCTAATTGCCCTCAAGAAGGTGGTGGTGAACCACTATTTTTTGCAGTTTTTTTGTTGTGGACAACTGAGTGGTTTGCTAGGTCATTTTAGAGTGCTTTTAAGAATCAACCACATTGCTGTGGGTCTGGAGTCACATATAAGCCAAATTGGGTAAGACAGCAGATTTCCTTTTCTAAATTCCTGGAGTTTCATCACACAACCTCAACCACAACAACTTGTATTTATATAGCGCCTTTAACGTTGTAAAATGTCACAAGGTGCTTCACAGGAGTGTTATAAAACAAGAATTTGACACCAAGCCACATAAGAAGAAATTACGGCAGATGACCAAAAGCTTGGTCAAAGAGGTCATCATCATCATAGGCAGTCCCTTAAAGCAAGGATGACTTGCTTCCATGCCAAAAAGAGATGAGTTCACAGGTATTTCAATGAAGGACCTAATATTCCAGATCCCAAACTACATCGTGAAGGGTGGAAGATGCAGGTGCTTGGATTTTTTTAACGTGTGGTGGCTGTTGCACACCAGCCATCACACAGGCTTGACAGAGCTAGGTCTTGGTCCAGTGGCAAGGGCTATCCAAGATTAACTGGCGACCAGCTCAGCTGCACAGACCGAGCATGCACACATATCGCAGTGTGGGCTGGCCCGTGCTGCCCCTGGGCCCTCGCCTCTTCTGGGCCTCAGATTCATGCCTCTCCTGGGCCCCGGTCACTTCCCTCTACAGACTCTTGCCGCTCATTCGCCCCTCCTGCTGTGCCTGGCTGCACTGCATTCAGCAACTTGGCTTCATAGCTGTCACCCTCCTGCAGCAGCACGTGCTGCTCCCTGCAGTGGTATGCCACCGCACGCTGCTCCCTCTAATGGCCCCGGCCTGCTGATGGTCTTGCAGGCGGGGACCGTGCCGATTTCAGGGCCGGGCCGCCGCACACTGCTCCCTCCAATGGCCCCCGGCCTGTTGATGGTCAAAGAGGTAGGTTTTAAGGAACATCTTAACTGGAGAAGGAGAGGTGGAGAGGTTTAGGGATGGAGTTCCAGAGCTTAGGGTCGAAGCAGCTGAAGGCACAGCTACCAATGGTGAACAGTTATAATCAGGGATGCTCATGCCAACCTCCTCACCCAGTCAAACAGTCTGTTTTCCCCAACTCCAGTGTTTTTATAACTAATAAACAAAAATATTCAAGAAAATTTAAAAAACATACACAATTTTTTTAATACCCCTATGATTTTTCTCCTGGGTTGCTCGCACTAGTGTTTAGGAGATTAATCTTTAATTCCTGGAGACTCCAGGACAATCCTGGAGGGTTGGCAATCCAAGCCTGCTGCCTGAAATGATAACTTGTCTTTTTCCCCCACAGACATTGAGTTGTTTCCAGCATGTTCTGCTGTTGTTTAACAGAAGATACGGGAGCTTGATCTCAGGGGAAGTACTTCCCTTTCTTTTAAAAGAAATGCCCTACTGGGTTAGCAACTGCTTGCATTATGTACGTGTGTGAGGCATCCTATTTAATTTCTAGACTTCAAAAAAAAAGGAAGAAATAATCTACTGCAATTAACATGCATCGCACAACAGAACCACACGGTGCAATATTAGCACTAGTTGGCAAAAGAAAAACAATTCCTCCAGTTCAGAAACAAGGTATGGTTATTGCTGTTGGCAACGGATGAGAGGGTGGAGTTTTCTTCGGTGCAGTTAGGATGTGACTCAAGTCCAGCCCGCCCCTCTGATTCACACGCCTTGCGCTACCTGGCGCTGTTGTAATGCTGGATAAGATAGTGACAAATAGCGACTGCGTAACGTGTCCGACTGTCGACATCCAGTATCATTCTTTAGCAAAAGAAAGTTTCATAACTCTGGAGGATTCGGAACTGAGCAGCAATCCAATTGCAAAGCAGGGTTTGATACGGAAAGTTAAAAAAAAGACATTTATGTAAGAGGGAAAAGAGCGGCTGGCTTCTTTTCCAAACACCTGGTCGCCGTGTGTGTACTTTGTTGCTTCTTTGTCCGATTATATTGCACACGTTTGGTGCAGAATACAACGAGGAGAACATTTTTGGAAAAAAACTGGACTTTTTTTTTAGGGATTTGTGTTCTCCTTTTAGTTTAAGGACATTGTTTTTTTCAAAGAAAACAACAACATGATGAAAGGAGGATCTGCGGGTCTGGCTGTTTACGTTGCGATTTTGTGTTCCATTAGTGTCTACGTTTTGGGCTTGGCTAAGGATTCAGTCCCCAGGAAAACCATCTCTCACAATGGTAGGTGTTGTTTTCGGATGTATTTATTTTCTCTCTTAGCAATATCCCCAAATTAATTCAGATCTGTTGCTAAGTAAGTTGCATGTGTTGTAGTGCCTATTGAGAGGTTTTACAGATTGCTTTGCTATGCTTCGTGTATTTACAACCATGACGTGATCAGTGTAATACTTGGTTCATAAAAGGAAAAAAAAATCTGCATTTATATAGCGCCTTTCCTGACCTCAGGACGTCCCAAAGCGCTTTACAGCGGGTGAAGTACTTTTGGAGTGCAGTCACTGTTGTAATGTAGGGAAACGCGAGAGCCGATTTGCGCACATCATGCTCCCACAGTCAGCAATTAAATTCAGATAATAAGATTGAAATTGGTTATGGTCCATGTCAAGGTTCATAACCAAGGCTGATTACATGCATCCCAAACAAGAGGCTCGAGGCCAGCCCGAAATTGGTAATTTGGGCGTCACCCGTTGCGCCCCACAGGCATCTCGCCCCCTTTCTAAAGATGAATTTTGGGCCACTTGCATCGCCAACAGGGGACCGAAGATAATTCCTGGGACGGAGGTGGAAGCAGCAATGGGGAGGGGCACGTTCCCGAATGCCGTGGAGTCGGCGGAGCACTCCTGCTCCTCCTGGCTCCAAAGCTGCGACTTCTGAATCTTTTAAAACAAAAATCAACATGTCTTTCGCAGGGACCGCTGAACAATCACGAATAGAGCTTATTGCCGACTAGTTTCGGCAAAGTGAGCTTAAAACAGGTGTTAATCCCCTCGTTTACATATGTCATGGACCTAACGCCTGTTTTAAGAAGCCGTCAGGAATATCTGAAAAATGGATGGATGAATTTAGCAGTGGCCTGACCGCATGTGCAGATTGGCCCACCGCTAAATTTTGTTGTGCCTGTTTAAAGCCTTAAAAAACCCAATCTGTTTCAGTGATGTTGGTTGAGGGAAAAATATTGGCCAGGACACCAAGGAGAACTCCTCTTTAAGTCCAACTGAGAGGGCAGACAGTGCCTCAGTTTAACATCCCATCCGAAAGACGGTACCCCCACTGCACTGAAGTGTCAGCATGGATTATGTGCTCAAGTCTCTGGAGTGGAACTTGAGCCCACAACCTCCTGACATGATGCAGGAGTGCTACCACTAAGCCCCAAGGTCTTCTCAATATGTATGAGAAAGAGAAACGTAGGTGAAAGACTAGGGCTCACATGGCAGGGCAAATCAGCAAGCCATAAGAATAGTTGAGAAGAGAAGATCATTTATTAGTAATTTTACATTAGCTGTCATTTTATGTCTTGGTGGTTGATGGGGAGGCTTGTTCATCAACAGTCCATTGAAGTTAATGGAAATAACAATCGGAAGAGATGTGAAATAGTCTGCTGGGTTGTTATCACCCGTTTTACACACACACAAAGTCAAAATTACCCCCATAGCGATTGGGTGACACCGAGATTTGGTTTTGTAAAGTTGTAGATTATCGGAGGAAGGGAAGACAGAGGGAGATAAGGAGTTGCACAGTTTTTGTGGTCCTGGGAAATGAGATAATTTACATTCGTGCCATAATGCACAAAAGGTGGGGCTAACTGATTGTGCACATGATTCCTATGCACTTTGCATCTTTGTTGTGAGGTGAACCAGGTCTTTATAAAGTCATCACTTCTGTGGAGAGACTAGAGAAGATGGGATTGTGCCCCTTAGAGCAGAGAATGTTAAGGGGTAATTTAATAGTGTTCAAAATTATGAGGGGTTTTGCTAGAGTAGCTAGGGAGAATCTGTTTCCATTGGCAGGAGGGTGGGTAACGAGAGGATACAGATTTAAGATAATTGGCAAGAAAGGCAGGGTGGGGGGGAGAAATTCGATTTTTTTTTTACGCAGTGAGTTAGTTATCTGCAATTCACTGGGTAGTGGAAACTGATTTAATAATAACTTTCATGAGGGAATTGGATATATATGTATACTTGAAAAGGAGACATTTTCAGATCTATAGGGAAAGAGCAGGGGAGTGGGACTAATTAGCTAGAAACATAGAAAATAGGTGCAGGAGAAGGCCATTCGGCCCTTCGAGCCTGCATCACCATTCAATAAGATCATGGCTGATCATTCACCTCAGTACCCCTTTTCCTGCTTTTGCTCCATGCCCTTTGATCCCTTTAGCCGTAAGAGCCATATCTAACTCCCTCTTGAATATATCCAATGAACTGGCATCAACAACTCTCTGCGGCAGGGAATTCCACAGGTTAACAACTCTCTGAGTGAAGAAGTTTCTCTTCATCTCAGTCCTAAATGGCTTACCCCTTATCCTTTGACTGTGTCCCCTGGTTCTGGCCTTCCCCAACATCGGGAACATTCTTCCTGCATCTAACCTGACCGGTCCAGTCAGAATTTTATATGTTTCTATGAGATCCCCTCTCATCCTTCTAAATTCCAGTGAATACAGGTCCAGTCGATCCAGTCTCTCATATGTCAGTCCTGCCATCCCGGGAATCAGTCTGGTGAACCTTCACTGTACTCCCTCAATAGCAAGAACGTCTTTTCTTAGATTAGGAGACCAAAACTGAACACAATATTCCAGGTGAGGCCTCACCAAGGCCCTGTACAACTGCAGTAAGACCTCACTGCTCCTATACTCAAATCCCCTAGCTATGAAGGCCAACATACCATTTGCCTTCTTCACCGCCTGCTGTACCTGCATGCCAACTTTCAATGACTGATGTACCATGACACCTAGGTTTCATTGCACCTTCCCCTTTCCTAATCTGCTGTTATTCAGATAATATTCTGCCTTTGTGTTTTTGCCACCAAAGTGAATAACCTCACATTGGGCCCAAGTTTCCACATGATTTGCGCCTGATTTTTAGGAGCAACTGGTGGAGAACGGACTATCTTAGAAATCGCAATTCTCCACATTTTTTTTTCTGCAGTTCTAGTCAGGTAGAACAGTTCTACTTTGGAACAGAATTTTTTCTTCAAAAGGGGGCGTGTCCGGCCACTGACGCTTGATTTGAAAGTTTCCACAGTGAAAACGTACTCCAAACGTAAGTTAGAATGGAGCAAGTGAAGATTTTTGTAGAACTGAAAAAACCTGTTCTACACATTAAAAAATCAGGCGCAGGTTACAAATTAGGCGTCCAGAACGAGGTGGGGGGGGGGGGGGAAGGGGGTGGGGAAGGGAAGTCATTAAATTCTACAATAAATCCTTATTTATACTTCTACAAATATTATACAAATAAATCCAACCTGAATAAACATTTATAAGCAAAGAAAAGATTAAATAAACCATCTTTCTACCTGTGTGAAGGCACGGAGAATGCTGCAGTCAGCCTGAGGCGCCCGTTCTTCCCGCGGGGGGGTTAGGAGGCGCCCGTTATTTCCCGCGGGGGGGGGAGGAGGTGCCCGTTCTTCCCGCGGGGGGGGGGAGGCTCCCGTTCTTTCCCGCGGTGGGGGGGTGGGGAGGCGCCAGTTCTTCCCGCGGGGTGGGGGGGGGGGGGGGGAAGGAGACACTGAGAAGGCTGCAAGTGTTGATGTGCTGATGGAAATATGCTTTTGTTTAAAAAAATGTTCAAAAATTAAACAGCTACAAAAATGGCCGAGTGGCAATGTTTTTTTCACACTGAGCATGCGCGAACGCTCCAACGCGCACGCGCAGCGTTGCCGGCAGGAAAAAAAATAATTTAAATAGTACCCGCCCCCTCCCACTTACAAAATCGGCACGAGTGTAGGCTCCGCCTCCCTGGGCGCCACGCCAGGCAGACAAGGAGCTGTAGGGCTCTCCAGAATCGCGATTTTTTTTTAGGCGCCGTTTTATGCGCGAAAAACAGGCGCCCAGCTCGGAGGGGCGCCCGTTTTTTATCGTGTGGAAACTTGGGCCCATTTATCCACATTATACTGCATCTGCCATGCATTTGCCCACTCACCTAACCTGTCCAAGTCACCCTGCAGCCTCTGAGCATCCTCCTCACAGCTCACACCGCCACCCAGCTGAGTGTCATCTGCAAACTTGGAGAAATTACACTCAATTCCTTCATCTAAATCATTAATGTATATTGTAAAGAGCTGGGGTCCCAGCACTGAGCCCTGCGGCACTCCACTAGTCACTGCCTGCCATTCTGAAAAGGACCCGTTTATCCTGACTCTTTGCTTCCTGTCTGCCAACCAGTTCTCTATCTACGCCAGTACATTACCCCCAATACCACGTGCTTTAACTTTGCACACCAATCTCTTGATGTGCAAAGAGCTAGCTCTTTAAAAGAGCACGATGGCCTCTTGCTGTGTTGTAAGATTCTATGGGCTGGATTTTCGGTTGTCGATAGCCTCAGTTAGGACCAGAAGGGGCGTTAATGCGAGTGTTAGAGCTTAGTGAGCGGACGCGCAGCTTTTAGCACCCCGACGGAATATTCATTAGAGGCCCATCGGGGACGCAAACCATTAGCGCCTGGCTGCTGACGATCACTCCGATAATGGCGTATTCCTGGTGCAACACGCGCACTTGTGCCCTGGTCGGTAAATTCGGTGCGTGCGCCTCATTGAGTGCCCATCAATAACAACGTTTGGAAAAACAGTCCGTACAAGCTTGCAGAGTCGTTAACTGGTGACTACTTAAAGGGATGAGGAAGCGTTACCCTCGGAGATCACAGTCAGTGCAATCTTTACACAGATCACGGTGCGTGAGCCTCCCAGTTTGCAGCAGCAGACAGACATAACAGTACAGGTTGAAAATGAGATTTTGAAAACTTTAATCGATGCATTACTATGCTGCACGTTTAAGACGCGGCTTTTCTGGGATCTGATTCGGAGTTCTGCGCATACGCAATGGGTCTGCAAAATGTACCAACCAAACCTTTGTTATGGCCCCCGTCCAGCTCTGGAGTGCAACGGCTGATTTATCAGCTCTTCGACCGATTCTGACGAATTTCTGGGCGGGATGTGCAAACCTTTTCAAGGCACTGTTCCTCCTGGTTTAACGCTGCAATAGAGGCGAGACCGAATTTCTCCCTCCACGATTCCACAAATTTGCTTTAGTTATCTAACATCGATTATAGCTGATATATTTTAAAGTTTCTACCAGCTATTTACTAGCACTCTTAGATTGGCATTACAGACCTTAATTCCATTGCGCAGACTTGATGAAATATATTCCTCCCAGCTAATTGGGCCATAGAAGAGTTGATGTTTTGGAGGTGGAAGGAGGGTTTGTGGCGAGAAGGATCTGTGGTCCAAGGTGACAGACTGGCGATTGGCTTGGAGTTAAATCAACCCTCTGATAATTTAGTGAGGCAACTCCACAATATTCGTGCACTGCTTTTGGATCGACCAGCCAGCCTAACAACCTGGAAAGTAGACCTGTCACTGGAGGCACGATTCTTCCCACCCCTATTTAGCTCTATTACTTTAATCGTATCCTGATAAGACATCTTTGCTCAGCTGGCGCAGTCTGCTGTATTCAATTTGTAAGCTCAGTTGGAACCAAAAATACCTAGTGGTGGTTGCATGACAGCAGCATTGAACTTAAATCTGTTGAATTGTGCAATTCCCATTATTCATTTCTGTTCATATTTAATATCCAACTTGCAGCTTTGTCCAAAGATAAAACCCACCAGAATATCCTTTTGCTGTTAGGTTGAACATTTATTCACAACTTTCCCCTTTTATAAAAAAAATATCTGGTAATGGGCAGCAAAAAATTGCAGTCTTGTCTTGAATTTCACTTTTGCATTGTCTGTGTCAAATTCTGGAGTAAAGATCACATCTGACAGTGCTTTGTTGAAGGAATGCCTATGTGATTAAAGGAATGGTTATTTTTAATGTATGCCTTCTGGGCAGTGGTCTTAAACTGCTCATTGTACTTGCACAGTATAAGCCTCTCTTCAGTCGTTTGTCCACGTACAGTAGACTGTCTGTTACAGTAAAAGTACATTTATAAAATAATGTTTTGGGGCAGAGAGAGAGACAATTTACTTTTCAAAATAATACAATGTCCCTTTTACTTTACCATTTTGTTGTTGTCGGCATAATCAGGGTTGGCACTTGCACCCTCCCACCTTCCCAAAAGATTTGTTAGTCACATCTCCGACAGTAGAGCTACCTCCTGCAGCAAGATAACCCCATAAAGCCACGAGTGGCCACGTGTTCAACTGTGGTGAGCTGAGCACATGCCGGGTCCTTAGTGGTAGCAGATTACTTTCCATGAAGAACATTAGTGAACCAGTTGGGATCCTGTGACAATCCAGCAATGTTCATGATCACTCCTTTCTGGTGCTATTTCATTAATTACCAGATTTATTGAGCTCTGTTTCACAACTTGCTATGGTGGGCACTTGTTAGTCCAGTACCACAACAGCTATGTACTGCGTCCTTGCACCTGCTTTTATATTATGGCCTGGGTATTGGGAGAACAAGCTAAACTTGTTCTTCAACATTTAGTTGTGAATACTGCAGCTGATCTGCCGCTACACAACAGATGCAAAGTTGTTCATGCCAGCATAAAGCTTGATCCAAATTCAGATTTGAACCTCATTTAAATGCTGCTGGTGAACTGCGGGTGCCGAATAGGTGCCCCGCTGCAGCTCATCAGTGATGTGAGGGCGGAGAATCGTCCGGCTCCTTCTCCAAGATTCCTGGCAAGTTGGATCAGGGGTGGGGGGATGGTGGTGGGGGATGAGTGAAGACGATCTGATGGAAGGTCTCTAATGGGCCGCAGTTTTTTTGTGGGTCCAAGCAGAGCACTCCTGCATCCAGGACTCACAAAAATATAAACATAACAGTTCCTGCTTTGAGTGGCCTCCAGTAGTCCCTTTAAGGAACACTGGTTTGGTTGCTAAATTCCTATAGAGCTGGGTTGAAGCAAGCACGGCACACAATCTGCCTATTTTGCAATCTGGATCCAACAACCAGCATATGACCTGGATTTCTATAAGCGTCGTACGCCTGTTTCAACTGGACGGGCTGCTTGACCATTCATAGGCCTGCCTGAATATTCCATCGGGTGGCCAAGGTGCCCCCCTGATTTTTAATTGCTGGCCACCTGTTTTAAAACAGGCGGCCGTGAATTGAATTTCTCCTCTGCTTTTTCCTGTATCTCTCAGTTGGTCATTGGTACAACAACCTCCCATCTGCTGCTCGCTAAGCACGCACAAGCACTGGTCCCCACTATTCTGAGTGACCTCCTATTGGCAAATCTCACCTACTTTGTCAGTACTTGCTGGTAAAACAGAAATATTCGGGCAAAAACAAAATGGAGAGTTGGGTTCAATTTTTTAAGATGTACTAACAGTTTCAGTTATATTGAATTTTGGGAATATCCTGCTGTTAAAAAAAATTGTTTAGATCACTTCTAATTTACAAAAACACGCACAAGAGGCGGAAAAAGTTTGGTTTACATGAGCTTTTCAGATTGACAGGCAGTGACTAGTGAGGTGTCACAGGGCTCAGTACTGGGACCCCAACTCTTTACAATATACATTCATGATTTAGATGAAGGAATTGAGTGTAATATCTCCAAGTTTGCAGATGACACTCAGCTGGGTGGCGGTGTGAGCTGTGAGGAGGACGCTAAGAGGCTGCAGGGTGACTTGGACAGGTTAGGTGAGTGGGCAAATGCATGGCAGATGCAGTATAATGTGGATAAATATGAGGTTATCCACTTTGGGGGCAAAAACACGAAGACAGAATATTATCTGAATGGCAGCAGATTAGGAAAAGGGGAGGTGCAACGAGACCTGGGTGTCATGGTTCATCAGTCATTGAAAGTTGGCATGCAGGTACGGCAGGTGGTGAAGGAGGCAAATGGTATGTTGGCCTTCATAGCTGGGGGATTTGAGTATAGGAGCAGTGAGGTCTTACTGCAGTTGTACAGGGCCTTGGTGAGGCCTCACCTGGAATATTGTGTTCAGTTTTGGTCTCCTAATCTAAGGAAGGACGTTCTTGCTATTCAGGGAGTGCTGCGAAGGTTTACCAGACTGATTCCTGGGATGGCTGGACTGACATATGAGGAGAGACTGGATCCACTGGGCCTTTATACACTGGAGTTTAGAAGGATGAGAGGGGATCTCATAGGAACATATAAGATTCTGACGGGACTGGACAGGTTAGATACAGGAAGAATGTTCTCGATGTTGGGGAAGTCCAGAACCAGAGGACACAGTTTAAGGATAAGGGGTAAGCCATTTAGGACTGAGATGAGGAGAAACTTCTACACTCAGAGAGTTGTTAACCTGTGGTATTCCCTGCCGCAGAGAGTTGTTGATGCCAGTTCATTGGATATATTCAAGAGGGTGTTAGATATGGCCCTTACGGCTAAAGGGATCAAGGGGTATGGAGAGAAAGCAGAAAAGGGGTACTGAGGGAATGATCAGCCATGATCTTATTGAATGGTGGTGCAGGCTCGAAGGGCCGAATGGCCTACTCCTGCACCTATTTTCAATGTTTCTATGTTTCTGTCTTGTCTTAATCTGCAGGAAAGGTCTTTAGACTTTTCTATACATTTAAGGATCTGGAATTTCTAGGTATTGGTTGCGAATGTGAACAGTCTGACGTTTCTAATTTACACCTAGAAATCGCATGTTGGAGATTACAGACACGTGATACTGGTTAACATGCGGCAAACTCCGATGTCTGCACGAAGGACAGGAAGTACAGTATAATAATACCTCAGTTATATTTGGCGTTTACCTCAAATGCCTTTTCTGCTATCGGTGTAAAGCTCCTGATGTCAGTGTTGCAGAGCTTTTGCTGTTTGTGGATGTGCACCACCAAAGCTGACTTTCAGGTGCTCCGTCATAAGCGCCAGACTGGCATGCTGGCAGACGCAGAGGCAGTCGAAAAGCATGGCCACCAGCGACTTTAGTAGCTGAAGTACAGTATTACTGCCTGTCAACACTAAACAGAATATTCGGCGACAGCAACTTTAAGTCAGTTGTAAATGCACCGACCCGTGGGTGGGGGTGGGAAAAGTTTGGTGAAATTTCTCTTTGCACAAAAAACAGGAGAATGCACTTTTTTCAGGAATTAATAGCTCACTAACAAAATCTCTCATTTAAAACCTGTGTAGTCCTGAAATTTGGTGAGTCTTTATAAAAGAAAATACAAACTTGAACTAAGGTGTTAGCCTTGACCCATTGGTAGCACTCTCAGCGCTGTCAGAAGGTAGTGCGTACAAGACCCCTTCCAGAGACTTGAGCACATAATTTAAACTAACACCTTATTGCAGCACTGCACTGTCGGGGGTCTTTTGGATAGGAAATTAAATTGAGGCCCTGTTTGCTCTCTGAGGTGAACGTAAATGATCCCACGGCACTATTTCAAAGAAGAGCAGGGGAGTTATCCCTGGTGTCCTGGCCAATATCCCTCAACCAACACCACTAAAGCAAATTATCTGGTCACTATCACATTGCTGTTTGTGGGAGCTTGCTGTGTGAAAATGAATTGCCATGTTTCCTATATTACAACAGTGACTACACTTGAAAAGTACTTCACTGGCTATAAAGCCGTTTGGGACCTCTCAAGTCGTGAAAGGTGTTATATAAATGCAAGTCTTTTTTTTTTTATATATCACCAATCATATCCTATGGCTGTCCCAAACTGCTTTCCAGCCAATGCATTACTTTTGAAGTGTAGCCACTGTTGTAATGCTGGCAATTGCACACAGCAAGGCTCCACAAACAGCATAAATGTCAAGATGGTCTGATTTTGGTGGTTGAGGGATAAATGTTGTGCAGAATATAGCACTCTTCAAATGCTGCCATGCGATCGTTAATATCCATCTGAGCAGGCAGAGCCTTATTTTAACGCATCACGTGACAGACGATGGGGCCGAAATTGCCCTCCGCCTGAAACGGGGCGTATCTATTGATTTGTAAGAGATCGGGGTGAACAATCTGGAGAAATTCAGGTCTTTGCTTTTTTTTTTTGGAGTGGGTAGAAGTGGTGTCATCATCGGGGCGGGAGTGCGGGCGAGGCGGAGCGGCCGTCGCTCCGAGTCATCAGTGCATCGCAGATGATGTCAGCGCGACGCGGACGTGACGCGTCACAACATCCTTCCCCTTCAGTTAAAGAGGAGGGCCACGGCGAACTCTGCAGCCACTTTCGTGGCAAACATTGCGCCACCAGGGAGGGGTTTCGGCCGGGCCAAGAGGGGGCACCAGGCTGCCTGTTGGCGGCCCGGCCGAAACCTGTGGACAAGATTGTCTGACTGGCAGTTGGCCGACAATTAAAATAAAATGGCAGCCGCGGCAGTGCGCCCTCCCCTTTAAGGGCGGACGTACCGCCCAGCCGCAAGAAAAGCTGTCAGTGGCACCGACCAGTGGCTCATCCGCGGGGCAATTTCCCACGTGGAGTGGAAACGGGGTCGCTACCAGTCGGTAGGTGGTCGACGGGGCGGCAACACAGGCCGGGCGGAGAGGTTCTCCGCCAGGAAAACCCACGAGGGCAATGTACGGGTCGGTAAGCACTCAGTGCTCGGTTGACGCAGAGGGGTCGCCATTTTGTAAATTGGGGAGAAATTGCTCTTGTAGAAAGGGGCAATTTCGGCCTAGGTACCTCAAACAATGCAGTGTTTGCCACTTCCTCAGCGCTGTACTGAAGTGCCAGTCTAGATTATTAGGTGCTAAGTCTCTGGAGTGGAGCACAACCTTGTACCTTTTAAAGGGAAGCGTACTATCACCGAGCCAAGATTGTCACAAAAAGAAAGATCCATTCTTCGTAGGAACAGCTTGTATATATACGCCTGGCGGGTTTCTAGAGCAGTGGGAGTGAGACCTGCTTCTGGAAGCAGTTTTCTCACATAAGTGACCTAAATTTTTTTTGAATGAATGTAAATGTGTGTTGTTTAACTTGTTCAAACACAGTTTGTGATAGAATCAAAAACTGAAAAAAATTAATTGTTTGCATCATGATGCATATGTAAATTACAACAGTGTTTATGTTGTGCCTTCTCTTACTATAACAACATTTTGCATTTATATAACATACAGAAAAAAGACCCAAGGTGCTTCATAGAGGCGTAATGAAAATCAGACACCGAGCCGATGAGCGGTGATCAAAAAGCTTTCTCAGAGTTGGGTTTTAGAGGGCGTCTTAAAGAACATAACATAAGAAATAAGGGGCAGGAGTAGGCCATTCAGCCCCTCGAGCCTGCTTCGCCATTTAATACGATCATGGCTAATCCAATCATGGACTCAGGTCCACTTCCCTTTCTGCTCCCCATAACCCCTTATTCCCTTATCGGTTAAGAAACTGTCTATCTCTGTCTTAAATTTATTCAATGACGCAGCTTTCACAGCTCTATGAGGCAGCGAATTCCACAGATTTACAACCCTCTGAGAGAAGAAATTTCTCCTCATCTCAGTTTTAAATAGGCTGCCCTTTATTCTAAGATTATGCCCCCTAGTTCTAGTCTCCCCTATCAGTGGAAACATCCTCTCTGCATCCACCTTTTCAAGCCCCCTCATAATCTTATACGTTTTGATAAGATCACCTCTCATTCTTCTGAATTCCAATGAGTAGAGGCCCAACCCACTGAACCTTTTCTCATACATCAACCCCCTCATCTCCAAATTTCATCCGAGTAAACCTTCTCTGAACTGCCTCCAAAGCATATACCCTTTCGTAAATATGGAAACCAAAACTGCACGCAGTATTCCAGGTGTGGCCTCACCAATACCCCGTACAACTGTAGCAAGACTTCCCTGCTTTTATACTCCATCCCCTTTGCAATAAAGGCCAAGATTCCATTGGCCTTACTGATCACTTGCTGTACCTGCATACTAACCTTTTGTGTTTCATGCACAAGTACCCCCAGGTCCCGTTATATTGCAGCACTTTGCAATCTTTCTCCATTTAAATAATAATTTGCTCTTTGAATTTTTTTCCAACAAAGTGCATAACCTCACACTTTCCAACATTATACTCCATCTGCTGTCTATGTCCTGTTGCAGTTTTTGTGTGTCCTCCTCACACATTGCTTTTCCTCCCATCTTTGTATCATCAGCAAATTTGGCTACGTTACACTCGGTCCCTTCACCCAAGTCGTTAATATAGATTGTAAATAGTTGGGGTCCCAGCACTGATCCCTGTGGCACCCCACTCGTCACTGATTGCCAACCCGAGAATGAACCATTTATCCCAACTCTCTGGTTCTCTGTTAGTTAGCCAATCCTCTGTCCATGCTAATATATTACCCCCAACCCTGTGAACTTTTATCTTGTGCAGTAGCCTTTTATATGGCACCTTGTCAAATGCCTTCTGGAAGTACAAATACACCACATCCACTGGTTCCCTTTATCCACCCTGTTTGTTACATCCTCAAAGTCTTCCAGCAAATTTGTCAAACATGACTTCCCCTTCATAAATCCATGCTGACTCTTATCTGACTGAATTATGCTTTTCCAAAAGTCCTGCTACTGCTTCTTTAATAATGGACTCCAACATTTTCCCAACCACAGATGTTAGGTTAACTCGTCTATAGTTTCCTACTTTTTGTCTGCTTCCTTTTTTAAATACAGTTTTCCAATCTGCTGGGACCGCTCCAGAATCCAGGATATTTAGGTAAATTACAACCAATGCATCCACTATCCCTGCCGCTACTTCTCTTAAGACCTTAGGATGCATGCCATCAGGTCCAGTGGATTTATCCACCTTTAGTCCCATTATCTTACTGAGTACCACCTCCTTACTGATTGTGATTGTGTTAAGTCCTTCTCCACAATAGCCCCTTGGGATATTTTTAGTGTCCTCTACCGTAAAGACTGATAGAAAATATTTGTTCAGAGTTTCTGCCATCTCCATGTTCCCCATCACTAATTCCCTGGTCTCGTCCTCTAAGGGACCAACATTTACTTTTGCCATCCTTTTCCTTTTAATATACCTGTAAAAACACTTGCTATCTGTTTTTATATTTCGTGTTAGTTTACTTTCATAGTCTATCTTCCCTTTCTTAATCATTTTTTTAGTCATTCTTTGCTTGCTTTTAAAAGCTTCCCAATCTTCTGTTCTCCCACTAGTTTTGGAACTTTGTATGCCCTTGTTTTTAATTGGATACCATCCTTTATTTCTTAGTTAGCCATGGATGGCTGTCTTTTCTTTTACACCCTTTCCTCCTCACTGGAATATATTTTTCTTGAGAGTTCTGAAATATCTTCTTAAATGTATGCCACTGTTCATCAACTGTTCTACACTTTATAATCTATTTTCCCAGTCCACTTTAGCCAACTCTGCCCTCATACCTTTGTAGTCTCCTTTATTTAAGCTTAATACGCTGGATGAGATCCAACTTTCTCACCCTCCATCTGAATTTGAAATTCAACCATGCTATGATCACTCATTCCAAGGGGATCCTTTACTAGTAGATTGTTTATTAATCCTGTCTCACTACACAGGACCAGATCTAAGAAAGCCTGCCCCCGGTTGGTTCCGTTACATACTGCTCAAGGAACCCATTCCTTATGCACTCTATGAACTCTTCCTCAAGGCTACCCTGACCAATTTGATTTGTCCAATCAATATGGAGGTTAAAATTACCCATGATTATTGCTATTCCTTTTTACACGCCTCCTTTATTTCTTGGTTTATACTCTGACCAAGGAGGAGAAGGCGAGATTTCCAAAACATGGCATCTAGGAGGGCTAGAGGAGATTACAGCGATAAGAAGGGTTGGAGCCCATGGATAGATTTTAATACATGGAGGAGAATTTTGAATTTGAGTTATTGAAAGACCAGGAGCCAATACTAGTTAGCGAGGACGGGAGTGATGGGTAAGTGGGACTTTTACTTGTCACCAGATATGGGAAGAAATTGATTACATTTTGAAAGCTGTTTACATCCAATCTACATGAGCACAGTTGCTGAGAGGAATGTGCTGTTTTAGTACTGTGTTCTTTGAAGCATCTTGCTGCCAAACTACTTGTTTGAACTTGATCATAGGAGCCGTGGGTAGTACTTATGATGGAGAGTGGGTTCCTACAGTAATCTGGAGCTGCCAGCAATGATCTGTGGTGTTCATATTTTTTCAGATTTTTTTTGTGTATTTCTCACTCACTGAGGTGACAGATTTTAATGCTGGCAAATAGAACTTTTTACATTTAGGAGTCCAATATCTGTTTCAAACACTCTCCAGTCAGTTACAGTGCAGTGTAAAAGCTCCGGCTACTATATCCTAACAAGATATTTCAGTCCCAAAATGTAATTACACTAAGTATTTAATTTAACGGAGGTGGGTTGGGGCGGGCAACCAACCCGCTCTCAGGAGGTGGGTCGGTCACTAAAATCTTATGAGGAGGCTCCGTACCTCCATTATAACTACATTTTTATCTTTAACACATGGAGGGCCTTGGGAATCCCAAAAGGCAAGAGGAGGTGAGGAAGTCTGTTAGATCTCTTAATTTCCAATGAAATACGAACCCCGATGGTAGTTTTAACTTTTTAATCTTTCCAGAGAGTTACAAACTGCTTGGCTTCAAGCCAGGTCTTTGTTCTTACTGAGACACATGGTCAAAATGGCTGTACTTTATACCTGGATCAATTTACAGAAAAGAACTCGCCTTCTTTGACCTTATTGGCTCAATTGAAAGTCTTTTAACGTTTTATTGGCTCGCTACCCAAGGTCCGAAAATGTCAAGTTGATTGATGAGTTAATGCAACATGCTGAGCAGCACGTAGCAGCCTTGACTTGGGGGTCTGTGAATGTTCACAGTCTGTCTAAATGAGCCTGTTTGAATACTCTATCAATGTCCGAATCCTAAGGTAAGTGTCTTTATTGCACTGTTTGTGGGCTAGGAGCATAGCGAGTTTATTCCCAAGGCCCAACAAGCATACCTCCACGCGATTGTCTGACTCCCGGGTGCTTCACAACTAGAGTCACTGTTGTTTTTATGAGAAAATACGCCAGCCAATTTGCACAACAACAACTTGTATTTATATAGCGCCTTTAACTTAGTAAAACATCCCTAGGCACTTCACAAAACAAAATTTGAGACCGAGTCACGTAAGGAGAAATATGGGTAGATGACCAAAAGTTTGGTTAAGAAATTCGGTTGGTTAGCGCCACCTGTTAACGCCCTGGGGCGCTAAGCACCTCCCGCCCAAGCGCAGTGGAAACTCAGCGCCATGCTAAATCTGGCTCCTCTCCATAACCTTCCCTCCCTGTTGTTCCAATTTTTGAATTCTTGCTACCTCCATCTCTGCCTTCAAAAGTCTCTTAAAAAAAATATATAATTGACTGTCTTTGGTCTCTCTTCCCACCTCTACCCCAGATTTCCTGCCTTGTGTCCAGGTCTTTTAAAGTGTCAGCTGTGTTCAGTGGGTAGCACAGTTAGAAGGTTGTGGGTTCAAGTCCCATTCTAGGGACTTGAGCACATAAATCTAGGCTGGCACTCCAGTGCAGTGCTGACAGAGTGCTGCACTGTCGGAGGTGGCTTCTTTTGGATGAGACGTTGAACCGAGGCCCCGTCTGCCCATTTTGGAGGACGTAAGAAATCCCATGACACTATTTTGAAGAAGAACAATGGAATTCTCCCGGTGTCCTGGTGAATATTTATCCCTGAACCATCATTAAAACAGATTCTTTCCCTGAATATATAAGATTAAGGGGTGATCTAATTGAGGTGTTTAAGATGATGAAAGGAGTTGATAGAGCAAACCAGTCCCACCCAACCTATTCCTCAACGACTGTCTGTCCCACCTGTGACAGGGACTGTGGTTCTCGTTTTGGACTGTTCAGTCACCTAAGAACTCATTTTTAGAGTGGAAGCAAGTCTTCCTCGATTCCGAGGGACTGCCTATGATGATGATGATGAGAGAGAAACTATTTCCTCTGGTGGGGAGTCCAGAACAAGGGGACTTAAAATTAGAGCTAGGGCATTCAGGAGTGATGTCAGAAAATACTTCTTCACACAAAGGGTAGTTGAAATCTGGAACTCTCCCCACAAAAAGCTATTGAGGTTAGGCCAATTGAAAATTTTAAAACTGAGATTGATAGATTTTTGTTAGGCAATGGTATTAAGGATTACAGAACCGAGGCGGGTAGATGGAGTTAAAATACAAGACAGCCATGATCTAAATGAATGGCGGAGCAGGCATGAGGGGCTGAATGGCCTATTCCTGTTTCTATTATCACATTGCTATTTGCGGTACCTTGCTGTGCATAAATTGGTTGCTGTGTTAAGGAAACATTTACACGGCTGCGAGGAAATTAAACTGAGGCCCTGTCTGCTCTCTGAGGTGGATGTAAAAGATCCCATGAAACTATTTCGAAGAAGAGCAGGTGAGTTATCCTTGGTGTCCTGGCCAATATTTACTCCTCAATCAACATAACAAAACCAGATTATCTGGTCATTATCACAGTGCTGTTTGTGGGAGTTTGCTGTGCGCAAATTGGCTGCTGCATTTCTCACATTGCAACAGTGACTACACTCCAAAAGTATTTAATTGGCTGTAAAGCGCTCTGAGAAGTCCGGTGGTCGTGAAATGCGCTATAGAAATGCAAGTCTTTTCTTTCTTTGCCTAGTGACTTTTGCTGAGACATTGTTTGATATGGGAAGCACTTAAATAAATGTGAATTGGTTTAAAGCAGTCTGTTTCAAGACTGCTCAGTATCATCAGTGTTTTGATGGATGCTCAGGACTGACGATAAAGTTCTACAATACATAACTTTTACAAAGAGTGAAGTCTCACTATATACCTCTCTACCATTCTCTCCTCATTTTTACACACTCCTTAAACCTACCGCTCAACCAACTTTTTGGTCATCGGTCCCAATATATTATGTGGCTCGGTGTCAAATTTTATCTGATAACGTTTCTGTGATGCACTTTGGGACATTTAACTACATTAAAGGCGCTGTATAAATGCAAGTTGTTGTTGTGCGAGCCTGCTACCTTGCAGTGAATACAAACAGGCACTTTGTTGCATCATTTGACAATTGGGCATTAATCTGATTAGAGTTAGTATGAATGTACTTCTTTGTACTGCTCCCCGAAGACAAGAGAGACATTGTGCATGAATGTGAGCTGATTTAATAGTAACCTTTTGAACAATTGGAGCATTTCAACGTCTTGCAGACAGTTTTATTTCTTTTAATTTTCTCGCTGATGCAATACTGACGTATAAAGAGCAGCAGGACTCGGATTTGGCTCCTAAATTCCTGTTGGGTTGGCGACCTCCATGCTCGAAATCCATTGTGCACTTCTGAGGCACAAAGCTCCAAGCCAGGAGCGCAAATCCGCCACTGAGATCATGCAGAAACCAAGCGCAGGCAACGGAAGGAGCGTGCGGCAAACCAGACTCCCCACCCACCCTTTCCTTCAACCACTGTCTATCCTACCTGTGACAGAGACTAATTTCCGTATTGGACTATACAGTCACCTGAGAACTCACTTTTCGATGGAAGCACGTCTTCCTTGATTTCGAGGGACTGCTTATGATGATGATGACCCATCGGTCTCTGCTGAACCAGCCATTCTCAGCTGGGGCAGGAGTTGGGTGCTAAAATTTGCCCCAGGACCCAAAAGCTAGGCCTGAATCTTACCAGCCCTGTGAGTGCGGGATTAGAGGCAGGTCTGCTGTCAAAATGGCCGCGATTGACAGCGAGGCTGGATCCCACTCTAAACCCACCTCCTAAGTTTCCAAAGTGCTGGGTCTGGCTGCGATGCACAGACCCGATACCAAACGACGAGCCAGCCAATTAGCGTCATTAAAAGGTACTTTAAAGGTATTTAAAAATAATTTTACCAGGTACTTAACTTTTTTCCAAGTTTTTTACGAGGTTCACACCCCTTGGGGAATACGACAGGCAAGTGTGTCGGGTTCTCAGTTACTCTCCATTGCTTTGACTAGTTGACAGCTGAGAAGTGGTATGAATGCTACCATTTCATAGCTGTTCACATTCCAATCTCGGAAGCTGAAGCCTTCAAGATTTGGAAGTCACTTTTGAGTTGTATGCAGGTTGGAAGTGTTTGCAGTGAACTCTCTATCCACTCTCACCTCCTTGGAGCAACCTCTCTCACCATTGACATCGCTTCTATCATAACAACTTCAGCTGCTATCTATTCCATCAGCATCGGTGCCATTGAAAAACTCTCACCTTGGTCCTAAGAATCCCACCACTATCAGCCCCAACACCAATATCACTAAACACACCAGCACCACCAACAACAACACCAACCTTCTCCGCAATCACCTGATGCTGCACAGGACACATGGCATCAGCACCCGAGCATATTGCTGCCTGGGATGCCAGGGATGGCCTCACCATGGCCATATTTACTTCACTTAATGCCATACACCCTAGCCGCAACATTGGTACCACCACATACAAACACCATAAAGCATCGCTGCAATGCCCAAACCTTTCATACTCATCACCATTGTGTGGGGTACTCTTTTGTCTCACCATTCATTACAACTCACTAAGACACTTCGGGTCCAAGTTTCCACATGATTTGCGCCTGATTTTTAGGAGCAACTGGTGGAGAACGGACTATCTTAGAAATCACAATTCTCCACATTTTTCTTTCTGCAGTTCTAGTCAGGTAGAACAGTTCTACTTTGGAACAGAATTTTTTCTTCAAAAGGGGGCGTGTCCGGCCACTGACGCCTGATTTCAAAGTTTCCACAGTGAAAACGTGCTCCAAACGTAAGTTAGAATGGAGCAAGTGAAGATTTTTGGAGAACTGAAAAAACCTGTTCGACACATTAAAAAATCAGGCGCAGGTTACAAATTAGGCGTCCAGAACGAGGTGGGGGGGGAAGGGAAGTCATTAAATTCTATAATAAATCCTTATTTTTACTTCTACAAATATTATACAAATAAATCCAACCTGAATAAACATTTATAAGCAAAGAAAAGATTAAATAAACCATCTTCCTATCTGTGTGAAAGTGCTTCAGGCAGGCCTTTCGGGACCAAAGGCTGAACGGGCCGGCCCGAGACTTCGGGCAGGGCCCGTCCCAGCACCAGATTTACAGGTAGGTGGCGTTGGGTCGGGTCGGGTTGGGTCGGGGGGGGGGGGGTGGAAGGGAGAGAGGTGGGGGAGAGAGAGGGGGGGAGAGAGAGAGAGAGAGAGAGGGAGAGGGGGGGAGAGAGAGCGAGGGAGGGATCCAGTCCGGGAGCGGGAGTCGGGTCGGGTCCAGTGGGGGGGGGGGGGTCGGGGCGGGAGCGCGGGTCGGGTCGGGTCCAGTCGGGGGGGCGGGGAGCAGGAACAGGAGCACGGGTCCAGTCGGGTCCATTCGGGGGGGCGGGGAGCGGGAACAGGAGCGCGGGTCGGGCCGGGCCAGTCGGGGGGCGGGGGGGCGGCGCGGGTGTCGGGTTTGGTCCGGAGGCAGGGGGTGGGGGGGGGGGGGAGAGCGGGTGTCGGGTCTGGTCCGGAGGCAGGGAGGGGGAGCGAGTGTCTGGTCTGGTCGGGGGGGGGTGGAAGCAGGAGCTGGCCGTGGGAGGAGCCTTATTCACGCAGTCCCAGTGAGGCCATTGAGCCAGGGCTAGGGGCTGCGTGCTTCAGGCCCCTCCCACACAGTTCGGCGCCTGGAGCAACTGCACTTGCGTGCCCACTGTAGCGCGCATGTGCAGAGGTCCCGGCACTGTTTTCAGCGCAGGGACCTGGCTCCGCCCCCTACAGCTCCTGCTGCGCTGCGCCGAGGGCCAGAGGACCTGCAGGGTGGTGGAGAATACCGAGGTTTTTTTTAGGCGCATCTTGTGGCGTGAAAAACGGGCGTCCAGGTCGGGACTGCGCCGTTCTAGGCACGTGTGGAAACTTGGGCCCTTCCAAAGGTGCACACAATCTGACCAAGAATGCAAAGTGTTCAAAATAAGATTTCGGTTTGACAACGCATTAGCAGAACCTCTACATGAACATTGGCTAAAAGACCCAAGTGCCTACCCTTGTGTGTTCTTAGTTGTGATGATTGGACAATGGTGAATGTGAGGTGTGGCTAGTGAGATGAGGGTGTAAGTTGGTGTGAGTAAGGATGTGCAGGAGTAGGGTATGAAAGGCAGAGTGATGGGAATGTGATGAGTGGCACAGCAGAATGAGGTTGAGTGTGACTTTGCAGTAACGATTCGTGATCCACTGAGATCAATGAAAGGTTTGTGCCACTGCAGCCAGCTCCTCCTGACGACATCCCTGCTTGAGGCCTTGCCCGTGATCTGTAGAAGATTTCCTGGAGTGGAAAGGGATAATTTTCTAGACCAATATGTCGAGGAACCAACTAGGGGGGAGGCCATCTTAGACTGGGTGTTGTGTAATGAGAGAGGATTAATTAGCAATCACGTTGTGCGATGCCCCTTGGGGAAGAGTGACCATAATATGGTGGAATTCTGCATTAGGATGGAGAATGAAACAGTTAATTCAGAGACCATGAACCAGAACTTAAAGAAGGGTAACTTTGAAGGTATGAGGCGTGAATTGGCTAGGATAGATTGGCGAATGATACTTAAGGGGTTGACTGTGGATGGGCAATGGCAGACATTTAGAGAGCGCATGGATGAACTACAACAATTGTACATCCCTGTCTGGCGTAAAAATAAAAAAGGGAAGGTGGCTCAACCGTGGCTATCAAGGGAAATCAAGGATAGTATTAAAGCCAAGGAAGTGGCATACAAATTGGCCAGAAATTAGCAGCGAACTCGGGGACTGGGAGAAATTTAGAACTCAGCAGAGGAGGACAAAGGGTTTGATTAGGGCAGGGAAAATGGAGTACGAGAAGAAGCTTGCAGGGAACATTAAGACGGATTGCAAAAGTTTCCATAGATATGTAAAGAGAAAAAGGTTAGTAAAGACAAACGTAGGTCCCCTGCAGTCAGAATCAGGGGAAGTCATAACGGGGAACAAAGAAATGGCAGACCAATTGAACAAGTACTTTGGTTCGGTATTCACTAAGGAGGACACAAACAACCTTCTGGATATAAAAGGGGTCAGAGGGTCTAGTAAGGAGGAGGAACTGAGGGAAATCCTTATTAGTCGGGAAATTGTGTTGGGGATTGAAGGCCGATAAATCCCCAGGGCCTGATGGACTGCATCCCAGAGTACTTAAGGAGGTGGCCTTGGAAATAGCGGATGCATTGACAGTCATTTTCCAACAATCCATTGACTCTGGATTAGTTCCTATGGAGTGGAGGGTAGCCAATGTAACCCCACTTTTTAAAAAAGGAGGGAGAGAGAAAACAGGGAATTATAGACCAGTCAGCCTGACATCGGTAGTGGTTAAAATGATGGAATAAATTATTAAGGATGTCATAGCAGTGCATTTGGAAAGAGGTGACATGATAGGTCCAAGTCAGCATGGATTTGTGAAAGGGAAATCATGCTTGACAAATCTTCTGGAATTTTTTGAGGATGTTTCCAGTAGAGTGGACAAGGGAGAACCTGTTGATGTGGTATATTTGGACTTTCAGAAGGCTTTTGACAAGGTCCCACACAAGAGATTAATGTGCAAAGTTAAAGCAGATGGGATTGGGGGTAGTGTGCTGACATGGATTGAGAACTGGTTGTCAGACAGGAAGCAAAGAGTAGGAGTAAATGGGTACTTTTCAGAATGGCAGGCAGTGACTAGTGGGGTACCGCAAGGTTCAGTGCTGGGGCCCCAGCTGTTTACACTATACATTAACGATAAAGACGAGGGGATTAAATGTAGTATCTCCAAATTTGCGGATGACACTAAGTTGGGTGGCAGTGTGAGCTGCGAGGAGGATGCTATGAGGCTGCAGAGCGACTTGGATAGGTTAGGTGAGTGGGCAAATGCATGGCAGATGAAGTATAATGTGGATAAATGTGAGGTTATCCACTTTGGTGGTAAAAACAGTGAGACAGACTATTATCTGAATAGTGACAGATTAGGAAAAGGGGAGGTGCAAAGAGACCTGGGTGTCATGATACATCAGTCATTGAAGGTTGGCATGCAGGTACAGCAGGCGGTTAAGAAAGCAAATGGCATGTTGGCCTTCATAGCGAGGGGATTTGAGTACAGGGGCAGGGAGGTGTTGCTACAGTTGTACAGGGCCTTGGTGAGGCCACACCTGGAGTATTGTGTACAGTTTTGGTCTCCTAACCTGATGAAGGACATTCTTGCTATTGAGGGAGTGCAGCGAAGGTTCACCAGGCTGATTCCCGGGATGGTGGGACTGACCTATCAAGAAAGACTGGATCAACTGGGCTTGTATTCACTGGAGTTCAGAAGAATGAGAGGGGACCTCATAGAAACGTTTAAAATTCTGATGGGTTTAGACAGGTTAGATGCAGGAAGAATGTTCCCAATGTTGGGGAAGTCCAGAACCAGGGGTCACAGTCTAAGGATAAGGGGTAAGCCATTTAGGACCGAGATGAGGAGAAACTTCTTCACCCAGAGATTGGTGAACCTGTGGAATTCTCTACCACAGAAAGTTGTTGAGGCCAATTCACTAAATATATTCAAAAAGGAGTTAGATATAGTCCTTACTACTAGGGGGATCAAGGGGTATGGCGAGAAAGCAGGAATGGGGTACTGAAGTTGCATGTTCAGCCATGAACTCATTGAATGGCGGTGCAGGCTAGAAGGGCCGAATAGCCTACTCCTGCACCTATTTTCTATGTTTCTATGCTTCTATGAAATACGCAATATAAATGCAAGTCTTTCTTTGTAACCATACTTGCCTTCCTATTCTTTTGCAGCACCTATAGTTAGGAAGTTTCTATGTTAGAATAACCTGTTTCAACTTGCTTTTGTGATACTTCCCGGTATTAATTAGCAGCATCAAAAACAACTTCAACTTGACAAGTGACTTTCAGTAAACAGTCAATAAATCAACCTAAATGCTTTTCCCTTTCTGTGTCTGCTAATGTAAGACCAAAATTGGACCCTTTTCATGCGCCCATATTCATTTTTCCACTTCTAATGTGCATAAGCTTTTAACAGCATTACTACTCACTTGTCTTGGCCTGTCTGCTTAATTCAGAGCCATCAAAAAAATGGCCCATTTTACCTTGTGAGTGCCTGCTTCTCTATTATTTGTGAATAGTCTACTTCTTAAATAGTTTTAGTGCTAAAAAAATTGAATTAACTTAAATAACACAGTAAAATGAACTTAGTTCATAAAAACTGAACGATCAGATAATTTGAATTAAGCAAAAGTGCAGTCGTCTATAGCAGGAACAGTGGGGGACTGATCATTATATGAACAAGAAAATACTTAGGAACAGGAATAACTCCATTAGGCCCAACAACTTGATAGATCACTGCTGTAACTATTTAAATAGTTTGTGGCAATTGTGAAATACACATGGTTAATACACATTGGAATGTACAGTACTGAAAGGTTCTTCAGCAGGACTCAAAGTCTGGAAATGTCATGAAATATTCAGTTATCTCTTGTAGCTCTCAATCTCTTTTGCAAAATATCCATGCAATTGTCTCTTGAATTCACCAACACAATCCATCTTTGCTGCCTCCCTAGCAGCAATCCATTTCATACATTTACAACCCAGTGTGTGAAGTATTTAAATTTAAGCAATCCTCTTCTAATTTTGAGTTGTTGCCTTATAGACCGCATGACTATATCATGCATGCTATTAATCTGTACCACTACAAGGTATCCCCTGAGCCGCCTTCAGCATAAATTTTCTTAGTGGAGTTGAGGTACAGATTGGCTGTGATCTAATGTGCTGGAATAGAACTGAGGTGCTGAATGGCCTACTCCTGTTCCTATGAGAAGTTGATCCCCTCTGATTGGTTATGTTTTCATGAATTTCTGGGCTATGCATCTCCTGCAGCCAATAGGGTTGGCAGGCAGTCAGCTCACAGACCTCTGCCAACATTGTTTTATGCTGCCCACCAGGTTACTGTAACCTCGAGTCCACGACTTGAGGTTTTGATTACCCTTCCTTCAAAACTCGGTTACAGAGAACAGTGAAAAGGATGATTGCTAGACATGAAGCTCTAAATTGTGAAGAGACTCACAGAGCTGACTTCTTATTTCCTATTTTCGGCCCATCTCTTTCAAAGACATTAACTGTTGTTACTGTTCAAAGCTATAAATGGCTGCAGCCCTCCAGCACCTCATCCTATTCCGGGAGCTTCCGACCCCATATCCTTCTTTGCCTGTCTATCTATCTGTAACCTCCTTTAGCCCTACAACCCTCTGAGAACTCTGTGTTCCTCCAATTCTGGACTCGTGCGCATCCCCCGATCTCTTTCGACCCTCCATTGACTGTTTTGTTTCAGCTGTCTAAGCTCTGAAATTCCCTCCCTAAATCTCTTCACCCTCTACCTCTCTCTTGGTGAGGCGAGAGTCCGGGGTCGGAGGCCTATAAAAAGGCCGTGAGAGGTGTCGGGAGTTCATTGGTGAGGCGAGAGTCTGGGGTCGGAGGTCTATCAAAAGTCCGCGAGAGGCGTCGGGAGTTCGTTGGTGAGGCGAGAGTCCGGGGTCGGAGGTCTATAAAAAGGCCGCGAGAGGCGTCGGGAGTTCGTTGGTGAGGCGAGAGTCCGGAATCGGAGGTCTATAAAAAGGCCGCGAGAGGCGTCGGGAGTTCGTTGGTGAGGCGAGAGTCCGGAATCGGAGGTCTATAAAAAGGCCGCGAGAGGCGTCGGGAGTTCGTTGGTGAGGCGAGAGTCCGGGGTCGGAGGCCTATAAAAAGGCCGCGAGAGGCGTCGGGAGTTCATTGGTGAGGCGAGAGTCCGGGGTTGGAGGTCTATAAAAAGGCCGTGAGAGGCGTCGGGAGTTCGTTGGTGAGGCGAGAGTCCGGGGTCGGAGGTCTATCAAAAGTCCGCGAGAGGCGTCGGGAGTTCGTTGGTGAGGCGAGAGTCCGGAATCGGAGGTCTATAAAAAGGCCGCGAGAGGCGTCGGGAGTTCGTTGGTGAGGCGAGAGTCCGGAATCGGAGGCCTATAAAAAGGCCGCGAGAGGCGTCGGGAGTTCATTGGTGAGGCGAGAGTCCGGAATCGGAGGCCTATAAAAAGGCCGCGAGAGGCGTCGGGAGTTCGTTGGTGAGGCGAGAGTCCGGAGTCGGAGGCCTATAAAAAGGCCGCGAGAGGCGTCGGGAGTTCATTGGTGAGGCGAGAGTCCGGGGTCGGAGGTCTATAAAAAGGCCGCGAGAGGCGTCGGGAGTTCGTTGGTGAGGCGAGAGTCCGGAATCGGAGGTCTATAAAAAGGCCGCGAGAGGCGTCGGGAGTTCGTTGGTGAGGCGAGAGTCCGGAATCGGAGGCCTATAAAAAGGCCGCGAGAGGCGTCGGGAGTTTGTTGGTGAGGCGAGAGTCCGGAATCGGAGGCCTATAAAAAGGCCGCGAGAGGCGTCGGGAGTTCATTGGTGAGGCGAGAGTCCGGGGTCGGAGGTCTATCAAAAGGCCGCGAGAGGTGTCGGGAGTTCATTGGTGAGGCGAGAGTCCGGAATCGGAGGTCTATAAAAAGGCCGCGAGAGGCGTCGGGAGTTCGTTGGTGAGGCGAGAGTCCGGAATCGGAGGTCTATAAAAAGGCCGCGAGAGGTGTCGGGAGTTCGTTGGTGAGGCGAGAGTCCGGGGTCGGAGGTCTATCAAAAGGCCGCGAGAGGCGTCGGGAGTTCATTGGTGAGGCGAGAGTCCGGGGTTGGAGGTCTATAAAAAGGCCGTGAGAGGCGTCGGGAGTTCGTTGGTGAGGCGAGAGTCCGGGGTCGGAGGTCTATCAAAAGTCCGCGAGAGGCGTCGGGAGTTCGTTGGTGAGGCGAGAGTCCGGAATCGGAGGTCTATAAAAAGGCCGCGAGAGGCGTCGGGAGTTCGTTGGTGAGGCGAGAGTCCGGAATCGGAGGTCTATAAAAAGGCCGCGAGAGGCGTCGGGAGTTCGTTGGTGAGGCGAGAGTCCGGAATCGGAGGCCTATAAAAAGGCCGCGAGAGGCGTCGGGAGTTTGTTGGTGAGGCGAGAGTCCGGAATCGGAGGCCTATAAAAAGGCCGCGAGAGGCGTCGGGAGTTCATTGGTGAGGCGAGAGTCCGGGGTCGGAGGCCTATAAAAAGGCCGCGAGAGGCGTCGGGAGTTCATTGGTGAGGCGAGAGTCCGGAATCGGAGGCCTATAAAAAGGCCGCGAGAGGCGTCGGGAGTTCATTGGTGAGGCGAGAGTCCGGGGTCGGAGGCCTATAAAAAGGCCGCGAGAGGCGTCGGGAGTTCATTGGTGAGGCGAGAGTCCGGGGTCGGAGGCCTATAAAAAGGCCGCGAGAGGCGTCGGGAGTTCATTGGTGAGGCGAGAGTCCGGGGTCGGAGGTCTATAAAAAGGCCGCGAGAGGCGTCGGGAGTTCGTTGGTGAGGCGAGAGTCCGGAATCGGAGGCCTATAAAAAGGCTGCGAGAGGCGTCGGGAGTTCATTGGTGAGGCGAGAGTCCGGAATCGGAGGCCTATAAAAAGGCCGCGAGAGGCGTCGGGAGTTCATTGGTGAGGCGAGAGTCCGGGGTCGGAGGTCTATCAAAAGGCCGCGAGAGGTGTCGGGAGTTCATTGGTGAGGCGAGAGTCCGGAATCGGAGGTCTATAAAAAGGCCGCGAGAGGCTTCGGGAGTTCGTTGGTGAGGCGAGAGTCCGGAATCGGAGGTCTATAAAAAGGCCGCGAGAGGTGTCGGGAGTTCGTTGGTGAGGCGAGAGTCCGGGGTCGGAGGTCTATCAAAAGGCCGTGAGAGGCGTCGGGAGTTCGTTGGTGAGGCGAGAGTCCGGGGTCGGAGGTCTATCAAAAGTCCGCGAGAGGCGTCGGGAGTTCGTTGGTGAGGCGAGAGTCCGGAATCGGAGGTCTATAAAAAGGCCGCGAGAGGCGTCGGGAGTTCGTTGGTGAGGCGAGAGTCCGGAATCGGAGGTCTATAAAAAGGCCGCGAGAGGCGTCGGGAGTTCGTTGGTGAGGCGAGAGTCCGGAATCGGAGGTCTATAAAAAGGCCGCGAGAGGCGTCGGGAGTTCGTTGGTGAGGCGAGAGTCCGGAATCGGAGGCCTATAAAAAGGCCGCGAGAGGCGTCGGGAGTTTGTTGGTGAGGCGAGAGTCCGGAATCGGAGGCCTATAAAAAGGCCGCGAGAGGCGTCGGGAGTTCATTGGTGAGGCGAGAGTCCGGAATCGGAGGCCTATAAAAAGGCCGCGAGAGGCGTCGGGAGTTCATTGGTGAGGCGAGAGTCCGGGGTCGGAGGCCTATAAAAAGGCCGCGAGAGGCGTCGGGAGTTCATTGGTGAGGCGAGAGTCCGGGGTCGGAGGCCTATAAAAAGGCCGCGAGAGGCGTCGGGAGTTCATTGGTGAGGCGAGAGTCCGGGGTCGGAGGTCTATAAAAAGGCCGCGAGAGGCGTCGGGAGTTCATTGGTGAGGCGAGAGTCCGGAATCGGAGGCCTATAAAAAGGCCGCGAGAGGCGTCGGGAGTTTGTTGGTGAGGCGAGAGTCCGGAATCGGAGGCCTATAAAAAGGCTGCGAGAGGCGTCGGGAGTTCGTTGGTGAGGCGAGAGTCCGGAATCGGAGGCCTATAAAAAGGCTGCGAGAGGCGTCGGGAGTTCATTGGTGAGGCGAGAGTCCGGGGTCGGAGGCCTATAAAAAGGCCGCGAGAGGCGTCGGGAGTTCATTGGTGAGGCGAGAGTCCGGGGTCGGAGGCCTATAAAAAGGCCGCGAGAGGCATTGGGAGTTCATTGGTGAGGCGAGAGTCCGGAATCGGAGGCCTATAAAAAGGCCGCGAGAGGCGTCGGGAGTTCGTTGGTGAGGCGAGAGTCCGGGGTCGGAGGCCTATAAAAAGGCCGCGAGAGGCATCGGGAGTTCATTGGTGAGGCGAGAGTCCGGAATCGGAGGCCTATAAAAAGGCCGCGAGAGGCGTCGGGAGTTTGTTGGTGAGGCGAGAGTCCGGGGTCGGAGGCCTATAAAAAGGCCGCGAGAGGCGTCGGGAGTTTGTTGGTGAGGCGAGAGTCCGGGGTCGGAGGCCTATAAAAAGGCCGCGAGAGGCGTCGGGAGTTCGTTGGTGAGGCATGCTTGTGCAGCTACAGGAAAAAGGCAAAAAAGAAGTAGAAAGAAAGAGAAAGGTGATGTCACAGCCATGGGGGTAAGTGATTGGATGGTGATTGGTGAGTAGTTTTGCTTTTTTCTCTTCTATAACAGTGAGTAAACTTTAGCATTGTTGTTGCCAATTTAAGTGTATCTAAGGGTTAAGTCATGGCAGGAGAGCTCGGTCACGTGATATGCTCCTCCTGTACCATGTGGGAACTCATGGACACTTCCGGTGTCCCTGACGACTACATGTGTGGGAAGTGTATCCGCCTCCAGCTCCTGACTGTCCGCGTTGCGGAATTGGAGCTGAGGGTGGATTCACTCTGGAGCATCCACGATGCTGAGAATGACGTGAGTAGCACGTGTAGGGAGTTGGTCCTGCCGCAGGTGAAGGGTCCGCAGCCAGCTAGGGAATGGAAGACCAGCAGGAAGAGCAGTACAAGGAAGGTAGTGCAGGGGTCCCCTGTGGTCATCCCCCTGCAAAACAGATACACCGCTTTGGGTACTGTTGAGGGGGATGACTCATCAGGGGAGGGCAGCAGCAGCCAAGTTCATGGCACCGTGGCTGGCTCTGCTGCACAGGAGGGCAGGAAAAAGAGTGGGAGAGCGATAGTGTTAGGGGATTCGATTGTAAGGGGAATAGATAGGCGTTTCTGCAGCTGCAACTGACACTCCAGGATGGTATGTTGCCTCCCTGGTGCAAGGGTCAAGGATGTCTCGGAGCAGGTGCAGGACATTCTGAAAAGGGAGGGTGAACAGCCAGTTGTGGTGGTGCACATTGGTACCAACGATATAGGTAAAAAAAGGGATGAGGTCCTTCGAGACGAATTTAAGGAGCTAGGAGCTAAATTAAAATGTAGGACCTCAAAAATAGTAATCTCGGGATTGCTACCAGTGCCACGTGCTAGTCAGAGTAGGAATCGCAGGATAGCTCAGATGAATACGTGGCTTGAGCAGTGGTGCAGTAGGGAGGGATTCAAATTCCTGGGGCGTTGGAACCGGTTCTGGGAGAGGTGGGACCAGTACAAACCGGACGGTCTGCACCTAGGCAGGACCGGAACCAATGTCCTAGGGGGAGTGTTTGCTAGTGCTGTTGGGGAGAAGTTAAACTAATATGGCAGGGGGATGGGAACCAATGCAGGGACACAGAGGGAAACAAAAAGGAGACAAAAGCAAAAGACAGAAAGGAGATGAGTAAAAGTGGAGGGCAGAGAAACCCAAGGCAAAACACAAAAAGAGCCACTGAATATAAAGGGGCTGCAGGAGGGGTCAAAACTAAAAATCATGATTTAAAAACTAGGATTAAAACACTCTACCTAAACGCACGCAGCATTCGAAATAAAGTAAATGAGTTGACGGCACAAATCATTACAAATGGGTATGATTTGGTGGCCATTACAGAAACGTGGTTGCAGGGTGGCCAAGACTGGGAATTAAACATACAAGGGTATCTGACGATTCGGAAAGATAGACAAGAAGGGAAAGGAGGTGGGGTAGCTCTGTTAATGAAGGATGATATCAGGGCAGTTGTGAGAGACAATATTGGCTCTAATGAACAAAATGTTGAATCATTGTGGGTGGAGATCAGAGATAGTAAGGGGAAAAAGTCACTGGTGGGCGTAGTTTATAGGCCTCCAAATAATAACTTCATGGTGGGGCGGGCAATAATCAAGGGAATAATGGAGGCTTGTGAAAAAGGAACGGCAGTAGTCATGGGTGATTTTAACCAACATATCGATTGGTCAACTCAAATCGCAGGGGGTAGCCTAGAGGAGGAATTCATAGAATACATACGGGATTGTTTCTTAGAACAGTATGTTACAGAACCTACAAGGGAGCAAGCTATCTTAGATCTGGTCCTGTGTAATGAGGCAGGAGAAATAAATGATCTCCTAGTAAAAGATCCTCTCGGAATGAGGGATCACAGTATGGTTGAGTTTGTAATACAGATTGAGGGTGAGGAAGTTGTGTCTCAAACAAGCATACTATGCTTAAACAAAGGGGACTACAGTGGGATGAGGGCAGAGTTGGCTAAAGTAGACTGGAAACACAGACTAAACGGTGGCACAATTGAGGAACAGTGGAGGACTTTTAAGGATCTCTTTCATAGTGCTCAACAAAAAAGAAGGGCGGTAAGAGAAGGGATAACCAGCTGTGGATACCCAAGGAAATAAAGGAGTGTATCAAATTAAAGACCAATGCGTATAAGGTGGCCAAGGTTAGTGGGAAACTAGAAGATTGGGAAAATTTTAAACAACAGTAAAGAATGACTAAGAAAGCAACAAAGAAAGGAAAGATAGATTACGAAGGTAAACTTGCGCAAAACATAAAAACAGATAGTAAAAGCATTTACAGATATATAAAACGGAAAAGAGTGACTAAAGTAAATGTTGGTCCCTTAGAAGATGAGAAGGGGGATTTAATAATGGGAAATGTGGAAATGGCTGAGACCTTAAACAATTATTTTGCTTCAGTCTTCACAGTGGAAGACACAAAAACCATGCCAAAAATTGCTGGTCACAGGAATGTGGGAAGGAAGGACCTTGAGACAATCACTATCACCATGAGGGTAGTGCTGGACAGGCTAATGGGACTCAAGGTAGACAAGTCCCCTGGTCCTGATGAAATGCATCCCAGGGTATTAAAAGAGATGGTGGAAGTTATAGCAGATGCATTCGTTATAATCTACCAAAATTCTCTGGAATCTGGGGAGGTACCAGCGGATTGGAAAGCAGCCAATGTAATGGCTCTGTTTAAAAAAGGGGGCAGACAAAAGGCAGGTAACTATAGGCCGGTTAGTTTAACATCTGTAGTGGGGAAAATGCTTGAAGCTATCATTAAGGAAGAAATAGCGGGACATCTAGATAGGAATAGTGCAATCAAGCAGACGCAGCATGGATTCATGAAGGGGAAATCATGTTTAACTAATTTACTGGAATTCTTTGAGGATATAACGAGCATAATGGATAGAGGTGTACCAATGGATGTGGTGTATTTAGATTTCCAAAAGGCATTCGATAAGGTACCACACAAAAGGTTACTGCAGAAGATAGAGGTACGCGGAGTCAGAGGAAATGTATTAGCATGGATAGAGAATTGGCTGGCTAACAGAAAGCAGAGAGTCGGGATAAATGGGTCCTTTTCAGGTTGGAAATCGGTGGTTAGTGGTGTGCCACAGGGATCGGTGCTGGGACCACAACTGTTTACAATATACATAGATGACCTGGAAGAGGGGACAGCGTGTAGTGTAACAAAATTTGCAGATGACACAAAGATTAGTGGGACAGCGGGTTGTGTAGAGGACACAGAGAGGCTGCAAAGAGATTTGGATAGGTTAAGCGAATGGGCTAAGATTTGGCAGATGGAATACAATGTCGGAAAGTGTGAGGACATCCACCTTGGGGGAAAAAAATCAGTAAAAGGGAATATTATTTGAATGGGGAGAAATTACAACATGCTGCAGTGCAGAGGGACCTGGGGGTCCTTGTGCATGAAGTTAGTTTGCAGGTGCAGCAGGTAATCAGGAAGGCGAATGGAATGTTGGCCTTCATTGCGAGAGGGATGGAGTACAAAAGCAGGGAGGTCCTGCTGCAACTGTATAGGGTATTGGTAAGGAGTACTGCGTGCAGTTTTGGTCACCTTACTTAAGGAAGGATATACTGGCTTTGGAGGGGATACAGAGACGATTCACTCGGCTGATTCCGGAGATGAGGGGGTTACCTTTTGATGATAGATTGAGTAGACTGGGTCTTTAGTCGTTGGAGTTCAGAAGGATGAGGGCTGATCTTATAGAAACATTTAAAATAATGAAAGGGATAGACAAGATAGAGTCAAAGAGGTTGTTTCCACTGGTTGGGGAGACTAGAACTAGGGGGCACAGCCTCAAAATACGGGGGAGCCAATTTAAGACCGAGTTGAGAAGGAATTTCTTCTCCCAGAGGGTTGTGAATCTGTGGAATTCTCTGCCCAAGGAAGCAGTTGAGGCTAGCTCATTGAATTCAGGTCACAGATAGATAGATTTTTAACCAATAAGGGAATTAAGGGTTACGGGGAGCGGGCGGGTAAGTGGAACTGAGTCCATGGCCAGATCAGCCATGATCTTGTTCAATGGCGGAGTAGGCTCGAGGGGCTAGATGGCCTACTCCTGTTCCTAATTCTTATGTTCTTATGTTCTTACGTTCTCCTTTAAAATCTATGGGGGCGAAACTCCCCAGTGCCCTGATTGGGAGCAATAACTGACTCGGTGTGAGACTTCCTGAGCTCGGCGCAGAAGTCCTGACCTGGCCGCGAAATTGTGGTTACCGCCCCTCACAGGAAGTGGAGCGCAATCCCGAACACTCCACGGCCCTACTGGGCGCGTTGATCAGCATTGCGTGGCTGCTCCATATAGCGCTGACATGTTTCAACACCCCTTCCCTTCAGTTAAAAGTGAGGGCTGATGCGCGACAGGGCAGTGGAAGCAGATTGAATAGCAGCCTTCAATAGGGAATTGGATAAATACTTGAAGAAGAAAAAATTGCAGGGATATGGGGAAGGAGCGGAGGAGTGGGACTAACTGGAATGCTCTTCGAAAGAGCCGATGCAGACTCAATGGGCCGAATTACCTTTTGTGCAGCACCATTCTATGATTCTATGATCTAACTAGTGGCGCACCTGACCTGGGAATACCTCACCGGGGGAGGGAGGTTAAATATGTTCGTGTGCACTTTTAGTGTCTGTAATAGAAAATGTTCTATTCCCCAGTATAAATATCCTCCAACTTGAGAAGCACAAAATTAGTATCAAAAATGAAGAAAAAATCAGCACACAAGCTTGTTGAATACCAATGAGCTATGCCACCCACCAACTTACTTTATGCTTAACTATATGTTTAGTAAATTAACAGGTTATTGTAAAATGTCATACAAAGCTTTTGTTCTGTCCCTTGACTCATCAGCAGCTGTAGAGATTTGGCTAATACTTGCAAGCTATTGTGTTTGAGGGAGCAACGAGAGCTGACACTTTCTCAGAAAGAAGTGCATTTCCTTGTGTTTTTTCATTTGATATAAATCTATTTATAGCTTTGATAAGTATTTTATTTAACTGTCAGTTTACCTCAACTGATGGCACTCTTATGTTTTGGCATGCTTGATAAGTTGCAATATATATACATACTAGCCTTTCCTTCCTTCCTTCTTCAGAAGGAAGCCGTATAGAAGTGAGAGGGCCTTGAAGGGAATATTACTACAAGTATTTATTTTCTTATTTTGTCTTACTTTGTCTGTTGCCTGAAATGACAAACAAGCACTGTCGTTTTCTCACTTGATGTGCACTTCATCCAGGGATTGCTGGCTGGCAGCCAGGAGTAGGAACCTGGTCAATTTATTTTATTTGAATTTTTCCTATATTGAGCGCAAAAACTATAGTCTGAGTGCTTCGGAGACAAATAGTAGGCAATTAAAGCATAGAAGTAAGGAGTGTCGTAAAACAGAACCGTCACAAATTGCAGGAGCCACTAGGTCCACAAAGTGCCATAGAACTACGCAGGCGCTGGTGGGACCATGGAAATATTTTCTAAGGTATGAAACTGATCAGAGCGGAATTATGTGGGCTGTAATGTTGGATTGATATCCTGGGGTTGGACTGATATCTGGGTGGGGGGGAAACGGATGTTTCAGTGGGATATTGTATCTTGCTTTCTTTCTTCAAAGAATCAGCACATTTGAGCTGCCCTACTGCCCCATCACCTCACTCATTACAGACTTTTTAACTGGTAGTCATTTAAACCCTTATTGACGGTCCTTTTATTTGTTGTTAATAAAGGAAATCTGAAGCCATGGCCAATTTTCTATCTGTTTTTAAACTGGTCACAATTATCATTACCGGGCAGCGCTAGTATGTTGTCACTGATGTGAAACATAAAAATAGAATTCGGACTGCAATGCACAAACCCGCAATATGAAACATTGAAGAACACAGCGATAAAGTCAGAAAGTGAGATTGAGACATTCTGTGAAAAACAAGAACCAGACACAATTAAAAAAAAAATGCAAATGCTGGAACTCTGAGAAAAGACAGACAATGCTGGAAACACACAACAAGGTCAGTCAGCATTCGCAGAGAGAACTAGTCAATGTTTTGAGTGGGTCCCTTCTTCAGGACAGAAAAATAAAAGACAAAGAAGCACTAAAAGAACTAGAAACAAGGGGCCCAAGTTTCCACAGGATAAAAAACGGGCGCCCCTCCGAGCTGGGCGGCCGTTTTTCGCGCCTAAAACGGCGCCAGAAAAAAAACGCGCTATTCTCGAGCGCTTTGCAGCTCCTTGTCTGTTTGGCGCAGCGCCCAGGGGGGGGCGGAGCCTTCACTCACACCGATTTTGTAAGTGGGAGGGGGCGGGTACTATTTAAATTAGTTTTTTTCCTGCCGGTAACGCTGCGCGTGCGCGTTGGAGCATTCGCGCATGCTCAGTGTGAAAAAAACATTGGCACTCGGCCATTTTTGTAGTTCTTTGTAGCTGTTTAATTTTTGAACATTTTTTTAATAAAAGCACATTGCCATCAGTACTTGCAGCCTTCTCACTGTCTCCTTCCCCTCCCCACCCTCCACGGCAACAAACCGTTGTCTCCTTCCCCTCCCTCCCCTCCGCGGTGGCAAACCGCTGTCTCCTTCCCCTCCCTCCCCTCTGCGGGAAAGAACGGGCGCCTCCTCTCCACTCCCTCCCCCCCCGCGGGCAGAACGGGCACCTCCCCCTACCGCGGGAAAGAACAGGCGCCTCCTCTCCCCTCCACCTCCCCCCCCCACCCCCCGCGGGCAGAACGGGCGCCTCAGGCTGACTGCAGAATTCTCCGTGCCTGAAGCACTTTCACACAGGTATTAAGATGGTTTATTTAATCTTTTCTTTGCTTATAAATGTTTATTCAGGTTGGATTTATTTGTATAATATTTGTAGAAGTATAAATAAGGATTTATTGTCGAATTTAATGAGTTCCCTTCCCCCCCCACCTCGTTCTGGACGCCTAATTTGTAACCTGCACCTGATTTTTTAATGTGTAGAACAGGTTTTTTCAGTTCTACAAAAATCTTCACTTGCTCCATTCTACTTTAGTTTGGAGTACGTTTTCACTGTGGAAACTTTCAAATCAGGCGTCAGTGGCCGGACACGCCCCCTTTTGAAGAAAAAATTCTGTTCCAAAGTAGAACTGTTCTACCTGACTAGAACTGCAGAAAAAAAAATGTGGAGAATTGCGATTTCTAAGATAGTCCGTTCTCCACCAGTTGCTCCTAAAAATCAGGCGCAAATCATGTGGAAAGTTGGGCCCAAGGAGGGGAAAAGTGCCTTGCAACCTGCTTAAAAGAAAAACAGAGAAGATTTGGAGGACCACTTTAGGTACTGTTGGGGGGGATGACTCATCAGGGTAGAGCAGCAGCAGCTAAGTTCATGGCACTGTGGGTGGCTCTGCTGCACAGGAGGGCAGGAAAAAGAGTGGGGGAGCGATAGTGATAGGGGATTCAATTGTAAGGGGAATAGATAGGCATTTCTGCGGCCGCAACTGAGACTCCAGGATGGTATGTTGCCTCCCTGGTGCAAGGGTCAAGGATGTCTCGGAGCGGGTGCAGGACATTCTGAAAAGGGGCAGTGAACAACCAGTTGTCGTGGTGCGCATAGGTACCAATGATATAGGTAAAAAATGGGATGAGGTCCTACGAGACAAATTTAGGGAGCGAGGAGCTAAATTAAAAAGTAGGACCTCAAAAGTAGTAATCTCAGGATTGCTACCAGTGCCACGTGCTAGTTAGAGTAGGAATCGCAGGATAGCTCACATGAATACGTGACTTGAGGAATGGTGCAAAAGGGAGGGATTCAAATTCCTGGGACATTGGAACCGGTTCTGGGGGAGGTGGGACCAGTACAAACCGGACGGTCTACACCTGGGCAGGACTGGAACCAATGTCCAAGGGGGAGTGTTTGCTAGTGCTATTGGGGAGGAGTTAAACTAACATGGCAGGGGGATGGGAACCTATGCAGGGAGACAGAGAGAAATAAAATGGAGGCAAAAGCAAAAGATAGAAAGGCGAATAGTAAAAGTGGAGGGCAGAGAAACCCAAGGCAAAAAACAAAAAGGGCCACATTACAGCAAAATTCTAAAGGGGCAAAGTGTGTTAAAAAGACAAGCCTGAAGGCTCTGTGCCTCAATGCGAGGAGTATTCGGAATAAGGTGGACGAATTAACTGCGCAGACAGCAGTTAACGGGTATGATGTAATTGGCATCATGGAGACATAACTCCAGGGTGACCAAGGCTGGGAACTCAACATCCAGGGGTATTCAACACTTAGGAAGGATAGGCAGAGAGGAAAAGGAGGCGGGGTGGCATTGCTGGTTAAAGAGGAAATTAATGCAATAGTAAGGAGGGACATTAGCCAGGATGATGTGGAATCGGTATGGGTGGAGCTACGGAATACCAAAGGGCAGAAAACGCTAGCGGGAGTTGTGTACAGACCACCAAACAGTATTAGTGAGGTTGGGGACAGCATCAAACAAGAAATAAGGGATGTGTGCAATAAAGGTACAGCAGTTATCATGGGCGACTTTAATCTACATATTGATTGGGCTAACCAAACTGGTAGTAATGCGGTGGAGGAGGATTTCCTGGAGTGTATTAGGGATGGTTTTCTAGACCAATATGTCGAGGAACCAACTAAAGAGCTGGCCATCCTAGACTGGGTGATGTGCAATGAGAAGGAACTAATTAGCAATCTTGTTGTGCGAGGCCCCTTGGGGAAGAGTGACCATAATATGGTAGAATTCTTTATTAAGATGGAGAATGACACAGTTAATTTGGAAACTAGGGTCCTGAACTTAAGGAAAGGTAACTTCGATGGTATGAGGCGTGAATTGGCTATAATAAACTGGCCAAGGATACTTAAAGGGTTGATGATGGATAAGAAATGGCAAACATTTAAAGAATCACAAGGATGAACTTCAGCGATTGTACATCCCTGTCTGGAGTAAAAATAAAACGGGGAAGGTGGCTCAACCGTGGCTAACGAGAGAAATTAAGAAGAGTGTTAAAACCAAGGAAGAGGCATATAAATTGGCTAGAAAAAGTAACAAACCTGAGGACTGGGAGAAATTTAGAATTCAACAGAGGAGGACTAAGGGTTTAATTAAGAGGGGGAAAATAGAGTACGAGAGGAAGTTTGCAGGGAACATAAAAACTGACTGCTAAAGCTTCGATAAATATGTGAAGAGAAAAAGATTAGTGAAGACAAATGTAGGTCCCTTACAGTCGGATTCAGGTGAATTTATAATGGGGAACAAAGAAATGGCAGACCAATTGAACAAATACTTTGGTTCTGTCTTCACGAAGGAAGACACGAATAACCTTTCGAATGTACTAGGGGACAGTGGGTCTAGTGAGAAGGAGGAACTGAGGGATATCCTTATTAGGCGGGAAATTGTGTTAGGGAAATTGATGGGACTGAAGGCTTATAAATCCCCGGAGCCTGATAGTCTGCATCCCAGAGTACTTAAGGAAGTAGCCCTCGAAATAGTGCATGCATTGGTGATCAGTCTATCGACTCTGGATCAATTCCAATGGACTGGAGGGTAGCTAATGTAACACCACTTTTTAAAAAAGGAGGGAGAGAGAAAACAGGGAATTATAGACTGGTTAGCCTGACATCAGTAGTGGAGAAAATGTTGGAATCAATTATTAAGGATGTAATAGCAGTGCATTTGGAAAGCAGTGACAGGATCGGTCCAAGTCAGCATGGATTTATGAAAGGGAAATTCTGCTTGACGAATCTTCTGGAATTTTTTGAGGATGTAACTAGCAGAGTGGACAAGGGAGAACCAGTGGATGTGGTATATTTGGACTTTCAAAAGGCTTTTGACAAGGTCCTGCACAAGAGATTGGTGTGCAAAGTCAAAGCGCTTGGTGTTGGGGGTAATGTACTGACGTGGATAGAGAACTGGTTGGCAGACAGGAAGCAGAGAATCAGGATAAACGGGTCCTTTTCAGAATGGCAGGCAGTGACTAGTGGAGTGCCGCAGGGCTCAGTGCTGAGACCCCAGCTCTTTACAATATACATTAACAATTTGGATGAAGGAATTGAGTGTAATATCTCCAAGTTTGCAGATGACACTGAGCTGGGTGGCGGTGTGAGCTGTGAGGGGGACGCTGAGAGGCTGCAGGGTGACTTGGACAGGTTAGGTGAGTGGGCAAATGCATGGCAGATGCAGTATAATATGGATAAATGTGAGGTTATCCATTTTGGGGGCAAAAACACGAAGGCAGAATATTATCTGAATGGCGGCAGATTTGGAAAAGGGGAGGTGTAACGAGACCTGGGTGTCATGGTTCATCAGTCATTGAAGGTTAGCTTGCAGGTACAACAGGCGGTGAAGAAGGCAAATAGTATGTTGGCCTTCATAGCTAGGAGTTTTGAGTATAGGAGCAGGGAGGTCTTACTGCAGTTGTACAGGGCCTTGGTGAGGCCTCACCTGGAATATGTGTTCAGTTTTAGTCTCCTAATCTGAGGAAGGAAGTTCTTGCTATTGAGGGAGTGCAGCGAAGGTTCACCAGATTGATTCCAGGGATGGCTAGACTGACATATGAGGAGAGACTGGATCAACTGGGCCTTTATTCACTGGAGTTTAGAAGGATGAGAGGGGATCTCAAAGAAAGATATAAAATTCTGACGGGACTGGACAGGTTAGATGCGGGAAGAATGTTCCCGATGTTGGGGAGATCCAGAACCAGGGGACACAGTCTTAGGATAAGGGGCAGGCCATTTAGGACTGAGATGAGGAGAAACTTCTTCACTCAGAGAATTGTTAACATGTGGAATTCCCTGCCGCAGAGAGTTGTTGATGCCAGTTCATTAGGTATATTCAAGAGGGAGTTAGATATGGCCCTTATGGCTATTGGGATCAAGGGTATGGAGAGAAAGCAGGAAAGGAGTACTGAGGGAATGATCAGCCATGATCTTATTGAATGGCGGTGCAGGCTCGAAGGGCCTACTCCTGCTCTTATTTTCTATGTTTCTATGTTTCTCGGACTTGCATGATCTTTATATTCGGCAATGGAAAGAGTTATTAAGGAAATGAAAGATGTTCAAGAAACAAACCATATATATATAGGAAAGGCAGTGAGAAGCACACCTAACAAAAAATCAAGAAGATAATAGAAGTTCAAAACACAGGAAACCTGCAGATCCAGTCCAAAATTGAAACACAAAAAAACTGGCAAAACATGGTTAGGTGGAAATTGGACCTCATTGCATCTGCCTTAAGGATGTAAAACAGGCACAATGAGGGCCGATTTCCGAGAGCAACATCCTGCGCCTGGTCAGCGCCAGAGGTACAGATGCTGCCATTTAGCCTAGACATCTGCCTGAATGAGACATTAGGCCCCTTGCATATGTAATGTCTGTTTCGGGATCACAGCATTAGATTGGTTGGTGGTGAGGTCTGGGCTTGACGATTGTTCAGCAGTTTCTGCGGCCTAGCCACTGGCTGCCCCCAAAGATATAAGTTTTTTTGAAAAGGTGCCTGTGGAGCCAGGAAGGCTTCTTTTGGCTCCACAGAATACCTGTAATCCCTCCCCACAACCCCCACCCAGGCCTTGCCTTATGGTCACTGCTGGTGAGGTAGGTGGCACAACATTTATCCTTTACAATAGGTAGGCTGCTTCTAGAGGTGTGACATGCTGGCAGCTCGCTCGTTATTACAGTGACGTCCGAGGCCCAATTTATGGCAAGCTTTGGGTGTCTCGATTGAGGTATGCGCTGTCTGATTATACGCCTGAAAATGAACCATGATCAGTTTGTACCCCAATGGGTCTATCAGCTTCAAAAGAGGAAAATAAACAGACCAACAGCAAGAAAGCAGCGCCTTGGCTGTTACCCATATTTACTGGTTGAGGGCACTTGGTCTGGTTGCTTTGGTAATTATTTGATAATGGCAGAATCAACTGTCATTCACATTTATAATATTTTTTTCCTTTACAGTGTTCTAGCAATGCTCTTCCCCTTTCCTCTCCTCTTGAAGACACTGATTTCTTGCTGGGGTGTGATTTCCCATTTGCCTGCTTGCCAAATGGCCATTCATTCTTCCTTCATGTGTGACACAGGCTATTGGAACACTGAAGAGCATTAAGGTGTCAGTGATGTTGAATAACTCTGTAACTAAGATCATAAGAACATAAGAAATAGGAGCAGGAGTAGGTCATTTGCTCCCTTGAGTCTGCTCCGCCATTCAATAAGATCATGGCTGATCTGATCATGGATTCAGCTCCACTTCCCTGCCAGCTCCCATTAACCCTTTACTCCCTTATCGCTCAAAAATCTGTCTAACTCCACCTTAAATATATTCAATGACCCAGCCTCCACAGCTCTCTGGAGCAGAGAATTCCATAGATTTACAACCCTCTGAGAGAAGAAATTTCTCCTCATTTCAGTTTTAAATGGGCGGCCCCTTATTCTAAGACTTATGTTCCCTAGTTTTAGTTTTCCCTATGAGTGGAAATATCCTCTTTGCATCCACCTTATCGAGCCCCCTCATTATCTTATAAGTTTCAATTAGATCACCTCTCATTCTTCTGAACTCCAATGTGTATAGGCCCAACCTACTCAACCAATCCTCATAAGTCAACCCCCTCATCTCTGGAATCAACCTAGTGAACCTTCTCTGAACAGCCTCCAATGCAAGTATATCCTTCCTTAAATACGGAGACCAAAACTGCACGCAGTACTCCAGGTGTGGCCTCACCAATACCCTGTACAGTTGTAGCAGGACTTCTCTACTTTTATACTCTATTCCCCCTTGCAATAAAGGCCAACATTCCATTTATCTTCCTGAATACTTGCTGTACCTGCATACTAACGTTTTGTATTTCATGCACCAGGACCACCAGGTCTCTCTGTACTGCAGCACTTTGCAATTTATTTCTATTTAAATTATAATTTACTTTTCTATTATTTCTTCCAAAGTGGATAACCTCACATTTTCCCACATTATACTCCATCTGCCAAATTTGTGCCCACTCACTTAACCTGTCTATATCCCTTTGCAGACTTTTTGTGTCCTCCTCACAATTTGCTTTTCCACCCATCTTTGTATCATCAGCAAACTTAGCTACATTGCACTCAGTCCCTTCATCCAAGTCATTAATATAGATTGTAAATAGTTGAGGACCCAGCACCGATCCCTGTGCCACCGCACTGGTCACTATTTGCCAACCGAAAAATGATCCATTTAATCCGACTCTCTGTTTTCTGTTAGTTAGCCAATCCTCTATCCATGCTAATATATTACCCCCAACCCCACGAGCTTTTGTCTTGTGCAGTAACCTCTTTTGGGGCACCTTATCAAATGCCTTCTAGAAATCCAAATACACCACATCCACTGGTTCCCCCTTATCCACTCTCCTCAAAGAACTCCAGCAAATTTGTCAAATCTGATTTCCGTTTCATTAAACCATGCTAACTATTTTCCAAATGTCCCGCTACCGCTTCCTTAATAATGGACTCCAGCATTTTCCCAATAACAGTTGTTAGACTTACTGGTCCATGGTTTCCTGCTTTTTGTCTTCCTCCTTTTTTAAATAGAGGCATTACATTTGTGGTTTTCCAATCCGCTGGGACAGCCAGAATCCAGGGAATTTTGGTAGATTACAATCAATGCATCCACTATCTCGGCAGTCACTTCTCTTAAGACCCTAGGATGTAAGCCATCTGGTCCAGGGACTTATCAGCATTTAGTCCCATTATTTTACCTAGTACTACTTCATTAGTGATAGTGATTGTATTAAGTTCTCCCTCCCTATAGCCCCTTGATTATCCACTATTGGGATGTTTTTAGTGTCTTCTATCATGAAGGTCGATACAAACTATTTGTTCAACATCCCTGCCATTTCCCTGTTCTCCATTATTAATTCCCCAGTCTCATCCTCCAGGGGACCAACATTTACTTTAGCCACTCTTTTTCTTTTTATGTATCTGTAGAAACTCTTACTATCTGTTTTTATATTTCATGCTAGTTTACTTTCATAATCTATCTTCCCTCTCTTAATCATTTTATTAGTCGTTCGCTGCTGGCTTTTAAAAATTTCCCAATCTTCTGGCCTCCCACTAGTCTTGGCCACATTGTATGCCTTTGTTTTCAATTTGATATCCTCCCTTATTTCCTTAGTTAGCCACAGATGCTTATCCCTTCTCTTACAGTCTTTCCTTCTCCTTGGGATATATTTTTGTTGTGAGCTATGAAATATCTCCTTAAATGTCTGCCACTGCTCATCAACCGTCCCGTACTTTAGTCTAATTTCCCAGTCCACTTTAACTAACTCTGCCCTCATACCTTTGTAGTCTCCTTTATTTAAGCTTAGGACCCTGGTTTGAGAACAACTTTCTCACCCTCCAACTAAATTTGAAATTCAACCATGCTAGGGTCACTCATTCCTGGAGGATCTTTTACTAGGAGATCATTTATTAATATTGCCTCATTGCACAGTACCAGATTTAAGATAGCCTGCTCCCTGGTTGGTTCCGCAACGTACTGTTCAACGAAACTATCCCGGATACACTCTATGAACTCCTCCTCAAGGCTACCCTGGCCAATTTGCTTTGTCCAATCAATATGAAGGTTAAAAGCCTCCATTATTTCTTGATTTATACTCCGCCCAATAGTGTAGCTACTGTTAGGGGGCCTATAGACTATGCCCACCAACGACTTTTTCCCTGATGCATAGTGGGTCCTCGTGGTCCTCCTATTTCTTGGACTTTCCAGCTGCCTTCTGTTGCTTACGCTCTCCCTCCAAATAAAACTAGCTGATGCACCCATGCTGCTATATAGACTGAAACATTGCTGCACTCCGGACCTCTGCTAACTCGCCCAGCTCTCCTAACCCCAACTTTATAGTTGACATCATTAATGCAATGCGGACTGGAAAGCAAGCACAGTTAAATTTGCACATTCGCTTTCGACTAATGCTTAAGAACTCCTGAAAAAGTAAAGTAACAAATATGGTGGTTGGGTTTGTGTATCAATTTACATTACTCTGGTTCAGCCAAAGAGGAGCTTTGAGCACATGGGCAAAAATGTTCTAATGCTCTGTTTATTGTTAAGGCACCAGATTTCTACATAATGAATTCATACTTAGTGTGCGCATTAGCTCAAACACATAGAGTAATTTCACCCCCAGTTTGACTTTGATGAACTCCTGGAGCTCCTTGAAGTTTTAAAATTCTACTGAAGGAATTTTTCCGGTAATTAAAAAAAATTCAAATCTTTCCCACAAAAAGCACATTGTCTTAATGATGGTATTTGACATGCCTTACTTCTTTCCCAGTGGCACCCGAATTAGGACTGAGAATTGAAAGGACCTCTTTGTAGGCAAGTAATTGGAAGAAAGGGGGTTTATTGTTTCTGTTATTTGTCTGTGACTTTTCTGAAGTATTGTAAAATGGCTTATCTTCTGTTGGAATACATTTCTGTTCTCTCAATTTAATTCACTGAAATATTTGACTATTTTCTATATCTCTGTCATCTGAGGCTTCAGAGAAACTATTTAGCTTCTTCTTTAGCTCAATTCTGCATATTCATTTGACTGTTTTTTCCTTCCAATTTTTTCCCAATTGCTCCCTTAAGAGGGGCAATAGGATTTGGTTTCATGAATGTTGGCAACTCTCTGGTACTTTGCCTAAGTGACTGTTCATCATACACAAACCTAGATGCAAGTTGTTTGGCCATGGAGGGTAGTACAGCTGACCCTTTAACTGTGGGTCATTGCTAAATAAAATGTCTCGGCCTTTTTCTGTCCTTGTCCAATCAAAAGTAGGAACATAGCTTGCTTTCCCTAGTCCAGGCATGGTGAGGACCACTGTAAAACCTGTACTGAGAACAACCAACTCTGCATAGACTAGGGAATAAACCAGGAGTAACCATTCGGCCCCTTGAGCCCTGCTCCGCCATCCAGTTAGATCATGGTAGATCTGTACCTCAACTTCATTTACCTGCCTTCGCTCCATATCCCTTGATACTCCTACAACACAAAAATCTGTCGATCTCAGCCTTGAAAATTTCAGTTGACCCAGCACCCACAGTCTTTTGGATAGTTCCAGATTTGCACAACTTTGTATGTGGAAAAGGTCTTCCTGATTTCACTCTTGAATGGCTGAGCTCTAGCTTTAACATTGTGTCCTCTTGGGTCTATATTGACTCAATCAAATCTTTTTATTATTTTAAACAAATCACTTAGATAACCCTTCAGCTCAAGGTAATACAAACCAAGTTCATGTGACCTGTCCTCATAATTTGACCCTTTAAGCCTTGGTTTCATTTTGGTAAATCTGCACTGTACCCCCAATGTACCTAAGGTCAATGTATCCTTCCTGAGATGCAGTTCTCCAGATGGGGTCTGACCAAGACTCTATAGAACTGAAGCATAACTTCCTTCCCTTTGTATTTCAATCCCCTTGAGATGAAAGCACTTTCTAATCTGTACAGCTGAGTTTCACACCAAGCAGTGGATTTACCCATTAAATCATCGGGGGGGATTAGTACTACAAATTTGTAATTCGACCATCAATCTATCCCTGAGCAGTTATCGGTGAGGAGAAATAGATTTACAGCTGGATTGTCACCTGTGCAAATTTGAATTGCTGGCTGGATTTTTGCCTGTTTTGAGTCCAAGACATTAATGTCCTGATAGTTGTGAGGGTCACAGGAAGCTGTAAAGAATATTATGGGTTGGGTCGTTGTTTTAATGATGCGCCACGTAGTGTATAAAGCTTTGATGTTATAATGGTTTAGAGTTACTGCTCCAGTAGGAAATTGTCGAATAATAAGGGAACTATTATTCCCTTCTGTGGTCATTTTGAAGTTCATGAGATGGATTATTACTTGACAGTGGTCATCAGTGAAAGACAAAACGCTTCAGAAATCTGTAGTGAATTAGTAGCTGCTTCTGGGGGAAAAGAAACAAGGAAAACAGAATGGTTGAAAGGAGTACAAGATAATGGATAACAAATAAACTAAGCTTGTTCTTTAGCTTTATCTAGCCTTTGAAAAACACATGTATTTATATATTTATATATATATATATATATATTGTTGAAAGGATTGATCTGGGAGGTGAAAAAAGTTGCAATCTTTTATATTTCTTGAGTGGTCTGGAAGAAGCCATCAGTGTGTTCATTAATTTAATTACAACCTGAAATAGCTAACATTCTCCCTCAATGAGCCCCACGAAAAACAGATCACCTGGCCATTCATTCCTCTGATGTTTGTGGACCTTGCTGTGCTCACACTGTCTGCCAAGTATGTCTATGTAACAGTAGCTGCACTTCAAAAGTAGTTCATTAGCTATGAAGCATTTTGCAACGTCCTAAGGACACAATAAGGCACTATATAAATTCACATTCCTGGCGTGGAGCTTCGCCCACTTGGTGCACATCTCCAAGATGCACTGCAACAACTCGCCAAGGCTTCTTTCAGCAGCACCTCTCAAATCCGTGACCATTATCACCTCGAAGGACTAGAGCAGCAGGTGCATGGGAACACTGCCACCTCCAAGTTCCTCACCCAAGTCACATACCATCCTGACTTGGAATTAAAAAGCTGTTGCTTTATCGTCGCCGGGTCACAATCCTGGCACTCTCCCTAACAGCACTGTGGGAGCACCTTCACCACACGGACTGCAGCGGTTCAAGAAGGCGGCTCACCACCACCTTCTCAAGGGGCAATTAGGGATGGGCAATAAATGCTGGGCCTTGCCAGCGACGCCCACATCCCAGGAACGAATAAAAAAACATATTTTAATGGTCAGAAATTATGACATGGCTTCAAAACAGAAAGCAGAGAGTAGGAGTAAACTGTAGCTATTCACAATGGCAGAAGGTGGATAGTGGTATTCCACAAGGATAAATGCTGGGACCACTGCTGCTCATAATTTAGATAATAACGATTTAGACTTTGGAATCAAAAATACAGTTTCTAAATTTGCGGATGGCACCAAATTGGGCGTTGGGGGGAGGGGGAGGCGGCGGGGGGTGGGGGGTTGGTGGTTGGTGTAGTCAATACTGAGGAGGACTGCGACAAATGGGGATATAATTTCCAAATGAAAGTTCAACACAGATAAATGTGAGGCATTACATTTTGGTAGGAAAAATAAGTTGCGACACAGGTTATCATCATCATAGGCAGTCCCTCGGAATCGAGGAAGACTTGCTTCCACTCCTGAAGTGAGTTCTTTGGTGGCTGAACAGTCCAATACGAGAGCCACAGACTCTGTCACAGGTGGGACAGACAGTCGTTGAGGGAAGGGGTGGGCGGGACAGATTTGCTGCACGCTCTTTCCGCTGCCTGCGCTTGATTTCTGCATGCTCACGGAGATAAGACTCGAGGTGCTCAGCGCCCTCTCGGATGCACTTCCTCCACTTAGGGCGGTCTTGGGCCAGGGACTCCCAAGTGTCGGTGGGGATGTTGCACTTTATCGGGGAGGCTTTGAGGGTGTCCTTGTAACGTTTCCGCTGCCCACCTTTGGCTCGTTTGCCATGAAGGAGCTCTGAGTAGAGCGCTTGCTTTGGGAGTCTCGTGTCTGGCATGCGAACAATGTGGCTTGCCCAGCGAAGCTGATCGAGTGTGGTCAGTGCTTCAATGTTGGGGAAGTTAGGCTGGAGGAGGACGCTAATGTTGGTGCGCCTGTCCTCCCAGGGGATTTGTAGGATCTTGCGGAGACATCGTTGGTGATATTTCTCCAGTGACTTGAGGTGTCTGCTGTACATGGTCCATGTTTCTGAACCATACAGGAGGGCGGGTATTACTATAGCCCTGTAAACCATGAGCTTGGTGGTAGTTTTCGGGGCCTGGCCTTCAAACACGCTTTTCCTCAGGCGGCCGAAGGCTGTACTGGCGCACTGGAGGCGGTGTTGGATCTCGTCATCGATGCCTGCTCTTGTTGATCCCTGTTGTGGAGTATTAAAAATATAACACCCGACACAGGGTCCGTATATAGAGAAAAGAATTGTTTATTAAAACCTGATTAATCAAGGGAGATCCGGTTGCATCAGTACCGATTCAGGATGCTATCCTTACTGGTCTCGTGGAACAGCCTGTGCTGTTACATTTTATACATTCAAAACAAAGTCAATATAATGAAACTACGTGGGGAAGTGTTCCATTGGTTATTTACCACCAGTCCCTGCCCAACTACTACTAATACATTGGTTAATACAGTTACAGTAATTTCATTGGTTAAACAGTTACAGTAATTTCATTGGTTAAACAGTTACAGTAATTTCATTGGTACATTCAATCTCTAATGATTCAGTTACGGCCACTTTGGCTGTGCGGCCCCTACAGGTTACATGTTACATTTCTATGAACTTCGTTCCCAGGTTTTAACTCTTAGACTGGTGTCCTTGACAAGTGCATCTGGCTATTCTCATTTCAAAGAAGCTTTGTTTTCTGCTGTCTCGTGTGACTCGAAAATGGCTGCCTCACCTTATTATCTCGGTGAGCTGTCTACATTTGTCTTGTCTGTGCTCTCAGGAGTGTTATCTCCTCAGAGAATTTTTTGACCTCAGTCCTAAGCCCCTTGTGAGAACCGTTGTTCTTTGTTTCAGCCTAATTGCTGGAATGTAGGACTCAGCTATTCCTCCATGAACACATTAAGCCTTTCTCTCAGCCTTCTTGCTTAAGATTTTAACTTTGCTAAATTACTTTTCACCTGATTAATTCTTTTCGATACTACACTACCGCGATATGGGAAGTGGTCCACGGTGTCCAGGGCTGTGCCATGGATTTTTATGACTGGGGGGCAGTGCTTACGGATGTTTAGTGTAAGGCCCATGCTTTTGTACGCCTCAGTAAATACGTCGACACAGGTTTGCAAGGCCATTAAAAAAGCAAACAAAGCCCTGCAGTTTATTTTTAGAGGTATAAAATTGAAAAGTAGGGAAGTTATGCTAAACCTGTATCGAATCTTGGTTAGACCACGCTTGGAGTACAGGTGGAGCGTCTGAAATCCGGAAACCTTGGGACCGAGGCCGTTCAGATTTCGGAACGTCTCTCCGAACGTCTCTCCGACATCCCGAATCTGGATACGCCTGGGCCGAGGAAGCGGGGGGGGGGAGACAGCGGTGGTGGGGGTGCGGAGGCAGTGCCTGCGGCCCAGTAGGGGAGGTGCAGTGGGTGGGGGGCACGGTGGGGGGGGGGGGGGGCAGATCCGGATTTCAGAGCATTTTCTGGAATCCAGGCAACCCTGCCATGGATCGGCTCGGTTTCCGGAACATTCCGAATTTCGGAAGCTCAACCTGGACTGCACAGTTCTGGTCGTCATATTATAAAAAGAATATAGAGGCATTAGAGAGGGTGCAAAGAAGATTTACAAGGATGATACCAGAAATGCGAGGGTAAGGATGAACAGGCTGGGTCTCTTTTCTCTTGAAAAAAGAAGGCTGAGGGATGACCTAATAGAGGTCTTTAAAATTATGAAAGGTGTTGATAGAGTGGATGCAGAGAGAATGCTTCCATTTGTGGGGAAGAGCATAACCAGAGGCCAACAATATAAGTTAGTCATCAAGAAATCCAACGGAATTCAGATGAAACTTCTTTACCTAGAGAGTGATGAGAATGTGGAACTCACTACCACAGGGAGTAGTTGAACGCATTTAAGGGGAGGCTAGACAAGCATATGAGTGAGAAGGGAATAGAGGGTCATGCTCATAGATTTAGATGAGAAAAGATGGGCGAAGGCGCGAGTGAATCATAAACATCTGTTTCTGTGCCATATATCTATGTAATCCTATGTAGTTATTTGCAGTAAACATGTTTTTGTTATCAAGCGGAGTATCCTCAACGTCTCAAATTGTACAACACCCTGTACTTTTCTGTTTGTTTGCTGTGATGATTGTAGACGCTTGCTAAGCAGTCTCATAGAAATGTGACATATTGTTTGGCCATGAACTGGATTACTATATTCTGCAGTGTAGTCATAGCCAATCTAGCTCTTTTAAACGAATCCAGCTAGCAGAAAATGTTGCCTCCCAGCAAGTGGGAAAATAGAAAAAGTTCCAGTCAGACTGGTTTTGGTATCTTCAGGCAAAATCTCACAACTAGCTGTGAATCAAATCTGGGAGTCGTGCAGCAACAGCTTTGATAAGGGATTTGCATGAAGTTGCCTCAGGCAATGTAAGAAAGTTCTTGTCATCATTTTTAGGCAGTCCTTCGAAAGTGAGTTCTCAGGTGACTGAACAGTCCAATACGGGAATTACAGTCTCTGTCACAGGTGGGACAGACAGTGGTTGAAGGAAAGGGTGGGTGGGGAGTCTGGTTTGCCGCACACTCCTTCCGCTGCCTGCGCTTGGTTTCTGCATGCTCTTGGCAACGTGACTCGAGGTGCTCAGCGCCCTTCTGGATGCTCTTCCTCCACTTAGGGCGGTCTTTGGCCAGGGGCTCCCAGGTGTCGGTGGGGATGTTGCACTTTATTAAGGAGGCTTTGAAGGTGTCCTTGAAACGTTTCCTCTGCCCGCCTGGGGCTCGCTTGCTGTGTAGGAATTCCAAGTCGAGCGCTTGCTTTGGGAGTCTTGCGTCGCGCATGCGAACAATGTGGCCACCCAATGGAGCTGGCCGAGTATGGTCAGTGCTCCGATGCTGGGGATGTTGGCCTGATCGAGGACACTAACTAATGTTGGTGTGTCTGTCCTTTCGGGATTTGCAGCATCTTCCGGAGACATAGTTTGTGGTATTTCTCCAGCGATTTGAGGTGTCTACTGTATATGGTCCACGTCTCTGAGCCATACAGGAGGGCGGGTATCACTACAGCCCTGGTGCCAGATTTGAGGGCTTGATCTTCGACACTCTCTTCCTCAGGCGGCCGAAGGCTGCGCTGGTGCACTGGAGGCGGTGTTGGACCTTGTCGTCGATGTCTGCCCTTGCCGATAATAGGCTCCTGAGGTATGGAAAGTGGTCCACGTTGTCCAGGGCCGTGCCATGGATCTTGAAGACTGGGGGACAGTGCTGTGTGGCGGGGTCAGGTTGGTGGAGGATCTTTGTCTTACGGATGTTTAGTGTAAGGCACATGCTTTCGTACGTCTCGGTGAAGATGTTGACGATGACTTGGAGTTCAGCCTCTGAATATGCGCAGATGCAAGCGTCGTCCGCGTATTGTAAATCGACGACAGAGGATGGAACGGTCTTGGCTCTGGCCTGGAGGCGACGATGGTTGAACAGGTTCCCACTGGTTCTATAATTTAGTTCCACTCCAGTGGGGAGCTTGTTGAGTGTGAGCTGGAGCATTGCAGCGAGGAAGATCAAGAAGAGGGTTGGCGCAATGACACAGCCCTGCTTGACCCCAGTCCAGACGTGGATTGGCTCTGTGGTGGATCCGTTGGTCAGGATCATGTCGTCGTGGAGTAGGCAGAGGATGGTGACAAATCTTTGAGGACAGCCGAATTTGAGAAGGTCGCTCCATAATCCCTCACGATTGACAGAGTCGAAAGCCTTTGTGAGGACAAAGGAAGCTATGTACAGAGGTTGATGTTGCTCCCTACATTTTTCTTGGAATTTTCGCGCGGTGAAAATCATGTCCATTGTGCCCCTTAGTGGGCGGAATCCGCATTGCGACTCTGGGAGGAGCTCTTCAGCCACTGGGAGGAGACAATTGAGAAGGATTCTTGTGATGTTTTACCCTGCGGTGGTCACGATTACGGCGTCTCTGAGATCCCCAGGCATGCTCTCCTCCTTCCAGGTAAGAGAGATAAGGTCATGGATTTGCACCGAGTACTTCTCCGTGATGATTTAGTACTTCGTTCCTCTGAGTCAGAAGATTGTGCGTAAGTCCCACTCGGGAGATTTGAGCACATAATCTATTTCAACTAACATCTCCAAAGCAGATAATCTAGTAATTATCACGTTGTGGTATCTTGCTGTGTGCAAATTGGTTGCTGTGTTTTCTACGTTCATTATAGGCAGTCCCTCGAAATCGAGGAAGACTTGCTTCCACTCCAAAAGTGAGTTCTCACGTGACTGAACAGTCCAATATGGGAATTACAGTCTCTGTCGCAGGTGGGACAGACAGTGGTTGAAGGAAAGGGTGGGTGGGACTGGTTTGCCGCATGCTCCTTCCGCTGCCTGTGCTTGATTTCTGCATGCTCTTCGCGACGAGACTCGAGGTGCTCAGTGCCCTCCCGGATGCTCTGCCTCTACTTAGGGCAGTCTTTGGCCAGGAACTCCTCGGTGTCTGTGGGGATGTTGCACTTTATTAAGGAGGCTTTGAGGGTGTCCTTGAAACGTTTCCTCTGCCCACCTTGGGCTCGCTTGCCGTGTAGAAGTTATGAGTAGAGCGCTTGCTTTGGGAGTCTTATGTCGGGCATGCGGACAATGTGGTCCGCCCAACAGAGCTGGTCGAGTGTGGTCAGTGCTTCAATGTTGGGGATGTTGGCCTGATCGAGAACACTGACGTTGGGGCATCTGTCCTTCCAGGGGATTTGCAGGATTTTGCGGAGGCATCATTGGTGATATTTCTCCAGCGATTTGAGGTGTCTATTGTATATGGTCCATGTCTCTGAGCCATACAGGAGGGCGGGTTACAACAGTGATGACACTTCAAAAGTACTTAATTGGCTGTAAATCACTTTTGGACGTCTTGAGGTTGTGTAAGGTGTTATATAAACGCAAGTCATTATTTTCACATTCTTCAAGCATCCTTAAGTTCTTCATGCAAGATGAATTAATTTTTGAAATTAAGTAGTCATTTTGCGCACAGAAAGATTCCACAAACAGCGTGATTATCCTGTTTTTTTGGTGTTTGATGAGGAGAACTCTCTGACCTGAATAGCACCATGGATCTTCAATGTTCACCTAAACTAACAGATGGAGCCTTGCTATTTAACAACTCATCGAAATGACAACACCTCTGAGAATGCAGCACTCCCTCAGCACTGCACTGATGTGTCAGCCTAAAGTGAGCTCAGAACCATAACCTTCTTACTCAGAGGTGAGAGTGCTGTCAAATATTGTAAAATTACAACATGTGGTGTCGGCAGTTACTGCCTAAAATCAATCTTACCTTTTGTGTATGATTCATTTGTGCTTCTGGAATTTCGTGCATTTGTATGTACATTCATCTTCTTTCCTGCATCCTCCCTTTCCCCATAATTTAAATGTCACAGGTACGTAGAAACATAGAAACATAGAAAATAGGTGCAGGAGTAGGCCATTCGGCCCTTCGAGCCTGCACCGCCATTCAATGAGTTCATGGCTGAACATGCAACTTCAGTACCCCATTCCTGCTTTCTCACCATACCCCTTGATTCCCCTAGTAGTAAGGACTTCATCTAACTCCTTTTTGAATATATTTAGTGAATTGGCCTCAACAACTTTCTGTGGTAGAGAATTCCACAGGTTCACCACTCTCTGGGTGAAGAAATTCCTCCTCATCTCAGTCCTAAATGGCTTCCCCCTTATCCTTAGACTGTGTCCCCTGGTTCTGGACTTCCCCAACATTGGGAACATTCTTCCTGCATCTAACCTGTCTAACCCCGTCAGAATTTTAAACGTTTCTATGAGGTCCCCTCTCATTCTTCTGAACTCCAGTGAATACAAGCCCAGTTGATCCAGTCTTTCTTGATAGGTCAGTCCCGCCATCCCGGGAATCAGTCTGGTGAACCTTCGCTGCACTCCCTCAATAGCAAGAATGTCCTTCCTCAGGTTAGGAGACCAAAACTGTACACAATACTCCAGGTGTGGCCTCACCAAGGCCCTGTACAATTGTAGCAACACCTCCCTGCCCTTGTACTCAAATCCCCTCGCTATGAAGGCCAACATGCCATTTGCTTTCTTAACCGCCTGCTGTACCTGCATGCCAACCTTCAATGACTGATGTACCATGACACCCAGGTCTCGTTGCACCTCTCCTTTTCCTAATCTGTCACCATTCAGATAATAGTCTGTCTCTCTGTTTTTACCACCAAAGTGGATAACCTCACATTTATCCACATTATACTTCATCTGCCATGCATTTGCCCACTCACCTAACCTATCCAAGTCGCTCTGCAGCCTCATAGAATCCTCCTTGCAGCTCACACTGCCACCCAACTTAGTGTCATCCGCAAATTTGGAGATACTACATTTAATCCCCTCGTCTAAATCATTAATGTACAGTGTAAACAGCTGGGGCCCCAGCACAGAACCTTGCGGTACCCCACTAGTCACTGCCTGCCATTCTGAAAAGTCCCCATTTACTCCTACTCTTTGCTTCCTGTCTGACAACCAGTTCTCAATCCATGTCAGCACACTACCCCCAATCCCATGTTATGACTGAATCTGGAAAACCTTACTATGGACTATATTAAGCTTTGTGTGCTGAGCTTTGTTTACTGGAGGTTTTGTTTACTGGAGGTTTTGAAGATGTTTTAGCCTGTTTGTGTGGTTTTAAGTTGATGGTTATTAAAACTCTACACTATGGGGCCTGTTCATCTTTCAGGAATTTCTGATTTATTTATTTTTATTCCTTTGTGGGATGTGAGCATTGCTGGCATTAATTGTACAATATGGTAAATATACTGTGTTCCTCATCTTTCACCCATCATCGAAGGTACTTTTTGCTTTTCTACCTACTTCTGTTATTGTATGATTGAGGCATGTGAAGTTGACATGTAGACCAGTGGAGAAATTCAGTTACATAATTATCTAATGGATAATTACAGGTGAATCTGTGAATATCAATTTTTTGCTTCAATTTTCTTCCCTCCTCTCCTGAAGGTCCAAATTCTCGCCAAGATTAAGGCCTGGATTTTAGCCCAGAGGCGAGTTCTGAGCCGGGGGGGGGCGGGTGGCAGGAGGTGTTATGAGGCCGTGAAACTTGAAAGAACGGTTTTCCCGAATATCCTGCAATTTTTAACTGCAAAACTCCCTTAAATATTTACTGTTGGGTTCCTGCGCACAGTTAGCCTGATTGACACGCTGAAGGAATTTTGGGCAGGTGTAGTTGGGGAGTGAGAGAGATCGCGGTGGGTGGTAGTCCGGGGTCGGGTGTGGTCTACTGGATAGCTTGTTGGGCCTGGAGGAAACACTCCTGCTGGACCACAAACAGTGCTGTAAAGGCACCTGATGAATTAAGCCCTTCTCGGCTCCTTGCACCTAAAAATTCAGTCGTGCCTTCTCAGCCTGGGAAACCTGGCCGAAATGAGTTTAAAATAGAATGGCTATTAAAATAAAGACAGACAGTCTCATTGTCATATTTAAATGACCAATCCACTTTCTGCGAGAGGATTGGTCGCCCGCCTCTTGTCCCGCCTCTCTTAAAACCCGAAGTGGCTGTGTTTAAGGCAGGTTAGGTTCCCGTTTCAGATTTTTTTAATTTTAACCTCTAATAAGAGTTAAAATTCAACCCTCTGGGTTTCTAACCTAGATGTTAGTGCCTGAGCTGCAGTTATGTCTGACCATTTTCATTAACGGATGCACTATTTAGCAGGGGTTACTACATTTTCTCATTCATTTATTTGTTCTTGGGACAATGTTGGGTAGGCAGTATTTAATCGTCCATCTGCAGTTGCACTGAGTAGGTGCTGGTGGAATTTCTAATAGCGATTGTTTGTACAACTGAGTAACTTGCTCTTCATCTTCAGAGGGCATTTTTAAGAAAGAAAGAACTTGTATTTATATAGCATTTCTCATGTTCTCAGGTTATCCCAAAGTATTTTACTGGCAATAAAACTATTTTGTATTGTAGTCACTGTTGTATCCTAGGCAAATGCGGCAGGCAATTTTGCGCACAACAAGGTATCACAAACATAAACAAGATAAATTACCAGTTATTTTGGTAGCGCTGTTTTGGGAATGAATGTTAGTAGCGACACTGGGAGTACTCCATGCTCTTTGAATAGTGCCATGGGATCTTTGATGCCTATCTAAACAGCCAGGTAGTACCTTGGTTTAATGTCTTAACTGGAAAGGCAATGTAGCACTCTCCTGAAGTGGCCGTTTAATTACGAGCTCAAATGATCAGGAAGGCCAATGGAATCTTGGCCTTTATTGCAAAGAGGATGGAGTATAAAAGCGGGGGAGTCTTGCCACAGCTATACAGGGTATTGGTGAGGCCACACCTGGAACACTGCATATAGTTTTTGTTTCCATATTTAAGAAAGGATATACTTGCTTTGGAGGCAGTTCAGAGAAGGTTCACTCGGTTGATTCCAGAGATGAGGGGGTTGACTTATGAGGAAAGGTTGAGTAGGTTGGGCCTCTACTCATTGGAATTCAGAAGAATGAGAAGTGATCTTATCGAAACGTATAAGGTTATGAGGGGGCTTGACAAGGTGGATGCAGAGAGGATGTTTCCACTGTTGGGGGAGACTAGAACTCGAGGGCATAATCTTAGAGTAAGGGACCACCCATTTAAAACTGAGATGAGGAGGAATTTCTTCTCTGAGGTTTGTAAATCTGTGCTACCTTACAGAGCTGTGGAAGCTGGGTCATTGAATAAATTTAAGACAGAGATAGACAGTTTCTTAACCGATAAAGGAATAAGGGGTTATGAGAAGTGGGCAGAGAAGTGAACCTGAGTCCATGATCAGATCAGCCATGATCTTATTAAATGGCGGAGCAGGCTCGAGGGGCCATATAGCCTACTCCAGCTTCTATTTCTTATGTTCTTAAGTCTTCATTCAGAGATGAGAATGCTAATAACTGAGTCAATACATTTACCTTTTTCTATCTGAGGCCAATTACACCACTAAACCATTGGGATTTCTATTGGGATCCAGTTCTCAACAACAACAACTTGTATTTATACAGCGTCTTTAACGTAGTGAAACATCCCCAGACACTTCACAGGAGTATTATGAAAGCTTTAATATAATTCCGGCAAGTTAATTTTTCATGTGAATGGCATTGGTTAGATTTTGGCATCCTGAGAGCCTTGTTTAAAATAGTGGTTTTAGAAATTTTTTTTGAGAATGCCAGACAGCTGAATTGACACAATCAAATACAGAATACTCCCTTCCCTTTCTGCTTGGTCATTTCTATCCTCCCCACGCAAAATTAAAAATGAATCGAATATAAAATGCCGAGACAGTCATTCTTACAAAGTGTCCTGACAACAGCAAGAACTGGAAGTAGAGACATGTACCATCTTGAAGGGAAGTGCTTGTCTGGTCTGACCCGTCACATATAATTAAACATTTGGTCTGAGGACCTGGGCATGACATGACAAGCGGATGTGGTTAATTGGAAAATTCCAGTTGGCAAGGTGAATATTGGTGTAGATATTCGATAGTGCCCAAAAACGGGGGCTTGGGGAACAATCCCTGTGCCTGAATAAGTAGGCCCAAGGCATACATAATATTAGGCCTCAGGCCTCAGTGCCGGCGAGCTACCTGGGGACGGCCATTAGGTATCCTCAGCTCGCCAGAGAAGAGGACTCCAAGATCTGGATGCAGCGATGCCAGGAGGGAGGGCAGCGGTGATCAAAAGAATGGGTAGAAGTCGCCAGTGATCGGGAAGAATGAGGAGCGGTTGGGATCAGGAGGCTGGCGGCAGCGATTGGGGAGAGTAGCGGCTGGGATCAGAAGGCGATGTTTGAAGGGAATGGGGAGCGGGGGAGGTGCGGAGCAGTGGCAGTGATGGGAGGGCGGGGGGGGGGGGGGGCGCGGGGATGGGGAGGGAGAAGTAGTGTCCACAGCTGCCTGCCTGGTTTGAATGAGGAGCTGGAGGATCACTCCTGCTCCTCCTAGTTCTACATTAGGCAAGTATATTTTAAACATTTACCTTATTGGTTGCGGCCTGTAGTCGTCCCTTTAAGGACCGCTGGTTAGGCCGCATGCAAACTTGGTTTTCCTGAACACACCTGGCCTGGCACTGACTGAGTTCAGCGCAGTGCAATATTTCAGAGAGGGCCACAAACAATGTTGAGCTCCTTATTTGAATATGCAGCAGGCATTATGCCTGTTCCAGGCACAGGCCCTGAATGCCTATTTTTTTAAGCCTGCACCATGTTGGAAACTGAGGAGTTGAATTTCGAGGCCGTTATCTCCCAATAAACTTTTGTTTGCTCAACAGTGTGATCACAGATTTCAGTAAAGCGTAATGTGCATAATGAAGTTTTCACATTTAAACTTAGTGCAATTCTCGATTCTGCCCTTTCCAAGCTTTGCTTGTGTCTGCAGGTAGCATTATTGGGCCCAAGTTTCGGGCCGCACCTAAAACGGCGCAGCCCCGACCTGGACGCTCGTTTTTCGCGCCCGAAAGTGCACCTAAAAAATACCTGCAGATTCTCCGGCTCCCTGCAGGTCGTTTGGAGCTCGGCGCAGCGCAGCACGAGCTGTGGGGGGAGCGGAGCAAGGTCCCTGCGCTGAAATCAGTGCCGGGACCTCTGCACAGGCGCGCTACAGTGGGCGCGCACGTGCAGTAGCTCCAGGCACCCGAAACTGTGTGGGAGGGGCCCGAAGCACGCAGCCCCTAGCCCTGGCCGAACGGCCTCACTGGGGCTGCGAGGATCAGGCTGCACCTCCCTCGTCCAGCTCCTGCTCTGGCTCCAGCTGGCTCTCTCAACCCCCCCCACCCCCCCCCCAACTCCTGCTCCGACGATCCCCCCCAACTCCTGCTCCGACGTCACACCCCAGCTCCCGCTCCCGCTCCGACGACCCCCAACTCCCACTCCGACGACCCCCCCAGCTCCCGCTCCGACAACCCCCCCCCCAGCTCCCGCTCCGACGACCCCACCCCCAGCTCCTGCTCCGACGATCCCCCCCCCCCCAGCTCCCGCTCCGACGACCCCCAGCTCCCACTCCGACGACCACCCCCCCCAGCTCCCACTCCCCCCAGCCACCTACCTTTAACTCCTTTGGCCGGGCCTGCCCGCTCGGCATCTTGCTGGAGGCGGTCCCTGACCGAAGTCTTGGGCCCAGTTTCTTCATGTCAGCCAGGCCCATTCAGCCTCCTCCCTCTCCCCTCCCCACCCTCCCTCCCACCTCTCTCTTCTCTCCCCTCCCTCTCTCCCTCCCCTCTCCCCCTCCCTCTCCTCTCCCCCTCCCTCTCCTCTCCCCCTCCCTCCCTCTCACCCTCCCTCCCTCCCTCCCTCTCCTCTTCCATCCCTCCCTCTCCTCTTCCATCCCTCCCTCTCCTCTCTCCCTCTCTCCCTCCCCTCTCCCCTCCCTCTCCTCTCCCCCTCCCTCTCCTCTCCCCCTCCCTCCCTCCCTCTCACCCTCCCTCCCTCCCTCCCTCTCCTCTTCCATCCCTCCCTCTCCTCTCTCCCTCTCTCCCTCCCTCTCCTCTCTCCCTCCCTCTCCTCTCCTCTCCCCACCCCTCTCTCCTCTGCCTAAACTTTCAAAACGGGTATAAGTGGCCGGACACGCCCCCTTTTGAAAAAAAAAATCTGTTCCAAACTGAAACTGTTCTAACTGACTAGAAATGGAGCAAACTAAATGCTGAGAATTGCAATTTCTCAGATTCTAAACCAGTTGCTCCCAAAAAACAGGAGCAACTTGGGCCCACAATTTCTATACCACTAAGGTCTGTCATTGGTGTTTGTAATGGGAGCAGTATAAGGTGATAATGAATTAATAGCCTCACATAAGAGGCATCTCAAAATTTACACAAACTTTCGACCTTTTTCATTTTCTCTTGGTCAGCAGGTTGTGGTAATGGAGGATTACACCAGAGCCACTGGGAGTTGAGGAGGTGGTGCTTGCGATGGGGATCCCCAGTACACAACTGGCGGAATGGTAGCGGCCGAAATTGCCCTCCACCCCAAATGGGGCGCTCTTACCAATTTTCAATGTTTTTTTCCGCCCCCAGTACATGGGGCGGAGACTCAATCGATATTGAGTACTTCCATTTTTTTTGCAGCAGGGCAGGAGTGCCGTTCGGCCACCACTCCCAGCCATCAACGCCCTGCTGACGCGTCACAACATCCCTCCCCTTCAGTTAAAGGGGAGGGCCGCCGCGAACTCTGCATATATTTTAGTTAGATCCACTGGGCCACCAGGGAGGGTTTTGGCGAGGAGGTGCCGGGCTGCCAATTGGTGGCCCGGCCGAACCCATGGCCGCCATTGTCGGGCCCACCTCTGAGTTGGCCAACAATTAAAATAAAATGGCGGCCACGGCAGCGTGCCCTCCCCTTTAAGGGCTGACGCGCCACCCAGGCATAGTCAGACTCCTGCCAGGGAAAGCTGTCGGGGTCACCGACTGGCGGCCGCTCCGCTCCCACGGGGAAATTTCCAACGTAGGGCGGAAAGGTGTTGCCGCCAGTCGGAAGGGGGTCAGTGCGTGCCCAACGAGGTGGCTACGCATTGGGCGGCCAGGGTGACAATCACCATCGCAAAAACATTTTTAAAATATCGGCGACAAGGCGGTGTGTCCATACCGACCTGTGGCTGCCTCAGAGAGGCGGTCACGGCTCTTATAGAAAAGGGCAATTTCGGCCGTGTGGTATCTAACCACCTTTCCTCTGCCACGTTCTTGGCTACGGGAGCCTTCTCTGCCAGATTGTCCATGCCTCATTCCTCTTCTGCTATTCTGCAATGAGCACTTACACCGACTCTGGACCCATCTTTCTACAGAAACCGCAGAAGGGCCGAATGGCCTCCTCCTGCATATATTTTCTATGTTTCTATGTTTCTATGTAACAAGTTCAACCTCCCTTATCCGGCACCCTTGGAATGAGGGATTCTGCTGAATGAGAGGTGGTCATCGGCCCGGGGTGGGGGAGGAGGAGGTCGCCCGAGGTCAGAGTCAGTGGGGGGCGGGGGGTCGGCGGCCCGAGCAGGCCCCTGAGGTGTCGACGGGCCCCAAAGAGTCAGCGTGACCCGAAGAGTCGGCGCGGCCAGAGCAGGCTCGAGGACGCAGCCCACCGGCCCGACCCCCCCCCCCCCCCCCCCACCCGGAAGGAGCGCTATGGGGATGAGCGGCCAGCCTGAGGATGCAGCCCGCCGGCCTGACCCCCCGGAGGGAGCGCTGTGGGAAGGAGCGGCCGGCCCGAGGATTGTGGCTGCAGGAGTTCCAGCAGGGTGACGAGGAGGAGGCAGCCGATAACTTCAGCATCAAGGAGCAAGATTATATTGGTGAGAAGGATTCTGACCGGCGCATGCCAGTCACCCGGCGGCTGGGAATGGTGCCGGACGAGGGGTGGTGCCAGATAAGGTAGTCCCGGATAAGAGAGGTTCAACCTGTATCTTGATTTTGTCAAAACTAAAACTGACTGTGTCCATGTGATTTTTTGCTCTTTGTGCCTGTACACTAAATAAGCCAAGTGACTATGGGCTCAATTTTCCCCAAAGCATTTTTTTTTAGCGTACTTGAAGAGCTACGCCTAATTTTTTGGGGGGCCTAAGTACGGCAAAAAAAATTCTAAATTTCCCCGTTGGATTTTTTCATTTTGCCGTGGCATAACCCGACCTTTAGTTTTGGGGGTGGAGCTTTGATCTCTCTCGCTCTCTCTCTGTCTCGTGTGTGTGTGTGAACTGGGGACCGAGAATGGGACCGGACCGGTAAAATGGGGACCGAGAATGGGACCGGACAGCCTTCGGGTGGGATTGGAAGTAGGTTGCTGCAATGCGTTTTTCAATTCTTTTAGTGTGTCCGGGCATCTCCTGCGACGATTTCCTTAACTCTCCGCAAGTTTTCTCTGCAGAGGCCACATACGCTGGCCTAAGCACAACTGGAGTAACTCTCAGCTGGCCAAACTTTCCTAAATGGCCAGAATTGACGTGGGTGGCAGGTTACGCCCCCTTTGGCTGGAAAAAAAACTGACCTAAAAAAATCGTAACTGAGCTACGCTGGTGCAAATTGATTGGGAAACTGTGGTTTTTCAACTTAGCCCAAAAAAGAGCAGCCTGCTCCAAAAAAACGGCACAAATCACTGGGGAAAATTGAGCCTAATATGCTGGATAATTTGGTAATGTGTTTTTCTCATGTTTATTTTTAAGGTGGGGATTTCAGATGCCTTGCTGGGGTGTTTACTTTCATTAATGTTGCTGCAGTTGCTGAAAATCTTAAATTAAAACAGAAACTACTGGAAGCATTCAGCAGGTCAGGAAGCATCTATGGAGAGAGGAAGGTAGGATTAGGTCAATGGTCTGACCTCTCGTCAGAATTGGAAGGAAGATGTTACAGATGAACAAAGGAGGAACAGAACCAGGGAAAAAGGAATGGGAAACAAAGAAAAAGAGAGGCCCCTGATTAGGTGGAGATGATTCAATGAAAGAAGCAATGATGGTATAAAAACAGAAAATGCTGGTCAGGCAACATCTGTGGAGAGAGAAACAGAGTTAACTTTCAGGTCGATGACCCTTCGTCAGAACCTGATGATGCGATGATACTGATGGTGCAAGACAAAAGGAGGTGATAATGAGAAAAATCAGGGGAACAAAAATGTGTCCAGAGGATGTTTGGTTACAGAAGAATAGCAGAGGGACAGCACACAATGGAAAAAGCAATAGGGGATTCCCATTGAGCCTTCCGGCCTTATTCAGGCCTTAACCACAGCTCCCATTTTGGTGCTGGTAGGATGGGGGTGCACCAGAGATTGGAGATATGGGGAAGATTGTAGCCTGGTGTTTTGTAATATAAAAACATAGAAACATAGAAAATAGGTGCAGGAATGCGCCATTTGGCCCTTCGAGCCTGCACCACCATTCAATAAGATCATGGCTGATCATTCACCTCAGTACCCCTTTCCTGCTTTCTCTCCATACCCCCTGATCCCTTTAGCCGTAAGGGCCATATCTAACTCCCTCTTGAATACATCTAACGAACTGGCATCAACAACGCTCTGCAGTAGAGAATTCCATAGGTTAACAACTCTGAGTGAAGAAGTTTCTCCTCATCTCAGTCCTAAATGGCTTTGCCTTATCCTTAGACTGTGACCCCTGGTTCTGGACTTCCCCAACATCGGGAACATTCTTCCTGCATCTAACCTGTCCAGTCCCGTCAGAATTTTATATGTTTCTATGAGGTCCCCTCTCATTCTTCTAAACTCCAGTGAATACAGGCCCAGTCGATCCAGTCTCTCCTCATATGTCAGTCCTGCCATCCCGGGAATCAGCCTGGTGAACCTTCGCTGCACTCCCTCAATAGCAAGAACGTCCTTCCTCAGATTAGGAGACCAAAACTGAACACAATATTCCAGGTGAGGCCTCACCAAGGCCCTGTACAACTGCAATAAGACCTCCCTGCTCCTATACTCAAATCCCCCAGCTATGAAGGCCAACATACCATTTGCCTTCTTCACCACCTGCTGTACCTGTATGCCAACATTCAATGACTGATGTACCATGACACCCAGGTGGGAATCTCCACTATCTGTACACGGCTGGTGGGGTAGTCCGCAACTCCGGTGTGTATCCGCCTTTGCCTACCGCCACATTCCCGGGCCACTAGTGCCTGCTCCGCTTTGCCAGATTGTTCCATGCTTCCCTCCTCCCTCTGCTATTCTCATCCTTCACATCTCCTCTGGACACATCTTTTGTATTACCTGACTTCTAACTGATCCCACCCCAAAAAATACAAAGTTAAAACAAGCTCACATTGCCTCACAGAACATCCAGTAAGATGGGTCGCAAAAAAATTGCTGACTTATGGAAAGAAAGAGGGGCCGAAATTGCCCCGTCCCTTAAGGCCTGTTACTGCCAGAAATCGGCGGCCATGCTGTGGAGTGGAATGACCACCGATTGTCCGTAGAATGGCTGCCATTTTGAAAGTTCCGCTCCTGCAGTATCCCGGCGGTGACCCGCTCCCCCCCCCACTACCGCTGTGCTGCTGCCGATCCATCCTAAGTGCGTCATCAGAGCACGCATCACCGATGTTCCTGCCTATCGCGAAATTCCACCGAGAAAATCTTGCTCCCGTCACTCATTGCCACCGACAGCTTTTACTGCCGGTGCACTGTGCTTGGAGTGCTTGTAAAATGGCAGTGCGGCTGCCGTTAAAGAAGACCTACTGCCGCGGCCGCCATCTTACTTTTTTTTTGTCAGCCGACTGCCATATTGGGACGACAATTATGCCCCGGGTTTGGCCGGGGCAGCCTGGCACCCACTTTTGGGTGCCAGGCCGCTGGCCCAGCAGCAACCCTTCCTGGTGGCCCAGTGGACCTAACTTAAAGAATGGCAGCGGCCTTCCCCTGTGAAGGGCAGAGATGTGATGACACGCCAGCGCGATGACATCTCTCTCGTGTGCAAACCTCCACTCTCCACTGCACTTCCGCCTCCATTATGATCGACTTTCGGGCCGCTGGGAAAAAAAGCCAAAGAGCGGAATTTCGCTCGAGGCCACCCCATCCACCGCTCCGGTAAAAACAGCTGAAACAGGATAGGTGTGCCGCGTTTCTGGCGGTGGGCAATTTCGGCTCCAGAATCTTAGGATACATAGTAGTTTTCACATTCTTGGAAAGTCCCAAACTATTTCACAGCTAACAAATTGCTTTTAAAGCGCAGTCATTTCTCTATCCCATTTATGTTGGGGAACAATATTAAGGGCCAGGCCAGTTGACACTCTCTGTTCATGACTTCACACTTCTGTCTGTGAGCCTATTTGATATTGGAGGAAGGTCCATGGAAAATAACCTTTGTGCGGAACAAAATAACACCCACGATATGCAGTAGTGCCAGTAGATTTGTCACCTTATCTTCTTATCTTTAGATGCAGGCGGTCCTGCCACTGAGAAGGTGCATGCCACCTTGCTTTGTGTTCAGAACTGCCTCACCCAGTAATATAAATAGCATACATATGAAGTTTTAAGACTTGAAACAGAAACACCTTTCAGCCTTTGGACTTCATCAACCTTTGAGGCCGAACTTGCCCCTTTCATTAAGGCCTGTCAACACCGGAAAGCAGCGGCAACGCTGTGGAGTGCAATGGCCGGCAACTTTTCGTGTAATGGCTGCCGTTATCAAAATTCCGCTCCCGTGTGGCAGTGGCTTTAAGTGAAGGTGAGAGGCGTGGTGATGAGGTGCTGTGATGATGTCATCGCAGTGGCCACTTCGCACCACCTCACCCCCCCCAACTTCTGCCCCTCGGGTGTTGCCACCGCCGTGTATCCGCCCCTGTAGTGTAGTCACCGCCCCCATTAAGAGCGACTTCCGGATCCAAGTGGAAAAAAAAGAGCGGAATGTCGCTCAAGAGGCAACCTCAACCACCGCGGCGGTAAAAACACACAAAAATGTCTGGGAGCGTCCCATTTCGGGCGGGGGACAATTTTGGCCCTTTTGTCTCTTTAAAAATTCTATCTCATTGATAGAATTAACACCGGCAGGAGAGCAGGGGAGTAATTGGAGAGGAAGCTGAGGTGAAAGGAACACGTACTTCAATTATTGATATAATTGATGTATTATAAAGGTATAAGCTGTGAGTCTTAGCTCAGTTGATAGCATGCTCGCCTCTTAGAAGGTTGTGGGTTCTTAAGTACAAAATCTAGGCTGACACTCTCAGAGTGATACTGAGGGAGTGCCCTACTGTCTCAGGTCCTGTCATCCAGGTGAGAAGTTAAACTGCCCTCTCAGGTGGACATAAAAGAACACACGCCACTATTCGAAGAAGAGCAGGCGAGTTTTCCTGGTGTCTTGGCCAATATTTATCCCTCAACCAAGACCTAAAACAGATGATTTTGGCATTATTTGACTGCTGTTTGTGGGAGCTTCCTGTGCACAAATTGGTTGGCACGTTTCTTGCATGACAACACTGACTATACTTGAAAAGTACTTCATTGGCTGCAAAGAGCTTTGGAATGTCTTGAAGTTGTGAAAAGCAGTATATAAATGTAAGTTATTTATTTTTTGTTACTTAAGTGATGGTCCACCTTGGGAGCTCGACATTCGACATTCTGGTTGCTGGATGAGTGTTGCAATTATGGGAGAAGGTACTGTGTTTCTGGATACATAATGGGCAGTTCTCACTCCGAAGATACAGCGGGTGCGATTTTATTACAAACAGAAAATGCTGGAAATACACAGCAGATCCATCTGTCCCTGAACAGGGAAAAAAACTGCTCAATATTTCGGGTTTAGACCCTTAACCAGAATCTTTAGGGGCAATTTGAACTCTCCCCAATCGGTGGGAAAGGAGCAGAAGAGCAGTTATAATGCAACAACTCCAACTTGCATTTATATAGCCCCATTAATGTTCTAAAACGTCCCAAAACACTTCACAGGAGCGTTATAAAACAAAATTTGACACCAAGCCACATAAAGAGATATTAGGGCAGAGCTTGGTCAAAGCGCTAGGTCTTAAGAAACGTCTAAAAGGAGGAAAGAGAGGTCGGAAGCTCATCTTGGGGTCAGATACGACACCGAAGTTGCGAGTAGTCTGGAAAGGCTCCAGTTTCCCTCTCTGTTCCCAGCAGTTCCCCACTTTAGTGGCACTGGTTTTGGCGGCAGCTGAAGCCTAGTAATAAATACATAGAGGGATTCTGTGAGGTACATGGGACCCCGATATCATTTTAGCCCTTTTCTGACAGGGTGCCTGACTGGCAAAACTGCGGAGAAGTTAGTGAGGTCCTCTTCTTAGTGTGGCCAGGAGAAGCAGGACCTCCTCCTAGATTTGCCTTGCAGCCAACAGCCGCTTTTTGGTGAGGCCTCCCGGGGTAATTGCCACTTTCCACTGGAAATGGGTGAGCAGCTGACTGGCAGCATTCAAATGAGGCCCGGTAGTTAAAATCTGCCGGGCCGCTGACAAAGACTCCTGGACATGATTGCCATTTGTCCTGCCGGTTTCCTGCCGGCCCATTTGTGTCGGCTTGACTCATTGGTAGCAGTCTTGACTCTTTACTCCTATTCCAGGAGTTGACCACATAATCTAGGCCAACACTTCAGCACAGTAGTGACAGAGTGCTGCATTATTGCAGCTGATACCTTTTGGATAGGATGTTATATCAAGACCCTTTCTGCATATTCACGTGGATTTAAAAGATCATATGGCACCATTCAAAGAAGAGCAGGAAATTGTCCTGGCTGACATTTATCCTTCAGCCAAAACCATTAAATTAAATTGACTGGACATTCATCTCATTGCTGTGTGTGGGACCTTGCTGTACGCAAATTGGCTGTTGTGTTTACCTGCATAAAAAGAACGAAAAGAAAGACTGGCATTTATATAGCGTCTTTCACGACCACCGGATGTCTCAAAGCGCTTTACAGCCAATTAAGTACTTTTTAAAGTGTACTGTTGTAATGTAGGAAATGTGGCAACCAATTTGCACACAAGCTCCAAGAAACAGCAATGTGATAATGACCAGATCATCTGTTTTAGTGATGTTTAGGGATAAATAACAACAGTAACTACACTTCAAACTTGATTCGGTTTTGAAGTGCATTACGATGTCCCAAGATTGAAAGATGCTATATAAATGCAAGATTAACCACCCACTCGTCCTTTGGCAAGGGTCTAATTAAACATTAACATCTCTTCCTGGGCGCGTTCCTTTAATGAACTAAAATAGATGATCTAATGTATTAGTGACCCATTAAATCATCAATCATTCCTCCTTCAATATTGGAAAGTGGATGGAGTGAATAAGGCAGCAAATGAGAGTTCAAATAAATATTTTGCGCTGGGTTATTGTGTTTTGGAAAGCAGCTCCGAGTGCCCAATTTTTGTTTCTTATTGGCGAAATGTCCCAGCTTCTGTAGTAGCTTCTGTCTGCTTGTCTCACCTTCCCATCAATGCTTCCTGGTGTTCTGAAGGTCCATTTTTTTCCAGTAGCTTGGCCACTGTTCATGTATGGCATGCCTCGGCGACTGATGTTGGCCAGCTATGTGACTGTGTGAGACGATAATGACAACAACAAGCATTTAACGTAGAATAATGTCCCAAGGCATTTACCGGAGCCGTAATCAGACACAACAAAGTCCAATAAAACCAAATAATGCAGATGCTGGAGCACTCGACGGATCGGGCAGCACCTGTGTAGAGAGAAATACATGGTTAATGTTTCAGGTCGATGACCTTTCGTCATAACTGGAAGATGAACAGCTTAAAAGCAGGTAGAGATGTTGGGAAATGGAGACGGAAAAAGAAAAAAGGAGAGGTCTGTGAGAAGATGGAGGACAGGAGATGATTAATGACAGAAGTGACAATGGTGCAAGGGCAAAAGGAGATGATAATGAGATAAATTAGTGTACCAAAAGACATTTCCAGAGGCTGTGTGAATGGTTACAACAGAATAGCAGAGGGAGGGGGAGAAAGCATGGGAAATCTGGCAAAGTGGAGAAGCCTCCTGTGGCCTAGGAACGCGGCGAAAGAAAGGTGGGTAGACCCCAGGGGTGCGGACCACCCCAACAAAGTCCAATTTTGTCCTTGGTGTTACTTATCCTCACATACAAACCTATCCTCATACACATAAACTTTCTAGCAGAGGTCTAGATAGCAATCTAGAGCAATTGTTTTTTTTACCCTTTGCTAGCCTAGGGGCGCTGTGCCAAATTGTACTTTTACCTCCACCTCATCTCAAGTCAGTCACCTTGGCACAGACAAGAGATTGAAGCTGGGACCTTGTTGGTTCATATGGCTCAGTCTTGCTGTGGCCCTTGCATTTGCCTCTTTGTGTCATCAGAGGAGCAACAACAATTTCACCAAGACGGGAAATAAAACGTAACTAGCTGTTCGGATGAGGAAACGTTACAAGGACCCCCTCAAAGCCTCTCTGATAAAGTGCAAAATCCCCACTAACACCTGGGAGTCCCTGGCCAAAGACCGCCCTAAGTGGAGGAAGTGCATCCGGGAGGGCGCTGAGCACCTCGAGTCGCAGCGCCGAGAGTATGCAGAAATTAAGCACAGGCAGCGGAAAAAGTGTACGACAAACCTGTCCCACCCTCCCTTACCCTCATTGACTATCTGTCCCACCTATGACAGGGACTGTGGCTCTCGTATTGGACTGTTCAGCCACCTAAGGACTCATCTCAAGAGTGGAAGCAAGTCTTCCACAATTCCGATGAGGGCCTATGATGATGATGTTACCAGGAGCCCAGCTGTATTCATCCTAGTCCTGCCCTGCTGCAACCTAAATAACTTTAAAGGAGCTAACTGCTTCTGCTTCTTCTGCATTGAACATGTTGGTGCATGCAGTAACATGTTGGTGCATGCAGTTATATGTTTTTGAAGTACTTTTTATAGGAACACTGTTTAACACTGATACAGTGAGGAGGCATACTACAGGCAACTCCCAGGAGAAAACACTTGAGTTGTGGTAGGGAAACTGGAAGTGGCTGTTTATTTTGGCTGCTTTTCCTTATACAACAACTTTGAGTTATTGTTTCAATTAGATTTTTATAACAAAATTGTTAAGTTGACAACAAAAACAAAGTTAAATTTGTTTCCCCTTTAAACAAAGTCCTCAAACTACACTTATAAAAACAAGGAAAGTAACTTGTTTATCTTCTGCAGAATGTGACCTTTGATTGGGCTGATGTTAAAACTCAATAAAGACTTCTACTCTTAACTCATTCTTTCCCAGCACGACATAATTGTAAAATGCTTTCCAACAACAACTTGCCTTTATATAGCGCCTTTAACGTAGTAAAATGTCCGAGGGTGCTTCACAGGTGCGTTATCAAACAAACTTTGACACTGAGCCATGTCTTTGACCAAGCTTTTGGTCATCTATCCTAACAACTCCTTATATGGCTCGGTGTCATATTTTGGGTTTGATAATACTCCTGTGAAGTGCCTTGAGATGTTTTACTACGTCAACAGTGTTACATAAATGCAACTTGTTCTATGAAGATATTGGGGCGGATGACCAAAAGATTGGTCAAAGAGGTAGGTTTTAAGGAGGTCTTAAAGGAGGAAAGAGAGGTTTAGGGGGGGAAATCCAGAGCTCGGGGCTCAGCAGCTGAAGGAACAGCCGCCAGTGGTGGAGTGATTAAAATCGGGGATGCGCAAGAGGCCAGAATTGGAGTAGCGCCGATATCTCTGAGGGTTGTAGGGCTGGAGAAGGTTACAGAGATGGGGAAGGGCGAGGCCATGGAGAGATTTGAAAACCGGGAGTCAATGTAGGTCAGCAAGTAGAGTTGAGGGGTGAACGGGACCCGGTACGAGTTAGGATACGGGCAGCAGAGTTTTGGATGAGCTTAAGTTTATGGAGGGTGGAAGATGGGAGTGAGTTGGGATAGTCAAATTTAGAGGTAACAAAGGCATGGATGGGGGTTTCAGTAGCTGATGAGCTGAAGCAGGGGCGGAGTTGAGCGATGTTCTGGAGGTGGAAATAGACGGTCTTAGTGATGACGCAATATTTGATCGGAAGCTTTCAGTCCTATCAGTCTTGCTTCTTCAACACCTAAGCATGATGTCACCTGATCATTGCTGAAAAACCAAGAGTATGCAATTGTGCACTGAGTCCTGATTTTAAAGATAGCTATCTGTTGGAGCTGAGAAAGGGTCATATGAATATTGTGACATGTGAACATTGGAACAGAAGTAGGCCATTCAGCCCATCAAGCCTGTTCCAACATTCAGTTAGATCATGGCTGATCTGTACCACAACACCATTTACCTGCATTTACTCCGTATCCCTTGATACCCTGGCCTAAAAAAACCCCATCAATCTAAGTTTTGAAACATTTCAATTGACCCAGCATGCACACCCTTTTGGGGAGCAAGTTCCAGATTTCTACTACCCAGAAATGCAGATATTGGAGGTAGCATTCAAGTCTTGGATGAACTTGGGCTTTGTGAAAAGTTGAGTAGCAGTAATAAAATGCGGGTGCATTTTGTACAAGTGTAGCACAACTCTCAAACAATTAAATAGTTAGCCATGCTCTGCTGACATCTTCTGCAGCTGCTTGGCTAACAGCCTGTCACATCCTATCAGGATTACATTTGTTATTGCCAAGGTGTAATGTTACCATACTGACAGACTTACCTGTCTTGCCATTAAATAAACATGTTAGGGTGTGCACGCCTACCAAATGTTATTTGAGGAAACCATTTAGTTCCTTCTATCCATAACTTGAAATGGCTTAAGTTAGCAGTGATAGGGCTACACGGATCCCAGTGATCCAATCATAGAATGTAAGAGAGTAGATGATGTAATTCAGCAAGTAATAGGTTGGGTAATGCTAAATTTGAGTTTTAAAATTTCTAGATTAAGATAAAGTCGAGGGCGATAGTTAGTTTCACAATTGCTGTCTATATATGTATAGCTATTAAAAATTTCCATTACAACTATCTCGTGCATTGTGAAAAATACAAAAGCAGTTAAACAGGAAACTTCACTATCCATTCCAGTACAGTTGAGCAGTGTGTGGGTGTGCATGCTTCTCAGGTTTATTTTTGTATTTAATGGTGTGGATGATGTGTTTGTCATTTTAGAGGGACAAAAACTAAATGTAAGTTTCAGGTGAAGTTTTCTGCTGAAAAGACTAAATGAGCCATAACTGGATAATTGCAACTAAATTCATTTTACATTTTAGATGCCCATTATTCATATTTCTGGCTTTAGTATGCCCATTAGAATCTATTTATAGCATTTATTAATTTGTAGTACATTGTTTTTATTTTATTTTTGCAGCAGCAGATCACCAAGAAATTTCAAATTGTAGGCCCTTTCAACATTCCTTCCATAGCTCCAGAGATGCTGGGCTCCGGTCTTGCACAGGAGATTCCTGATGGTCTTGTAAGGACTCCAGCACCTTGCGCTACAATTTGCGGCCTCTCTCAGTAGGTGGGCGCACCCATGGCGGTTGCTCATCATTGGTATGCAAAAGAGGGAATCTCTCCTTGACCCAAATGTCCTCCAGGGTCAGTGCTGGAGATGTGGAGGTTCCTTGTTGGGGGCGTGGGGGAGTGGGGGCTTCGTGTATTTTTGGCCTTTGTAAACAATGAGTGGACTAATTGCTATTTATTTAAAATTGAAAATAATGAGCCAGCAAGACCCGTAGTACAGAAAGCTACCAAGATTGAAAGGAGAGAAAGTGAGATAAATCATAAAACCATGCTTTGGTTTTTAAAGTCTATAGATGTAACATAGAAACATAGAAAATAGGTGCAGGAGTAGGCCATTCGGCCCTTCGAGTCTGCACCGCCATTCAATGAGTTCATGGCTGAACATGAAACTTCAGTACCCCATTCCTGCTTTCCACCCCTTGATCCCCCGAGTAGTAAGGACTACATCTAACTCCTTTTTGAATATATTTAGTGAATTGGCCTCAAATACTTTCTGTGGTAGAGAATTCCACAGGTTCACCACTCTCTGGTTGAAGAAGTTTCTCCTCATCTCGGTCCTAAATGGCTTACCCCTTATCCTTAGACTGTGACCCCTAGTTCTGGACTTCCCCAACATTGGGAACATTCTTCCTGCATCTAACCTGTCTAAACCCGTCAGAATTTTAAACGTTTCTATGAGACCCACTCTCATTCTTCTGAACTCCAGTGAATACAAGCCCAGTTGATCCAGTCTTTCTTGATATGTCAGTCCCGCCATCCCGGGAATCAGTCTGGTAAACCTTCGCTGCACTCCCTCAATAGCAAGAATGTCCTTCCTCAAGTTAGGAGACCAAAACTGTATACAATACTCCAGGTGTGGCCTCACCAAGGCCATGTACAACTGTAGTAACACCTCCCTGCCCCTGAACTCAAATCCCCTCGCTATGAAGGCCAACATGCCATTTGCTTTCTTAACCGCCTGCTGTACTTGCATGCCAACCTTCAATGACTGATGTACCATGACACCCAGGTCTCGTTGCACCTCCCCTTTTCCTAATCTGTCACCATTCAGATAATATTCTGCCTTCCTGTTTTTACCAGCAAAGTGGATAACCTCACATTTATCCACATTATACTTCATCTGCCATGCATTTTCCCACTCACCTAACCTATCCAAGTCACTCTGCAGCCTCATAGCATCCTCCTCGCAGCTCACACTGCCACCCAACTTAGCGTCATCCGCAAATTTGGAGATACTACATTTAATCCCCTCGTCTAAATCATTAATGTACAGTGTAAACAGCTGGGGCCCCAGCACAGAACCTTGCGGCACCCCACTAGTCACTGCCTGCTATTCTGAAAAGTACCCATTTACTCCTACTCTTTGCTTCCTGTCTGACAACCAGTTCTCAATCCATGTCAGCACACTACCCCCAATCCCATGTGCTCTAACTTTGCACACTAATCTCTTGTGTGGGACCTTGTCGAAAGCCTTCTGAAAGTCCAAATACACCAATCAACTGGTTCTCCCTTGTCCACTCTACTGGAAACATCCTCAAAAAATTCCAGAAGATTTGTCAAGCATGATTTCCCTTTCACAAATCCATGCTGACTTGGACCTATCATGTCACCTCTTTCCAAATGCGCTGCTATGACATTCTTAATAATTGATTCCATCATTTTACCCACTACCGATGTCAGGCTGACCGGTCTATAATTCCCTGTTTTCTCCCTCCTTTTTTAAAAAGTGGGGTTAAATTGGCTACCCTCCACTCCATAGGAACTGATCCAGAGTCTATGGAATGTTGGAAAATGACTGTCAATGCATCCGCTATTTCCAAGGCCACCTCCTTAAGTACTCTGGCCCTGGGGATTTATCGGCCTTCAATCCCATCAATTTCCCCAACACAATTTCCCGACTAATAAGGATTTCGCTCAGTTCCTCCTTCTTACTAGACCTTCTGACCCCTTTTATATCCGGAAGGTTGTGTCCTCCTTGGTGATTACCGAACTAAAGTACTTGTTCAATTGGTCTGCCATTTCTTTGTTCCCAGTTATGACTTCCCCTGATTCTGACTGCAGTGGACCTACGTTTTCTTTACTAACCTTTTTCTCTTTACATATCTATAGAATATAGGAAGAGGGAAGATTGAAAGAGTTAAGAAGGTTCATAGATTTGAGATTCTGGGATAGACTCTGTAGGTGATGGAGCATTGAGTCTTGGAGGCATGTTTATTTCAGGATGTACACAAAAGAACAAATTCCACGTGATAGACTTGGACATGACAATTTCCAGTGAGGTCCTATTACAGAGATTCCAAAAATGTGATACGTCAAATTTTTAATCAGGATGTGGCAAACCTAAATTAAGAACTTTCAGTTGGAAAGCTATTTCATGCTAGTGTCACTGTTGCAGTTCAGGCCTTTCTCTTACGTCTTGTGTTCGTGGCTCGATGTCAGTTTCCTTAGGCAGATCCAAATCTTCTGGCAACTGTCTGAGGCTGAACCTGACTGTTTGCAGCTTGAACCTCAACATCCAGGGGTATTCAACATTCAGGAAGGATAGAATAAAAGGAAAAGGAGGTGGGGTAGCATTGCTGGTTAAAGAGGAGATTAATGCAATAGTTAAGAAAGACATTAGCTTGGATGATGTGGAATCTATATGGGTAGAGCTGCAGAACACTAAAGGGCAAAAAACGTTAGTGGGAGTTGTGTACAGACCTCCAAACAGTAGTAGTGATGTTGGGGAGGGCATCAAACAGGAAATTAGGGGTGCATGCAGTAAAGGTGCAGCAGTTATAATGGGTGACTTTAATATGCACATAGATTGGGCTAGCGAAACTGGAAGCAATACGGTGGAGGAGGAGTTCCTGGAGTGCATAAGGGATGGTTTTCTAGACCAATATGTCGAGGAACCAACTAGGGGGGAGGCCATCTTACTCTGGGTGTTGTGTAATGAGAGAGGATTAATTAGCAATCTCATTGTGCGAGGCCCCTTGGGGAAGAGTCACCATAATATGGTGGAATTCTGCATTAGGATGGAGAATGAAACAGTTAATTCAGAGACCATGGTCCAGAACTTAAAGAAGGGTAACTTTGAAGGTATGAGGCGTGAATTGGCTAGGATAGATTGGTGAATGATACTTAAGGGGTTGACTGTGGATGGGCAATGGCAGACATTTAGAGACCGCATGGATGAATTACCAACAATTGTACATTCCTGTCTGGCGTAAAAATAAAAAAGGGAAGGTGGCTCAACCATGGCTATCGAGGGAAATCAGGGACAGTATTAAAGCCAAGGAAGTGGCATAGAAATTGGCCAGAAATAGCAGCGAACCCGGGGACTGGGAGAAATTTAGAACTCAGCAGAGGAGGACAAAGGGTTTGATTAGGGCAGGGAAAATGGAGTACGAGAAGAAGCTTGCAGGGAACATTAAGGCGGATTGCAAAAGTTTCTATAGGTATGTAAAGAGAAAAAGGTTAGTAAAGACAAACATAGGTCCCCTGCAGTCAGAATCAGGGGAAGTCATAACGGGGAACAAAGAAATGGCAGACCAATTGAACAAGTACTTTGGTTCGGTATTCACTAAGGAGGACACAAACAACCTTCCGGATATAAAAGGGGTCAGAGGGTCGAGTAAGGAGGAGGAACTGAGCGAAATCCTTATTAGTCGGGAAATTGTGTTGGGGAAATTGATGGGATTGAAGGCCGATAAATCCCCAGGGCCTGATGGACTGCATCCCAGAGTACTTAAGGAGGTGGCCTTGGAAATAGCGGATGCATTGACAGTCATTTTCCAACATTCCATTGACTCTGGATCAGGTCCTATCGCGTGGAGGGGAGCCAATGTAACCCTACTTTTTAAAAAAGGAGGGAGAGAGAAAACAGGGAATTATAGACCGGTCAGCCTGACCTCAGTCGTGGGTAAAATGATGGAATCAATTATTAAGGATGTCATAGCAGCGCATTTGGAAAATGGTGACATGATAGGTCCAAGTCAGCATGGATTTGTGAAAGGTAAATCATGCTTGACAAATCTTCTGGAATTTTTTGAAGATGTTTCCAGTATAGTGGACAAAGGAGAACCAGTTGATGTGGTATATTTGGACTTTCAGAAGGCTTTCGACAAGGTCCCACACAAGAGATTAATGTGCAAAGTTAAAGCACATGGGATTGGGGGTAGTGTGCTGACATGGATTGAGAACTGGTTGTCAGACAGGAAGCAAAGAGTAGGAGTAAATGGGTACTTTTCAGAATGGCAGGCAGTGACTAGTGGGGTACCGCAAGGTTCTGTGCTGGGGCCCCAGCTGTTTACACTGTACATTAATGATTTAGACGAGGGGATTAAATGTAGTATCTCCAAATTTGCGGATGACACTAAGTTGGGTGGCAGTGTGAGCTGCAAGGAGGATGCTATGAGGCTGCAGATTGACTTGGATAGGTTCGGTGAGTGGGCAAATGCATGGCAGATGAAGTATAATGTGGATAAATGTGAGGTTATCCACTTCGGTGGTAAAAACAGAGAGACAGACTATTATCTGAATGGTGACAGATTAGGAAAAGGGGAGGTGCAACGAGACCTGGGTGTCATGGTACATCAGTCATTGAAGGTTGGCATGCAGGTACAGCAGGCCGTTAAGAAAGCAAATGCATGTTGGCCTTCATAGCGAGGGGATTTGAGTACAGGGGCAGGGAGGTGTTGCTACAGTTGTACAGGGCCTTGGTGAGGCCACACCTGGAGTATTGTGTCTCCTAACTTGAGGAAGGACATTCTTGCTATTGAGGGAGTGCAGCGAAGATTCACCAGACTGATTCCCGGGATGGTGGGACTGACCTATCAAGAAAGACTGGATCAACTGGGCTTGTATTCACTGGAGTTCAGAAGAATGAGAGGGGACCTCATAGAAACGTTTAAAATTCTGATGGGTTTAGACAGGTTAGATGCAGGAAGAATGTTCCCAATGTTGGGGAAGTCCAGAACCAGGGGTCACAGTCTGAGGATAAGGGGTAAGCCATTTAGGACCGAGATGAGGAGAAACTTCTTCACCCAGAGAATGGTGAACCTGTGGAATTCTCTACCACAGAAAGTATTTGAGGCCAATTCACTAAATATATTCAAAAAGGAGTTAGATGAAGTCCTTACTACTAGGGGGATCAAGGGGTATGGCGAGAAAGCAGGAAGAGGGTACTGAAGTTTCATGTTCAGCCATGAACTCATTGAATGGCGGTGCAGGCTAGAAGGGCTGAATGGCCTGCTCCTGCACCTATTTTCTATGTTTCTATGTTTACCTGGAAAGGGGAGGGCTAGCATGGACTGTGAGGGGGGAAATTTGTCAGCGTGAGCAGGGGACAGAGGAGAGTTCAAGATGCCTTAAATTTGGGGGAGGGGAAGAAGAAACGAGGGTTGGAGGAGGAGACAGTGAGTCGGTTATTAGAGGGTCCAGTTTCTCAATGCACTGGGGAAAGGGTTAGACTGACACAGGTGTCTGTGTATTTTCTGTTGGGGAGGGGGAATGGTGGGTGTTGCAGAATAGGTGTTACAGTAGCTTTTGGGAAATTGAGCCCAAATGTTCATTTTTCCTTTTATAAGATTAAAAAATATGTGACATATTTGTTTTTATAGCTCACCAGAATGCTTCATTTTAATTTTTTTAATATTGAATTCATTCATGCGATGTGGGCATCGCCAGCTTTTATTACCCAGCCCTAGTTGCCCTGAAGAAAGTGGTGGTGAGCTGCCTTACACAACTGAGTGGCTTGCTAGGCCATTTCAGAGTCAACCACATTGCTGTGGGTCTGGAGTCACGTAGAAGCCAGACCAGGTAAGGACAGCAGATTTCCTTCCCTAAAGGACATTAGTGAACCAGATGGGTTTTTAACAACAATCCAGTAGTTTCATGGTCACCATTACTGATACTAGCTTTTTACTGCAGATTTATTTAATAACTGAATTTAAATTCCCCAGCTGCCTTTGTGGGATTTGAACTCATGTCTCTCAGTCATTTATTTAGGCTTCTGGATAACTCATGACTTAACCACTATGCTATCATACCCATGGTGCAGTTGGTAGATGGGACAGCAATTGGAAAGAAAATACACAATATATATTGCCATCTACAGTCTAGATATTTTGCAGTCTGCAGTCTAGGATGCTGAGGGGGCTTGACTGTAGATACTCAGAGGTTGTTTCCCCTGGCTGGAGAGTCTAAAACTAGGGGACATAGTCTCAGGGTAAGGGGTTGGCCATTTAAGACTGAGATGAGGAGGAATTTCTTCGCTCTTAGAGGGTTAATATTCTTTGGAATTCTCTACCCAAAGGGCTGTGGATGGTCAGTCATTGAGTATATTCAACATAGAAACATAGGAAATAGGTGCAGGTGTAGGCCATTCGGCCCTTCGAGCCTGCACCACCATTCAATAAGATCACGGCTGATCATTCCCTCAGTATCCCTTTCCTGCTTTCTCTCCATACCCCTTGATCCCCTTACCCGTAAGGGCCATATCTAACTCTCTCTTGACTATATCCAATGAACGGGCATCAACAACTCTCTGCGGCAGGGAATTCCACAGGTTAACAACTCTCTGAGTGAAGAAGTTTCTCCTCATCTCAGTCCTAAATGGCCTACCCCTTATCCTAAGACTGTGTCCTCTGGTTCTGGACTTCCCCAACATCGGGAACATTCTACCCGTATCTCACCTGTCCCGTCCCGTCAGAATCTTGTAAGTTTCTATGTGATCCCCTCTCATCCTTCTAAACTCCAATGTATAAAGGCCCAGTTGATCCAGTCTCTCCTCATATGTCAGTCTAGCCATCCTGGGAATCAGTCTGGTGAACCTTCGCTGCACTCCCTCAATAACAAGATCGTCCTTCCCCAGATTAGGAGACCAAAACTGAACACAATATTCCAGGTGAGGCCTCACCAAGGTCCTGTACAACTGCAGTAAGACCTCCCTGCTCCTATACGCAAAACCCCTAGCTATGAAGGCCAACATACCATTTGCCTTCTTCACCGCCTGCTGCACCTGTATGCCATCTTTCAATGACTGAAGAACCATGACATCCAGGTCTCGTTGCACCTCCCCTTTTCCTAATCTGCCGCCATTCAGATAATATTCTGTCTTCGCGTTTTTGCCCCCAAAGTGGATAACCTCACATTTATCCACATTATACTGCATCTGCCATGCATTTGCCCACTCACCTAACCTGTCCAAGTCATCCTGCAGCCTCTTAGCATCCTCCTCACAGCTCACACTGCCATCCAGTTTAGTGTCATCTGCAAACTTGGAGATATTACACTCAATTCCTTCATCCAAATCATTGTTGTATATTGTAAAGAGCTGGGGTCCCAGCACTGAGCCCTGCGGCACTCCACTAGTCACTGCCTGCCATTCTGAAAAGGACCCGTTTATCCCGACTCTCTGCTTCCTGTCTGCCAACCAGTTCTCTATCCACGTCAGTATATTACTCCCAATACCATGTGCTTTGATTTTGCACACCAATCTCTTGTGTGGGACCTTGTCAAATGCCTTTTGAAAGTTCAAATACACCACATCCACTGGTTCTCCCTTGTCCACTCTACTAGTTACATCCTCAAAAAATTCCAGAAGATTTGTCAAGCATGATTTCCCTTTCATAAATCCATGCTGACTTGGACCAATCCTGTCACTGCTTTCCAAATGCACTGCTATTTCATCCTTAATAATTGATTTCAACATTTTCCCCACTACTGATGTCAGGCTAACCGGTCTATAATTACTTGTTTTCTCTCTCCCTCCCTTTTTAAAAAGTGGTGTTACATTAGCTACCCTCCAGTCCATAGGAACTGATCCAGAGTCGATAGACTGTTGGAAATTGATCACCAATGCATCCACTATTTCTGGGGCCACTTCCTTAAGTACTCTGGGATGCAGACTATCAGGCCTCGGGGATTTATCGGCCTTCAATCCCATCAATTTCCCTCACACAATTTCCCGCCTAATAAAGATATTCTTCAGTTCCTCCTTCTCACTTGACCCTCGGTCCCCTCGTACTTCCGGAAGGTTATTTGTGTCTTCCTTCGTGAAGACAGAACCAAAGTATTTGTTCAATTGGTCTGCCATTTCTTTGTTCCTCATTATAAATTCACCTGAATCCGACTGCAAGGGACCTACGTTTGTCTTCACTAATCTTTTTCTCTTCACATATCTGTAGAAGCTTTTGCAGTCAGTTTTTATGTTCCCGGCAAGCTTCTTCTCGTACTCTATTTCCCGCTTCTTACTTAAACCCTTTGTCCTCCTCTGCTGAATTCCAAATTTCTCCCAATCCTCAGGTTTGCTGCTTTTTCTGGCCAATTTATATGCCTCGTCCTTGGATTTAACACTATGCTTAATTTCCCTTGTTAGCCACGGTTGAGCCACCTTCCCCGTTTTATTCCCGACAGGGATGTACAATTGCTGAAGTTCATCCATGTGATCTTTAAATATTTGCCATTGCCTATCCAACATCAACCCTTTAAGTATCATTTGCCAGTCTATTCTAGCCAATTCACGCCTCAAACCATCGAAGTTACCTTTCCTTAAGTTCAGGACCCTAGTTTCTGAATAGAAACATAGAAAATAGGTGCAGGAGTAGGCCATTCGGCCCTTCTAGCCTGCACCGCCATTCAATGAGTTCATGGCTGAACATTCAACTTCAGTACCCCATTCCTGCTTTCTCGCCATACCCCTTGATCCCCCTAGTAGTAAGGACCTCATCTAACTCCTTTTTGAATATATTTAGTGAATTGGCCTCAACAACTTGCTGTGGTAGAGAATTCCACAGGTTCACCACTCTCTGGGTGAAGAAGTTCCTCCGCATCTCGGTCCTAAATGGCTTACCCCTTATCCTTAGACTGTGACCTCTGGTTCTGGACTCCCCCAACATTGGGAACATTCTTCCTGCATCTAACCTGTCTAACTCCGTCAGAATTTTAAATGTTTCTATGAGGTCCCCTCTCATTCTTCTGAACTCCAGTGAATACAAGCCCAGTTGATCCAGTCTTTCTTGATAGATCAGTCCCGCCATCCCGGGAATCAGTCTGGTGAACCTTCGCTGCACTCCCTCAATAGCAAGAATGTCCTTCCTCAGGTTAGGAGACCAAAACTGTACACAATACTCCAGGTGTGGCCTCACCAATGCCCTGTACAACTGTAGCAACACCTCCCTGCCCCTGTACTCAAATCCCCTTGCTATGAAGGCCAACATGCCATTTGCTTTCTTAACCGCCTGCTGCACCTGCAATTAAATGTGTCACTCTCCATCTTAATAAAGAATTCTACCAAGTTATGGTCACTCTTCCCCAAGGGGCCTCGCACAACAAGATTGCTAATTAGTCCTTTCTCATTACACATCACCCAGTCCAGGATGGCCAGCTCCCTATTTAGTTCCTCGACATATTGATCTCGAAAACCATCCCTAATACACTCCAGGAAATCCTCCTCCACCACATTGCTACCAGTTTGGTTAGCCCAATCAATATATAGATTAAAGTCACCCATGATAACTGCTATACTTTTATTGCATGCATTCCTAATTTCTTGTTTGATGCTGTCCCCAACCTTGGTGGTCCGTACACAACTCCCACTAGCATTTTCTGCCCCTTGGTATTCTGTCGCTCCACCCATACCGATTCCACATCTTCCAAGCTAATCTCCTTTCTTACTATTGCATTAATTTCCTCTTTAACCAGCAATACCACCCTGCCTCCTTTTCCTTTCTGTCTACCTTCCTAAATGTGGAATACCCCTGGATGTTGAGTTCCCAGCCTTGGTCACCCTGGAGCCATGTCTCCGTGATGCAATTACATCATACCCGTTAACTGCTATCTGCGCAGTTAATTCATCCACCTTATTCCAAATACTTCTAGCATTGAGGCACAGAGGCTTCAACACACTTTGCCGCTTTAGAATTTTGCTGTAATGTGGCCCTTTTTGCTTTTTGCCTTAGGTTTCTCTGCCCTCCACTTTTACTTTTCTTCTTTCTATCTTTTGCTGAGATCGATAGTTTTTGGACTCTCGGGAAATGAATGATCTGGAGATCGGGCGGGAAAGTGGAGGTGAGATCGAAGATCAGCCAGGATCTTATTGAATGGCGGAGCAGGCTCGAGGGGCTGTATCCCTTACACCTGCTCCTATTTCTTATGTTCTTATGTAGACTGCAATGGTTAAGAAAATCAGTTTGCTGTTGGGCTATTAAAAAAAAATCATTCAACAAAAAATTATCTGTTGTTATCAGGTGAAAGAAGTTTTAAAATATAAAGAAACATGATTGATTTCTAAAGAACAGATAGAGTGTAGTTTTCAATAAAATTGAGCAAATGACTGTTCAGATAATAAAATCGCAGTGCCCATGTGCATTGTAAACTTGAAAATACACTAAATATATGCGGTTTGGGGAGACATGGCCCTTGTGTCCCCATGGAAACAAAGTTTGGGGGGCCGAAATTACCCTCCACCCGAAACGGGGAGCACCTACCGATTTTGAAGGGTTCTGTCCACCCGTGTGCATGTGAAGGAATGTTGGGTATAACTATGGCTTAATTCACTGCACTTTGAGAGAGTAATTTAAGTTATTAACTTTGACGGTGTTGACAAGATCACAAGATAAATATGGATGAGGAAGACCATTTGGCCCATATTTCGCTCATCCAGATGCACTCTACAATTCTCCTATTGCGCCATCCCATTGTTTCTTAAATGCATCCGTGTTTTTGTTGCCTCCAGCACTCTCAGTGTGACGTTTGATCCAAGTGTTGACACTCTCTTCATTTTTTTATTCATTCATGGGATGTGGGCGTCGCTGGCAAGGCCAGCATTTATTGCCCATCCCTTGAGAAGGTGGTGGTGAGCGTCTTCTTAAACCGCTGCAGTCCGTGTGGTGAAGGTACTCCACAGTGCTGTTAGGTAGGAAGTCCAGGATTTTGACCCAGCAACAATGAAGGAACAGCAATATATATCCAAGTCAGGATGATGTGTGACTTGGAGGTGGTGGCGTTTCCATGCGCCTGCTGCCCTTGTCCTTCTAGGTGGTAGACGCTGCAAGTTTGAGAGCTGCTGTCATAGAAACCTTGGCGAATTGCTGCACTGCATTGGTTTAATGTCTCATCTTTCCCCGCCAACAAAAAAAATTCAGAAACAACTTGATTTAAATCACGACTCCAGCAAGACAACCTGTTAAAACTGCTCAGGTGCAGCAGATGGCTTTGAGAACCAGCAATTTTAAAACCAATTGCCTCATGATGGAATGTCCACCATATGTTAGTGTTTGTGGTATAATACATTGACAATAAGAGCTGGTTACGTGTATCTTATTCTGTATATTCTTTTTCTCTCAATACATTTTTGTTACTTCTCTTGTTTTTAGTGAGCACAACCACAAACGTCACATGTTGCGGATGCTTCGTGTCATCCATCGCCCTAATGGTTCACTCTGGAAAATGATCTAATCAGACCCCAGCAGATCTTTCTTTGTCATCTTCTCCAGCTGAGGTCAATTTTAGCGCATCTACTGCAGTTCCTGATTGAAATGTGCTAGCTCAGTACAGACTAGTGGTCAAATTTGGGACTTTCCTCGCACAGCTACTTACTGACTTAACCAACAGAACCATCGGGAAAGGCCAGCTTTAGCTTTTTCTAAGTATTGCCAAAGAGCCTGCCTCCCTGTCTCCTGCAGGTCTACTTCTCTGGGTGTTCATGCGTTAATTTTCTGGCCCTGGGATGTCATCAGAGCTGAATTCAGTGGTGCCCCTCTTCTCTCTTTTCTTGCTTGAAGAATGATCAATTGGGAGAGGTACGAGAGGACCTCGTGAAACTATCCTGCTTAGAGAAACTTAGGGAAAGTCTGTTTACTTGAGCAGACTTTGCAGCCTATTGGCTGGGGGCGGGGGAGGCACCTCGTTCCCCGACCTAGAACATCTGCATATCAGCTAATCTTGGGAGGTGATCACGACTAGTGGTTGAGGTTTCCTTGCTGGTATTGCAAAGTTGAAAAATTTGCCCTATATTTGCACCTGTATTCTGTACACACAGGTAGTTCTGAGTTAGAATAGAATCATAGAATGGTTACAGCACAGAAGGAAGCCATTCGGCCCATTGAACTCATGCCGGCTCTCTGCACTTCAGCTAGTCCCCACTCCCCTGCCCTTTCCCCGTAGTCCAGCAATTCTTTTCCTTCAGGCACTTCTTCACAAAAAGGGTCGTGGAAATCTGGAACTCTCTCCCCCAAAAGGCTGTGAATGGGTAAGGCTATTGGGATATAGAGCCAAGGCGGTAAATGGAGTTGAGGTACAGATTAGCCATGATCTAATTGAATGGTGAACAGGCTCGAGGGGTTGAATGGCCTCCTCCTGTTACAATGTACTGCTGTTTTTTGGGGTGGTTTCCGCTGGTCTCCCTTTGAAGTTATGTTGCGAGACCAGGAGAACCGATTTGGAATATTGGGCCCCATATCTCTATTTTTGAGCATAATTCTCACTCCCTTTACAGCTCTGTTAGAGGAGAGAAGTGGGTAGTGAATGATTAGGAATGTTGATGTGCTGTCACCAGTCAGGTCCCATTTTGATTAGTTTTTTTATGTGTATCATTTGCTCGTTGACAGTGTCAGCTGTGGCTCAGTGGGTAGCACACTCGTCTCTGAGTCAGTAGGTTGTGGTTTTTTTTGAGGATGTTTCCAGTAGAGTGGACAAGGGAGAACCAGTTGATGCGGTATATTTGGACTTTCAGAAGGCGTTCGATAAGGTCCCACACAAGAGATTAATGTGCAAAGTTAAAGCACATGGGATTGGGGGTAGTGTGCTGACTTGGATTGAGAACTGGTTGTCAGACAGGAAGCAAAGAGTAGGAGTAAATGGGTACTTTTCAGAATGGCAGGCAGTGACTAGTGGGGTACCGCAAGGTTCAATGCTGGGGCCCCAGCTGTTTACATTGTACATTAATGATTTAGATGAGGGGATTAAATGTAGTATCTCCAAATTTGCGGATGGCACTAAGCTCGGTGGCAGTGTGAGCTGTGAGGAGGATGCTATGAGGCTGCAGAGTGACTTGGATAGGTTAGGTGAGTGGGCAAATACATGGTAGATGAAGTATAATGTGGATAAATGTGAGGTTATCCACTTTGTTGGTAAAAACAGTGAGACAGACTATTATCTGAATGGTGACAGATTAGGAAAAGGGGAGATGCAACGAGACCTGGGTGTCATGGTACATCAGTCATTGAAGGTTGGCATGCAGGTACAGCAGGCGGTTAAGAAAGCAAATGGCATGTTGGTCTTCATAGTGAGGGGATTTGAGTACAGGGGCAGGGAGGTGTTGCTACACTTGTACAGGGCCTCGGTGAGGCCACACCTGGAGTATTGTGTACAGTTTTGGTCTCCTAACTTGAGGAAGGACATTCTTGCTATTGAGGGAGTGCAGCGAAGGATCACCAGACTGATTCCTGGGATGGTGGGACTGACCTATCAAGAAAGACTGGATCAACTGGGCTTGTATTCACTGGAGTTCAGAAGAATGAGAGGGGATCTCATAGAAACGTTTAAAATTCTGACGGGTTTAGACAGGTTAGATGCAGGAAGAATTTTTCCAATGTTGGGGAAGTCCAGAACCAGGGGTCACAGTCTAAGGATAAGGGGTAAGCCATTTAGGACCGAGATGAGGAGAAACTTCTTCACCCAGAGAGTGGTGAACCTGTGGAATTCTCTACCACAGAAAGTTGTTGAGGCCAATTCACTAAATATATTCAAAAAGGAGTTAGATGTAGTCCTTACTACTAGGGGGATCAAGGGGTATGGCTAGAAAGCAGGAATGGGGTACTGAAGTTGCATGTTCAGCCATGAACTCATTGAATGGTGGTGCAGGCTAGAATGGCCGAATGGCCTACTCCTGCACCTATTTTCTATGTTTCATTGACCCCAAGTTTCCACATGATTTGCTCCTGATTTTTAGGAACAACTGGTGTAGAACGGAGTATCTTAGAAATCGGAATTCACCACATTTAATTTGCTCCAGCTCTAGTCAGTTAGAACAGTTTCACTTTGGAACAGAATTTTTTTTTCAAAAGGGGGCGTGTCCAGCTACTTACGCCTGATTTCAAAGTTTCGTGAGTGAAAACTTACTCCAAACTAACTTAGAATGGAGTAAGTGAAGATTTTTGTACGCTCGAAAAAACCTTGTCTACACTTTAGAAAATCAGTTGTAGGTTACAAATCAGGCGTAGGGAATGGGCGGGGGGGGTGTTTAAAGGGAAGTTTACAAATATTAAACACTTCACTTTTACAAATAAAGAGCCATCATCAATAATAAATGATAAATACATTAATAAATCAATCAATAAATCAATCCAAAAAAATTAATAAGAAATAATTTTTTTTTTAAATCAATAAATAAAACATTTTCTACTTACCGACTGCAGCACCGGGAGCCCTCCAACAGCGTGCTGGGATGGCCCCCTCAGTGTGTCTCTGTCAGTGTCTCTCATTCTCTGTCTGTCAGTGTCTGTGTTTCTGACAGCGAGGGGAGGGGGAGGAGGGGGGTAGAGGGGGGATGGATGGGGAAGAAGGGGGAGCGGGGGAGAAGGGGAGGGAGAAGGGGAGAAGGAGATTGGGGGGGGAAGGAGATTGGGGAGGGGAGAAGGGGGGGGGAGAAGGAGATTGAGGGGGGGGAGAAGGAGATTGAGGGGGGGGAAGGCGATTGGAAGGAGATGGGGGGGGAGGTGAGGGGGCGGGGAAGGAGATTGGGGGGGTGGGGGGGAAGGAGAAGGGGGAGGGAGGCTGAACGGGCAGGGCCCGAGACTTCGGGTAGGGCCCGTCCCCAGCACCAGATTTACAGGTAGGTGGCGTTGGGTCGGGTTGGGGTGGTGGTGGGAGGGAGGTCGGTTCAGTTCGGTTCGGGTCGGGGGAGGGAGGGAGGGAGAGGGAGGTCAGGTCGGGGGGAGGGAGGTCAGATCAGGTCGGATCCAGTCCTGGGGGGGGGTGGGGGGGTGGAGAGAGAGGAGAGAGCGCGGGAGGGGGGCGGCGGGTGTCGGGTCCGGTCCGCGGGCGGGGGGGGGAGCAGCGGGTGTCTGGTCCGGTCCGGGGGGGGGGAGCAGCGGGTGTCTGGTCCGGTCCGGGGGGGGGGGAGCAGCGGGTGTCGGGCCCGGTCCGTGGGCGGGGGGGGGGGAGCAGCGGGTGTCTGGTCTAGTCCGGAGGCACCGGGCGGGGGGGGAGCAGCGGGTGTCGGATCCGGTCCAGGGGGTGGCGGTGGTGTCGGGTCCGGTCCGGAGGCAGGAAGCGGGAGTCGAGTCGGGTCGGGAGGAAGCAGGAGCTGGCCGTGGGAGGAGCCTTATTCACGCAGCCCCAGTGAGGCCATTCAGCCAGGGCTAGGGGCTGCGTGCTTCGGGCCCCTCCCACACAGTTTCGGGCGCCTGGAGCTACTGCACTTGCGTGCCCACTGTAGCGCACATGTGCAGAGGTTCCGGCACTGTTTTCAGCGCAGGGACCTGGCTCCGCCCCCTACAGCTCCTGCTGCGCTGCGCCGAGGGCCAGATGACCTGCAGGGAGGTGGAGAATACGGAGTTTTTTTTTAGGCGCACTTTGTGGCACAAAAAACGGGCGTCCAGGTCGGGACTGCACCGTTGTAGGCGCGGCTCGAAACTTGGGCCCTATGTTTCAAGTCCCACACCAGGGACTTGAGCACATAAATCTAGGCTGACACTCCAGTGCAGTGCTGAGGGAGTGCTGCACTGTTGGAGATGCCGTCTTTTGGATGAGACATTAAACTGAGCTCTCTCAGGTGGATGTAAAAGATCCCATGGCACTATTTCGAAGAAGAGCAGGGGAGTTATCCCCGGTGTCCTGGCCAATATTTCTGTGTTAGGCGGTCCCTCATATCGAGGATGACTTGCTTCCACACCAAAAAGGGATAAGTTCACAGGTGTTTCGGTGAAGGACCTGATATTCCAGGTCACGAACTACATGTTGAAGGGTGGAAGATGCCTGTGCGTGGATTTTTTTAACGTGTGGTGACCGTTGCACACCAGCCACCACACGGGCTTGACAGAGCTCGGTCTTGGTCCAGTGGTAAGGGTTAACCAGGACGACTGGAGACCAGCTGTGCTGCACGGACCGAGTGCGCACACATATCGCATTGTGGGGCTGGCCCGTGCTGTCCCTGGGTCCCTCGCCTCTTCTGGGCCCCAAACTCTCGCCTCTCCTGGGCCCCGATCTCTCTCCTCTCCTCTACCCCAGTCATTCGCCGCATCTGTGCTGTACCTGGGTCCACCCTCCTCTCGGCGACCTGGGTTTTGGTGACGACATCCAGTCGCACCCCCCCTCGAAGCCGTCGCCATTCTGGAATGGCTCGCACTGTACCTTGAAGTGGCATGCTCCTCCTCTTATACCCCCGACCTGTAGCTGGTGTTTCCTCGCAGGTCGGGCTGCCACACTGGTTCCTCAATTTACCCCTCAATCAACAGCAAAACACAGATTATCTGGTCACTATCACATTGCTGTTTGTGGGAGCTTGCTGTGCGCAAATTGGCTGCTGCGTTTCCCACATTACAACGGTGACTGCACTCCAAAAGTACTTCATTGGTTGTAAAGTGCTTTGGGATGTCTGGTGGTTGTGAAAGGCGCTATATAAATGCAAGTGTTTCTTTGTTTCTCGTTTACAGCATGCTGTGAACTTCGAGTGCATACCGACAGCTGCCGAGTCTTCAGTGTTGCAAAGAGGCAGCTGCTTGCACAGTGCTTCAAAGTCAGCCATTCACCACATCCACAATGATTGTAGCTCTCGCATTGCGGCTATGACCATGTTGTCTGCAGCTCTTGCCACTGTCTTTCTTCCAGTTCTGGGCATATCATTATTGCCTCAGTCGGTCTTGTCTGGGTGAAAACTCTTCAGCCAGTTGATTCCTAGTGCTGGAGGCAACAAGCACCTCTATCAGCTCGTGCCACATATGATTCAGTATGATAAACTGCTTACATAACCTTTCAATTTGGATTGCGGGAGTTTTTGGATCCAGCTTCTGTCGTTTGTACAGTTAGATTTGTTCTCTGTAGCTCTGCTTATAGACACAGACACAGAAAGTTCCGAAACATGTGCTGGTGTGACGTGATGCCCAGTTGAGAGCAGGGATCTGGGATCTAGAGACAGAGAATTCATCTAACTCCTAAATTCAGTTTGAACAGGACATGACCTGAGGTGACAGCATCAAAATTAATCATAGAATCATAGAAATTTACAGCATTGAAGGAGGCCATTTCGGCCCATCGTGTCCGTGCCGGCCGACAAAGAGCTATCCAGCCGAATCCCACTTTCCAACTCTTGGTCCGTAGCCCTGCAGGTTACTGCACTTCCACCTCTTAAATGTGGTGAGGGTTTCTGCCTCTACCACACTTTCAGGCATTGAGTTCCAGACCCCCACCACCCTCTGGGCGAAAGAAACATCCCCTCATATATCATCTTCCCAATTACTTTAAATCAATAATGCCTGGTTGTTGACCCCTCTGCCAAGGGAAACAGGTCCTTCCTATCCACTCTATCCAGGCACCTCATAATTTTATACACCTCAATGTCTCCCCTCAGCCTCCTCTGTTCCAAAGAAAACAAACCCAGCCTATTCAATCTTTCCTCATAGCTAAAATTCTCCAGTCTAGGCAACATCCTCGTAAATCTTCTCTGTACCGTATTATGTGCAATCACATCTTTCTTGTAATGAGGTGTCAAGGAGAACATGTGAAACATAAAATGTTGCCTCCAAATAAATTTAAGAACTAGAGACAGAACTAATATTAAATACAAAATAGTTTCACCAACTTCTGATACACCAAAAACAAGGAAGTGATGATGTTCAGTTTGTACAAGGCCACAGTTGGAGTGTGTTAAATTTGAGCCACTCTATTGTGGTTTTTGCATTGGAACAGTATGGGCTGATAGCAGTTCTTAAAATTAAGAAAGGTTTTGAAGGAGTAAATAGTGATTGTTTCTGTTGGTTGATGAATCACGATTTTACCCCAGAAGTAGCCAGCACTGAGAATTAACAATTATCAGAGTACAAGTCAGAGAAGCGGACTGACTTCCTTAGTGCCCAGCTACGTGGCTTTTGTATTTCTGATCTGCACGCTCTCAATGTCTGAGGGAAAGCACAGCACTGGAAGCTGTGAAGCTGAGATTGTGACTTTTTAAAACAATGGTGTCCTGTGCATGTCCAGTTGTTTTGATGTTTCCACTAGTTCTATGGCATCCAGAATTCTCCTCAGCAACCTGGCAGCCTCAGGAACGTTATGTAACTGCGGCATTCAGAAGTGGGTAGAATTTAGGCTCCTTCAGAGCTGTTCTGATTTGCTCTGCGGGGTAGAACGGATTTTCCAGTACATTTTATGAGTAAGCTTCGAAGTAAAAGCTCTTATGTGTTCAAGCTGTTTAATATAAATGAGCTGGCCTCCAGAGACCAGACAGCATCTCTGCCACATCTTTGCTGCATGGTTAAAGAGATAATTTCCTGATTTTTAAAAAATTGAAGTTCATAACTATTATATCTTGGAAATCTTGCAGACCTTCTTGTCTGAAAGCGTGATCTATGTTAAGTGTTAGTTGGCAGAATCATTGAGCAGTTCTGCTCCCAGCAAAACTTTCAGATGGGCCGAATGGTAGAGAGTCACCCAATGGGAAACCGATACTGAAGACAAAGAAGAGATCTTTCAAATACTGGCAGGTAGAGATGATAAGAGAGGGTGCAGAGTGGACAAGGGAGAACCAGTGGATGTGGTGTATTTGGACTTTCAAAAGGCTTTTGACAAGGTCCCACACAAGAGATTAGTGTGCAAAATTAAAGCACGTGGTATTGGGGGTAATGTGTTGACGTGGATAGAGAACTGGTTGACAGACAGGAAGCAAAGAGTGGGAATAAACGGGTCTTTTTCAGAATGGCAGGCAGTGACTAGTGGGGTACCGCAAGGTTCAGTGCTGGGACTCCAGCTATTTACAATATACATTAATGATTTAGACGAAGGAATTGAATGTAATATCTCCAAATTTGCAGATGACACGCGGCTGGGTGGCAGTGTGAGCTGTGAGGAGGATGCTAAGAGGCTACAGGATGACTTGGACAGGTTAGATGAGTGGGCAAATGCATTGCAGATGCAGTATAATGTAGATAAATGTGAGGATATCCACTTTGGTGGCAAAAACGGGAAGGCAGAATATTATATGAATGGTGACAGATTAGGAAAAGGGGAGGTGCAACGAGACCTGGGTGTCATGGTACATCAGTCATTGAAAGTTGGCATACAGATACAGCAGGCGGTGAAGAAGGCAAATGGTATGTTGGCCTTCATAGCGAGAGGAATTGAGTATAGAAGCAGGGAGGTCTTACTGCAGTTGTACAGGGCCTTGGTGAGGCCACACCTTGAATATTCTGTACAGTTTTGGTCTCCTAATCTGAGGAAGGACATTCTTGCTATTGAGATAGTGCAGCGAAGGTTCACCAGACTGATTCCCGGTATGGCAGGACTGACATATGAAGAAAGACTGGATCGACTAGGCTTATGTTCACTGGAATTTAGAAGAATGAGAGGGGATCTCATAGAAACATATAACATTCTGACGGGATTGGACAGGTTAGATGCAGGAGGAATGTTCCCAATGTTGGAGAAGTCCAGAACTGGGGGTCACAGTCTAAGGATAAGGGGTAAGCCATTTAGGACCGAGATGAGGAGACACTTCTTCACTCAGAGAATTGTGAACCTGTGGAACTCTCTACCACAGAAAGTTGTTGAGGCCAGTTCGTTACATATATTCAAAAGGGAGTAGATGTGGCCCTTACGGCTAAAGGGATCAGGGGTATGGAAAGAAAGCTTGAGTGGGGTACTGAAGTTGCATGATCAGCCATGATCATATTGAATGGTGGTTCAGGCTCGAAGGGCCGACTGGCCTACTCCTGCACCTACTTTCTATGTTTCTATGATAAGTTTGACCAAGCTTTTGATCACCTGTCCGAATATCTCTTTACGTGGCTTGGTGTCAAATTTTGTCAGCTAACGCTCCTGTGAAGCAGCTTGGGATCTTTTACTGCTTTAAAAACGTGATATAAATGTCATTGTTGTAAAGTAGAGCTGGGAAAAGAGGCAGAGGGAAAAGAAGAGGCAGCTGGTGGGTACGATCCCAACAGACAGAGCTGTGCCAAAGCACTGAGGATGGCTTTACATTAATGGCTAATTGACAGATGTGTGGTATTCCTGTATCAATGGTGTTCGCTAATATAAATAGGCTGACCTCCAGAGATCAGACCATATCTGAACCACATTTTTGATGCCGTCTGGTTAAAAACTAGAGCCAGGGTCCTTCCCTTTCATCAGTTGCAATAGTGGGTCTCCAGCATTGACCAAGAACAGTAACAGGAAGAGCAGTAAATGGGGAGATTGGCACCCGGAAGGCACAGGCCTGTTTTTTAGTGCCACTACTCAACGATCGCTTTACAATTTATCGGAGGTGTTGCAAGAAAAGAATGGAGGAAAGAAAAGGCCAGAAGGCAGCATTTGAATAATTCAGAAACAGTGAAGAGAAAATACATAGGCCAACCATGAGCCTGCAGGGAATTTTTATCTTAGTGAATTTACGCCATTGTGTGCTGTTCTTAATCTTGAGCTTTCACTATTGTAAAGGGACACTGTGAGTAGAGCAGTTTTTGTGCCAGTTTGAGACGTGTAGTGTTGATAAAGTGACTGTTATTTTGGTGTGAATTACGGATGCATGGTCCAACATCTATCTGACTCATAGGTCATAATCATATTACAGACTGCTCACATACAGGTCTAGTGCATTCAGCTGTGTCACAGGATATAAAGGAGATAAATCAATAGATAGTGATCTGTTGGGAAAATCCCCATTGTTTGGATGTAGACGTTAACCTAGAAATTCTGGGGGTTTAGGGGAAGGGGTGTAATAACAGGGAAGTGGGAACAGAGACGAAAGAAAGTTGAGAGTGAACTTGTTTCAATTGGACTTCCACCCCTTTCTGCCTACGATTACATCATCTCTGTGGGCAGGACTAGCAGGATGCAGGGCTGTCCTGGAAATCCCTACTCCGCAGTAAGTATGTATTCCATAGTATTTACAGCACAAACACGGCATTCAGCGGTGTTTATGCTCCACATGAACCTCCTCCCATCTTTCTTCATCTAACCCCATGTCTGCTTGAAGCAAAGATACCTACCATACAGGACCTTGTGTGGGCCACACATTTCCGTATCCAAATGGAAGTCAACCCAAGAGAGATTGAGAGAGAGACACACAGACTATTGAGGGAGAAGCACAGAAGACATTTCTGTCGGTCTCACAAGTTTGGCCAGACCAGTCTGAACCCCCATCCCCCACCTAACAGAGTGGCAAGTTTTGCTGATCCAAAATCGTATTGGATATGCCCCAGTATTGCGCCGATATTGATGCAGGAGTTTGCTTCTATTATTTCGTTCCCTGAAATTTGGGATGGGGGTCAGGGTGAGGATGAGTGGAAGCCCCTCTCCACTACCTCTATTTCTTAGCCCTGATTGCTAGGAGTTGTGTGGAATTTCAGGTGAGGACAGGATCGGGCTTGGCTTTACACTTGAATTGTCTGCCATCACTGTCTAGGCTCAAATGGGAAGAATGCTCACTTGGCTGAGGTATTGAAGGAGATTGCCACCCCTACATTTTTATGTGAATAAATGCCTTCAGGAGATGAGGGCAGAGAACTGTGGGGGAGAAAAGTAATCTGCAAAAGAAGTGACTCTGTTTTACTTAGAGCCACTTCCGTATTACTGTTGCAAATTGTTTACATTTTGTGCAATCTTTTCGAGTTGTACCATTTCAAAGTTGGATTTCACCTCGGGGCTTTAAAACTTTATTAAACTTTGTGGTGTTATGAAACATTGGCCTTAACCTTAAAGCTGCTGGTAGAGGAGTTTAGAGTTTTACTGATTGCAGTGTAGATTTATTGCCAACTATTCTTTGTGTCAGAATGAATTTCATTTTTCCTGGAGGACCTGATTCATGCGAGTGAGATTGGGACTGCTGATCCTGACTGATTTTCCTATTCCACTCCAGGGGCGCTGGGCCAATTCTACCAACCTGATCAGCACCCCAGCTGAGAAACAGGGGACCAAACCTGATAACCTGTGGTGTGTAGAGTTGTTTACGCATGTCTCCATACAAAAGTACACACACATTTAAAGCCAATTTTATATATTTTTTTTCTAATTTTGTCACTGAGAGCGTCTGTTTCACATCTGACCCAATACGAGTAGTGAAAGGTGGCTTGCTTCGTAGCATTAGGTCGCCAACACTAAGCGGAGACTGGTTGAGTTTGAGTGCCGTGTTTAATTCTTTCTGAGGCTTCATTCACCTCAGTCATGTTGCCGTGGTGGGAGGGGGCGGGTTTGCATTCTGTTGGCATTGAGAAAATAAGCAGACATCTGATGAACAGCTGTAGGATATATTTATATCCCACTTGTGGGCTGATCTGATAACTTGCATGGAAAAGAGTATTATAAATCAGGCCTAGCCGCGATCAATCAGAAGGTAGATGATAAAGATTGGAGGCAGCTAGGTTTATTTGCTTTAAATGCCTACTATATCCTCTTGGCACAATGTTCTTGATCTGTTGTCTTCTCGATTTATTGCCTTTCCAGAATGTATGAAAGAAAGCTCATGGAGATGAGTATCATTTCATATTAAAATACAGCAAAGTCCATTTAAGGCATTCATCCTGGTTAAGGAAATGAAAACAAAAAACCCAATCCGTTCCAGTAGGTTGTAATATTTATTTTGGCTGTCATGCAAATAGTACACTAATCACTGTCCCTAGATGTGTTTGTAGCTAGTTAGCATTAGAAACAATTATTTCAAATGATTTATGCCACAAATATGTACGTACTGTGCTCAGAGGACACTACATGTACCACATTTGTACCTTCATAGAATCTTACAGCACAGAGGAGGCCATTTGGCCTATCTTGTTTGTGCCAGCTCTTTGAAAGAGCTAAACAATTAGTCCCACTCCCCCTGCACTTTCCTCATAGTACTGCGAATTTTTTTCTTTTCAAGTATATATCCAAATCCCCTTTGAAAAATACTATTGAATCTGCTTCCACCGCTCTTTCAGTCAGCGCATTGCAGATCATCAATGAAGGACCTAATATTCCAGATCCCGAACTACATGTTGAAGGGTGGAAGATGCCTGTGGGTGGATTTTTTTAACGTGGGGTGACCGTTGCACACCAGCCACCACACGGGCTTGACAGAGCTAGGTCTTGGTCCAATGGCTAGGATTAACCAGACAACTGGAGACCTGCTCTGCTACATCGACCTAGCACGCACACATATCGCAGTGTGAACTGGCCCGTGCTGCCCCTGGGCCCTCGCCTCTTCTAGACCCCTGAACTCACGCCTCTCCTGGGCCCCGATTACGTCCCTCTACAATCTCTCGCTGCTCCTGCCCCAACCTCGCCGCTCCTGCTGTACCTGCCCACGCTCCAATCATCGACCTGGATCTTGATGACGTCCAATCCAGTTGCCCTCTTCGCTGCCATTGCTCTCCTGCTCCAGCATGTGCTGCTCCCTGGAGTAGTATGCTGCCATGCTGCTCCTTCCGCTCCCCGGCCTGCTCCGATGGTGCTCGAGGGCGGAGGGCCACTCAGCCTGCTGAGCCAGGCCGCCATGTTGCTCCTTCTGCTCCCCGGCCTGCTCCGATGGTGCTCGCAGGCCGGGGGCCGCTATAAAAATCATCCATCAACACACTTATTTTTAAACTTATTTTTACAGGTTTTCTTAAATTTGCTCTTCACAAGTCTGAACCTGTATCCTTTTGTTCTGCTACTCCACACTATCTAAAAGCATTGTTTTGGCTTTATTTTATCCACGCGTTTCTTTCCTCTGACACTCGGGATCAGCTTTCTGGCTCCTACTCTTCATTGCTTCAAGGGACGAGAAGGCCCTCTTCTGTCACAGTGACCAGAATTACAACTAAACTAGTTTTGAAATATTTCCCAGCACACAACAACAACTTGTATTTATATTACATCTTTAACTTAAAATATTCCAAGGTGCTACCTATTCAAACTGCTTATTGCTGCCTCACACTTATTAGACATGGTGAACAAAGAGCCATCTTTTCCACCCATGCTTTGGCATATGGAACTCGGTGAATTCAGCTTCTGAAAGGTGTTCATGTTTAGTTCATTCAATATGGGGAAAAAATGTGGTTGGTGTCATTAGAGCGCGAGAGAGATACAGATTTCACTTAGCAACAGCCGGTGTTCACAACCAACCGGCCTTGGATATTTTCATATTGGAATGTTTGGATGAGAAATGTTATGTTATGATAAGAATGTCTAGAGACTAGAAGGGTTATGCTTACCACAGCAAGACCACGGTGTTTTTACAGCATCTAACTTTGTTGATATATGTTGAAGAAAATGTAGACTTGTGACTATGCAGTAGCCAGAGACTACCATATTAGGCAATGCCAGTTCAAAGACAACACCATGGAGTGCATGTGACTCCTAACTTTACTTCTAATATACAGTACCTTGCATTTGCCCGTATTGAACTTCATTGGTCATTGATCAGCTCTGGTGTAGTCCTATTCAGCTAAGATGTTGGCTCTTCTCTTGAGTCCACAGATATCTCTTACTCAGTGTCATCTACATCCTCCCTCCACCATCAGCTTACCATGGCTGTAGTGTGTGCTATCTACAGGATACTTGCAAAGGCTTCTTTGGCAGCACCCGTGAACGCCACCATTTAGAGGGACAAGTGCAGCAGATAGGCGGGAACAACATCACCTCCAAGTTCCCTTCCCATGTCCCATACCAACCTAACTTGAGAATATATTGCTGTTCTTTATCGTCACTGGGTCAGAATCCTAGAACTCTCAACCTAACAGTACTGTGGGAGTACTTTCACCAGTTCTAGAGGTGAGGTGAGAGTGACTGCCCTTGACATCAAGGCCGCATTTGGCCGAATGTAGCATCAAGGAGCCCTAGTAAAACTGAAGTCAATGGGAATCAAGGGGAGAACTCGCCACTGACTGGAGTCATACCTAGCACAAAGGAAGATGATTGTGGTGGTTGTAGGTCAAGCATTATTTTCCCTAGGACATCGCTGCAGGAGTTCCTCAGGGCAGTGTTCTAGGCCCAACCATCTTCAGCTGCTTCATCAATGACCTTCCCTCCATCATAAGGTCAGAAGTGGGGATGTTCGCTGATGACTGTGTTCAGTGCCATTCGCAACTCCTCAGATAATGAAGCAGTCCGTGCCCGCATGCAGCAAGACGAGGCGACATTCAGGCTTGGGGTGATAAGTGGCAAGTAACATTCGTGCCACACAAGTGCCAAACAATGACTATCTCCAACAAGAGAGAGTCTAACCACTTCCCCATGACATTCAACGGCATTACCATCGCCGAATTCCCCCACCACCAACAACCTGGGGGTCACCATTGACCAGAAACTTAACTGGATCAGCCACATAAATACTGTGGCAACAAGAGAAGGTCAGAGGCTGGTTATTCTGTGGCGAGTGTCTCACCCCCTGACTCCCCAAAGCCTTTCCACCATCCACAAGGCACAAGTCAGGAGTGTGATGGAATACTCTCCACATGCCACAACACTCAAGAAGCTTGACACCATCTAGGACAAAGCAGCCCCTTTGATTGGCACCCCATCCACCACCTTAAACATTCACTCCCTCCACCACCGGCGCACCGTGGCTGCAGTGTCTACCATCTACAAGATGCACTGCAGCAACTCGCCAAGGCTTCTTCGGCAGCACCTCCCAAACCACGACCTCTACCACCTAGAAGGACAAGAGCAGCAGGTGCATGGTAACACCACCACCTGCAAGATCCCCTCCAAGTTACACAACATCCTGACTTGAAAGTATAAAGCTGTTTTTTCATCGTGGCTTGGTCAAAATCCTGCAACTCCCTCCATAACTGCACTGTGGGAGTACCTCCACCACACGGACTGCAATGGTTCAAGAAGGTGGCTCACCACCACCTTCTTAAGGGCAATTCGGGATGGGCAATAAATGCTGGCCTTGCACATATGCACACATCCCCTGAATAAATCTTTTTAAAAAACACCGACAGCAGTGGTTAGAAACTTAGGGCCCAAGTTTGCACGCCCGCTTAGAACATGAGGTGCGCTGACTTTGTAGAAGAAAAACCTTGCCTAAACCTTAGCTCGGTATTCTCCCCGCTGCTGGAACGTTGCCGCGCATCACAAGCTGTGGGGGGGGGGGGGGCGGAGCCAGGTCCCGGCACTGTCTGCACATGCGTGCTAGAGTGTGCGCGCATGTGCAGTAGCTCCAGGCCGCCGAGGCTGCGTGGGAGGAGCCCGAAGCACGCCGCCCCTAGCCCTGGCCGAATGAGCTCACTGGGGCGGCAAAGATCCGACTCGGGTCTCCCTCCTCTTCATCTTCAGCTCCCGCTCCGGCTCGCCCCCCCACCCTCCGTTCAGATCCGCTGCCGCTCCCCTCCCCCCCAATTCAGGTCCGCTCCCGCTCTGGCTCTCCCCCCCGCTCCCCCCCCCGCCTCCCATTCAGCCGTTCCCCCTCCCTCCACGTCCTCAGCGAGGCCTGCCCGGCATCTTGCTGGGGATGGGCCCCGCCCGAAGTCTTCGGCTCGGCTTCCTCTCGTCGGCCGGACCCATTCAGCCTACCCCCCTCCCTCTTCTCCTCCCTCCCCCCTCTCTTCCCCTCCCTCCCTCCTCTCCTCCCCTCCCTCCCTCCTCTCCTCCCCCCCCCATCTCCCCTCCCTCCATCCCTCCCTCCTCCCCTCCCTCCTCTCCTCCCCCTCCTCTCCTCCCCCCCCCATCTCCCCTCCCTCCCTCCTCCCCTCCCTCCTCTCCTCCCCCTCCTCTCCTCCCCTCCATCTCCCCTCCCTCCCTCCCTCCTCCCCTCCCTCCTCTCCTCCCCCTCCTCTCCTCCCCCCCCCATCTCCCCTCCCTCCCTCCCTCCCTCCTCCCCTCCCTCCTCTCCTCCCCCTCCTCTCCTCCCCCCCCCATCTCCCCTCCCTCCCTCCCTCCTCTCCTCCCCCCCCATCTCCCGTCCCTCCCTCCTCCCCTCCCTCCTCTCCTCCCTCCTCCCCTCCCTCCTCTCCTCCCCTCCCTCGCTCCCTTCCTCCTCTCCTCCCCCTCCTCTCCTCCCCTCCCTCGCTCCCTCCCTCCTCTCCTCTCCCCCCCCTCCCGCCTCTTCCCGCTCCTTCCCTCCCTCCTCCCCTCCCTCCTCTCCTCCCCTCCCTCGCTCCCTCCCTCCTCTCCTCTCCCCCCCCTCCCGCCTCTTCCCGCTCCTTCCCTCCCTCCTCCCCTCCCTCCTCTCCTCCCCTCCCTCGCTCCCTCCCTCCTCTCCTCTCCCCCCCCTCCCGCCTCTTCCCGCTCCTTCCCTCCCTCCTCCTCTTCCTCACCCTCCCCCTCCTCTTCCTGCCCCCTCCTCTCCCTCCCCCTTCATCCCCCCACCCCTCGCTGTCAGAAACACAGAGAGACACTGACAGAGAGAGAGAGACACTGACAGAGACACAGAGAGAGAGGGGGTGGGGGGGGGAGCTGTCCCAGCACACTGTTGGAGGGCTCTCGGTGTTGCATCTGGTGAGTAGAAACTTAATTTTTTATTTACTGATTTTTTAATTATTTTTATTATTTTTAATTTTTTCATTTTTTTGATTGATTTATTGATTTATTTATCATTTATTATTGATGATGGCTCTTTATTTGTAAAAGTGACATGTTTCATGTTTGTGAACTTCCCTCCCCCGCCCATCTCTCGTTCCCTACGCCTGATTTCGAAGTGGAGGCAAGGTTTTTCTGAGCGTACAAAAATCTACACTTACTCATTCTAAGTTAGTTTGGAGTAAGTTTTCACTGCCTCAACTTGCAAAACAGGCGTAAGTGGCTGGACACACCCCCTTTTGAAAAAAAAACTGTTCTAAAATGGAACTATTTTAACTCACTAGAACTGGAGCAAACTAAATGTCGAGAATTGCAATTTCGAAGATGATCCATTCTAAACTAGTTGCTCCAAAAAAATAGGAACAAATCAGGCCGAAACTTGAGCCCAAAGAAACATAGAAATGTACAGCGCAGAAGGGGGCCATTTCGGTCCATCGTGTCCACGCCGGCCGACAAAGAGCCACACGGCCCTCGGTCAGCAGCCCTGAAGGTTACATATAAACCTATGAACAATGAACAATGGCAGAAAGGTAAAGAGCATCCGGCCCAACCAGTCCGCCCCACACAACTGCGAGACCCCTTGCACTGAAACATTCTACACTCCACCCCAACCAGAGCCATGTGATTTCCTCGGAGAGGCAAAAATAAAGATAAAAAACCCAGGCCAATTGGGGGGGAAAAATCTGGGAAAATTCCTCTCCGACCCATCCAGATGATTGAAACTAGTCCAGGAGATCACCCTTGGCATATTCGATTCCCTGCAGTATTTACCATTGTATCTGCGCCAGCCAACAAGAGATTATCCAGTCTAATCCCACTTACCAGCTCTAGGTCCATAACCCTGCAGGTTACAGCACTTCAAGTGCCCATCCAAGCATCTTTTAAATGTGGTGAGGGTTTCTGCATCCACCAGGCAGTGAGTTCCACGCCCCCACAACTTTCTGCGTGAAGAAGCCTCCCCTCAAATTCCCTCTGAACCTTCCACCAGCCACCTTAAAACTATGCCCCCTCATAATAGACCCCTCCACCAATGGAAATAGGCCCTTGCTATCCACTATAACCAGGCCCCTCAAAATTTTGTGCACCTCAATGAAGTCTCCTCTCAGCCTCCTCTGTTCCCATGAGAACAAACCCAGCCTATCCAATCTGTCCTCATAGCTAAGATTCTCCATTTCAGGCAGCATCCTAGTAAATCTCCTTTGCACCCTCTCTAGTGCAATCACGTCTTTCCTATAATACGACAACCAGAACTGCACGCAGTACTCCAGCTGTGGCCTAACCAGAGTATTATCCAATAAAGCATAAACAAGGTATTGGTGAGGCCACACCTGGAATACTGGGTGCAGTTTTGATTTCCATATTTACAAAAGGATATACTTGCTTTGGAGGCAGTTCAGAGAAGGTTCACTAGGTTGATTCCGGAGATGAGGGGGTTGACTTATGAGGAAAGGCTGAGTTGGTTGGGCCTCTACTCATTGGAATTCAGAAGAATGAGAGGTGATCTTATCGAAACGTATAAGATCATGAGGGGGCTGACAAGGTGGATGCAGAGAGGATGTTTCCACTGATGGGGGAGACTAGAACTAGAGGGCATGATCTTAGAATAAAGGGGCCGCCCATTTAAAACAGAGATGAGGAGAAATTTCTTCTCTCAGAGGGTTGTTAATCTGTGGAATTCGCTGCCTCAGAGAGCTGTGGAAGCTGGGACACCGAATAGATTTAAGACAGAAATAGACAGTTTCTTAAACGATAAGGGGATAAGGGGTTATGGGGAGCGGGCAGGGAAGCGGAGCAGAGTCCATGATCAGATTAGCCATGATCGTATTAAATGGCGGAGCAGGCTCGAGGGGCTGTATGGCCTACTCTTGCTCCTATTTCTTATGTTCTTAATACTTCCTCTCTCACTGTGTTTATTTGATCCAGAATGTCACACTTCTCTTCTCTCGCAGTATCTACATTGCCCTTTTCCTTTGTGAAAACATACGCAAAGTATTTATTAAGAACCATACCAACATCTTCCGTCTCCACACAAAGATTATCCTCATGGTCTCTAATAGGACTTACCCTTCTTTAGTTAGCCTCTTGCTCTTAATAGATTTATAGAACATCTTTGGGTTTCCCCTAATATTAGTGCTCTCTCTCCCACTAATACCCCTTCCACCTTCATTCCCCAAAACTAAATCCAAAACCGCCCCCTCTCGCGTTGGGCTTGCTACATACTGATTAAAAAATTTCTCTTGAATGCATTTTAAGAATTCTGCAGCCTCTATACCCTTCACACTATGGGCCCTCTGGAAAAATGGTGCATCTCGATAAGGTGCGGCAACTTTCTGGAAGATAAAGGGCGCTGAAAACTTACCTTGTGATTCTCCGGTCTCCTCACGACGTCTTCGTGCTCGGCATGGCGCAACACAAGGGGTCAGGGGCGGAGCCAGGTCCCGGCGCTGAAAACAGTGCCGAGACCTCTGCACATGCGCGCTAGAGTGCGCGCGCATGTGCAGTAGCTCCAGGTCCCCGAGGCTGCGTGGGAGGGGCCCGACCCTAGCCCTGTCCGAATGGGCTCACCGGGCGAAGATCGGACTGGACCTCCTTTCCGTTCAGCTCCCTCTCCCCCCTCCCTCCATCCCATTCAGCCTTCCCCCACTCCCTCCCCCCTCTTCTCCCTCCCTCTTCTCTCCCCCCTCTTCTCTCACCCCCCCAGCCCCTCGTCGTCGGCGGGGCCAGCCCAAAGTGTCGGCGGCCCGGCCCATCCCGGCCATGTCAGCCTCTTCCCCCCCCCCATCCTGTTCAGCCTCCCACCCCCATTCTCTCCCCCCTCTTCTTCCCCCCTCCCTCCCTCCATGTCGTCGGCTGGGGCCGCCCGGCATCACGCTGGGGGCGGGCCCTGCCCAAAGTGTCGGCGGCGGCGGCGGCCCGGCCTGGCCCGTTCAGCCTCTCCCCACTCCTCTCTACCCCTCCCTCCCTCCCTTCCCCCTCCTCTCCCTCCCTCCTCTCTCTCCCTCCCTTCCTCCTCTCTCTCCCTTCTGTCACTCTCCCTCTCTCCTTCCTCTCTCTCCCTCCCTCCTCTCCCTCCTTTCTCTCTCTCCCTCCCTCCTCTCCCTCCTTCCTCTCTCTCCCTCCCCCCTCCTCTCCCCCTCCCCTCCCTCCCTCCTCCACCCCTCTCCTCTCCCTTTCCTCCCTCCTCCTCCCCCCCCTCCTCTCCCCTCCTCTCCCCTCCCTCCCTCCTCTACACCTCTCCCCCCCAACCCCTCCCCTCTCCCCCCCAACCCCTCCTCTCTCTCCCCACCCTTCACTGTCAGAAGCACAGAGACACTGACAGAGACAGAGAGAGAGACACTGACAGAGTGAGACACACTGGGGGGGGTGGCATCCCAGCACGCTGTTGGAGGGCTCCAGGTGCTACAGTAGGTGAGTAGAAATAATTTTTTATTTATTGATTGATTTTCAATTTTTTTTTGTATTTTATTTTTTTTGATTGATTTATTTATCATTTATTATTGATGATGGTTCTTTATTTGTAAAAGTGAAGTGTTTAATGTTTGTAAACTTCCCCCTCCCCATCTTTCGTTTCCTACGCCTGATTTATAAGTGTAGGCAAGGTTTTTCTGAGCGTACAAAAATCTACACTTACTCCATTCTAAGTTAGTTTGGAGTAAGTTTTCGTTGCCCAAATATGCACAACAGGCGTAAGTGGCTGGACACGCCCCCTTTTGGAAAAAAAATCTGTTCTAAAATGAAACTATTCTAACTGACTAGTACTGGAGCAAACTAAATGCCGAGAATTGCAATTTCTAAGATGCTCCATTCTAAACTAGTTGCTCCAAAAAAATAGGAGCAACTCAGGCCGAAACTTGAGCCCACTATTTGTCCCAATCAATATTAGGATAGTTAAAATCCCCTACTATTCCTGCCCTATGGTTTTTGGACTTCACAGAAATTTGCCCACATATTTGCTCCTCTATCTCCCTCCCACTGTTTGGGGGTCTATAATACACGCCCAGCGGTGTATTTTTCAATTCGACTCATATGGCCTCATTTGATGATCCCTCTAACATATCATCCTTCCTCACTGCTGTAATAGTTTATTTAATCAATACCACCACCCCTCTCCCCCCGCCCCCGCCCACCAAACACCCTTTTAACCCCCTCTTGGTCTTGTCTAAAAATCCTGTAACCAAGATCAAGAAGGCAGCCCAGCAGCTCCTTCTCCAGGTCTGCTAGGGCTGGGCATCCCGAGAATGAATAAAATAAAAAGCAGCTTATGGAACCACTTTATTAGACGATACCTCATAGGTAAAGCCTAGCAAGTCACTCCATTGACTGCTCACTACCTTCTCGAGGGTAAGTAGGGATGAGCAGTAAATGCTGGCCTTGCCGGCAACGTCCGCATCCCGTGAATGAATAAAAGAAAGGAAGAGGAGTGAATCACTCCCAACTTTGATGCTGTCATCATCCAATATCCATGCTATCTACTGCTTCAGCGGGAATAAAGTGTGTATAGCGACTGGGGCGGGGAGGGGAAAAAGAAAGAATCTTGCTGCCAGCAGATGGTAGCACTGTTGCCAACAGCCAGGACTGTCCAAAGACAGTACTTGTGACTAACTCCACACGAAATCTTTGCAGCCTTCTGTTCTCAGGCACGTACTAAAATTTGGTATTCATCCATCGCGGAAAGATTAAAGGGTGAGAAGCTGCTGCCAGGAATTGAACCTGGGATGCTCTGGCCTTAGTCCAGTGCTCAATCAAGTGAACTATTGGATTTTAGTGGTAGCAGGGAGAGAAGAAAATACAAAATAACTCCCTCAAAATGGCTCCAGGCTCCTTCAAGAAAGGCAGAGAAAGCTGTTGCTGTTTTCCAGTGTCTTTGCTGTTCTACACACCATTCTATGTATAATTGAATCTACTAGTCCCAAGGCTTCTGGAGTCACTTGCACATGACCTGGAAGGATATTATGGAACCCTAGATATTATTGAACCTACTATAATGGAAGTTGAGTTTGGTCCAGTTGACCATGAGAAGATGATTAGTCAATGCCTCTTCTCAGAGCCTCGTGGAGTTTGTTTGAAGTGCATCTGTGTTCCCACAAGAAGAAGTGGATTTCTGCCAAACACCAGATTTGCAGCTGATAAATACATATATTTGGTATTTTCGTTCTTTAGATATGAGCTACACTGGCAACGCAATATTTATTACCCATCCCTACATGCCCCGATGGCATTAAGAGCCAACCCTTTTATGTGGGACTGGAATTACATGTAAGCTTGACCAGGTCTATTAATATCCGTTCATGCCATGTACATCATCATTAATTTTTTGCAACCTATTTAATATTCCCTAATCTCCCCATTCCCTCCAGTCACTCATTCAGTTCAGCACTGGATTGGAGTATATATGCTAAGTTCTCTTCCCTGAGGAACATTGATGAACCAATTGGTATTGTTACAACAACCTGATGGCTTTCATGGTAATTTTCTAGTGCAAGCACACCAATTGCCAGACTTATTGAATTCATTTTCATAATTTGCTTTTGGGGGCATTTGAACTCTCAGTCTCTGTGTTGGTAAGAACATAAGAAATAGGAGCACGGGTAGGCTATATGGCCCCTCGAGCCTGCTCCGCCATTCAATAAGATCATGGTTGATCATCGACCTCAACTCCATTTTCCCGCCCAATCTCCATATTCCTTGATTCCCCTCGAGTCCAAAAATTTAGCGATCTCATATATTCATAGACTCTGCATCCACAGCCCTTTAGGGTAGAGAATTCCAAAGATTATCAACCCTCTTAGTGAAGAAATTCCTCCTTATCTCAGTCTTAAATGGCCTACCCCTTATCCTGAGACTGTGAGCCCTAGTTCTAGACACTCCAGCCAGGGGAATCAACCTCTCAGCATCTACCTTGTCAATCCCCCTCAGAATCTTGTATGTTTCAATTCTCACTCATTCACTTCTCATTCTTTTAAACTCCAGAGAGTATAGGCCCATTCTACACAATCTGTCAAAGGGCATCCCTCTCATCCCAGGAATCAATCTAGTGAACCTTTGTTGCACTGCCTGCAAGGCAAGTATATCCTTCCTTAGATAAGGAGATCAAAACTGTGCACAGTACTCCAGGTGTGGTCTCACCAAGACCCTGCACAATTGTTACTCTTATAGTCCAACCCCCTTGCAGTAAAGGCCAACATGCCATTTGCCTTCCTTATTGCTTGCTGTACCTGCATGCAAGCTTTCTATGTTTCTTGCTCGAGGACACCCAAATCTTTCTGAACACCAACATGTAAAAGTTTCTCACCATTTAAAAGAATATTCTGTTTTTCTATTCTTCCTACCAAGGTGAATAACCTCACATTTTCCTACATTATACTCCATCTCCCACTTTACTGCTCACTCACTGAGTCCATCTCTATCCCTTTGCAGGTACAGCAAGTGATCAGGAAGGCTAATGGTGTCTTGGCCTTTATTGCAAAGGGGATGGAGTATAAAAGCAGGGAAGTCTTGCTACAGCTGTATAAGGTATTGGTGAGGCCACACCTGGAATACTGCGTGCAGTTTTGGTTTCCATATTTACGAAAGGATATACTTGCTTTGGAGGCAGTTCAGAGAAGGTTCATTAGGTTGATTCCGGGGATGAGGGGGTTGACTTATGAGGAAAGGTTGAGTAGGTTGGGCCTCTACTCATTGGAATTCAGAAGAATGAGAGGTGATCTTATCGAAACGTATAAGATTATGAGGGGGCTTGCCAAGGTGGACGCAGAGAGGATGTTTCCACTGATGGGGGAGACTAGAACTAGGGGGCATAATCTTAGAATAAGGGACCTCCCATTTAAAACAGAGGAATTTCTTCTCTCAGAGGGTTGTAAATCTGTGGATTTTGCTGCCTCAGAGAGCTGTGGAAGCTGGGACATTGAAAAAATTTAAGACAGAAATAGAGTTTCTTAAACGATAAGGAATTATGGGGAACGGGCGGGGAAGTGGAGCTGAGTCCATGATCAGATGAGCCATGATCTTATTGAATGGCAGAGCAGGCTTGAGGGGCCATATGGCCTACTCCTGTTCCTACTCCTGTTCCTATTTCTTATGTTCTTTGCAGACTCTTTGTATTCTCCTCACAGTTTACTGTCCCACCTAGCTTTGTATCATCAGCAAACTTGGATACATTACACTTGGTCCCTTCATCCAGGTAATTAATATAGATTATAAATAGCTGAGGCCCCAGTACTGATCCTTGCAGCACCTCACTAGTTACAGCCTGTCAACCTGAAAATTACCTGTTTATCCCTACTCTCTGTTTTCTGTCCGTTAACCAATCCTCTATCCATGCTAATACATTATCTCCAATCTCATGAGCCCTTATCTTACATAATAACCTTTTATGTGGCACCTTATCGAATACCTTTTGAAATTCAAATATACTACATCCACTGGTTCCCCTTTATCTACCCTTCTCGTTACATCCTGAAAAAATTCTAATAAATGTGTCACACAATGTCCCTTTCATAAAACCTTGTTAACTCTGCCTAATCATGTTATGAATTTCTAAATGTCCTGATACCACTTCCTTAACATTGGATTCCAGTATTTTCCCGAAGACTGATGTCAGGCTAACTGGCCTGTAGTTCCCTGTTTTCTCTACTTTCTTGAATAGCGGTGTTACATTTGCTACCTTCAAATCCACTGAGACCATTCTAGAATCTAGGGATTTTTGGATGATCAAAACTAATGCATCCACTATCTCTGCAGTCACCTCTTTTAGAACCCTAAGATGTAGGCCGTCAGGTCCAGGGGATTTGTCGGCTTTTAGTCCCATTAGTTTTTCTAGTACTTTTTCTCTACTTATATTAATTATTATTAATCCTCACCCTCATTAGACCCTAGGTTCCCCACCATTTTTGGTATGCTTTTTGTGTCATCTACTGTGAAGACAGATATAAAATATTTGTTTAACATTTCTGACATTTCCTTATTCCCCATAATAATTTCTCCTGTCTCAGCCTCTAAGGGGCCAATGTTTAATTTTGCTACTCTCTTCCTTTTTACATACTTGTAGAAGCTCTACATCCACATTTTTATATTTCTTGCTAGTTTTCTCTCATTCCATTTTTTCCCTTTTTATCAATTTTTTGGTCATCCTTTGCAGGTTTCTGAGACTCTCCCAATGCTCAGGTTTGCTACTATTCTTCACTACATTATAAGCTTCTTCTTTCAATCTGATGCTATCCTTAACGTCTTTAGTTAGCCACGGATGGATCACTATTCCTGTGGAAATTTTTGTTTCTCAATGGAATGTATTTTTGTTAAGAATTATGAACTATTTCTTTAAATGCTCATCTACCGCCATAACTTTTAATCTATTTTTTGAATCTACCTTAGCCACCTCGCCCCTCACTTAGCCACCTCGCCCCTCATACCTATGTAATTGGCTTTATTTAAGTTTAAGGGGCTGAAATTGCCCTCAGCGGTAAATTGGGAAAGTCATTTCAATTGATCCGGAAATTTACCGCCCTGCAGGAGTCAGAGGGAAGAGCTGGAAAATTTGGCTCTCTAACTCTGACATGCCACCCAGTGCTTTGGGGCGCTGTTTAAGTCGGTATCAGTTCGGGTCAGGAGCGTCGATGATGATGTTAGCACAACGCGGACGTGCTGTGTTGCAATGTCCCTCCCCTTCATTAAAAGGGCGGCCGCACTGTCCAGCCATTGGCAGCTTCCCGAAACGACCGGCGGTGGCCACACTCCCGCGGGGCAATTTCCCCCGCTGGACGTAAAAGTGGTTGCCGCCGGGCAGTAAGGGGTCAGCGGGCGGGGCGCGGCAGAAACCCGCTTCCGCTGGCCCTTGGGCAATTGCAGATGGGTCAGCCTCGTCGCCTGCCCCCTGTCGGAAAGGCCTTAGAGGCAGTAATGGGCTTAGTTTTGGACTTAGGCAAATCACTCTCAAACTTAATGTGAAATTCCACCATAATATGATCACTCTGCCCCAGAGGATCCTTTACTCATCATCATCATAGGCAGTCCCTTGCTTCCACGCCAAAAATTAGGATCAGTTCACAAGTGTTTAGAAAGAAGAACCCGAACTACATCCACAAGGGTGGAAGTTGTCTGTACATGGATTTTTTTAACATGGGGTGGCCGTTGCACACCAGCCACCACACGGGCTTGACAGAGCTAGGTCTTGGTCCAGTGACAAGGGTTAACCAGGACGACTGGAGACCTGCTCTGCTGCACGGACCTAGTGCGCACACGTAACGCAGTGTAACGCAGCCCGTGCTGCCCCTGGCCCCGAACTCACGCCTCCCCTGGGCCCCAATCACATCCCTCCACAGTCTCTCGCCACTCCTTTGCACCGATCTCGCCGCTCCTGCTGCATTTGCCCACGCTCCAATCACCGACCTGGACCTTGCTGACGTCACTCTTCGCTGCCGTTGCTCTCCTGCACCAGCTTGTGTTGTACCTTAAAGTGGTACGCCACCACGCTGTCCAGGGGCCGCCGCTCACCGCTCCTTGTATGGCCCTGACCATTGACCGCCCATTGATAGTGTAGCTCAAGGCACGGCGGGGGTGGTGGGGATGAACTTTAATACTCAATTTGTACAATCTGGTTAAACGCCTCGCCGACATCCACGTAGATGTCGATGTGATCCACCCCATTTCACTGCCTTTACTATGAGATTGCTAATTAACCCGGTCTTATTATGGTAAATACTACAGGGAATCGAATACGGCCAGGGTGATCTCCTCGACTAGTTTTGATCACCCGGATGGGTCGGAGAGGAATTTTCCCAGATTATTTCCCCTAAATTGGCCTGGGTTTTTATCTGGCTTTTGCCTCTCCCAGAAGATCACATGGCTCCAGTTGGGGTGGAGTGTAGAATGTTTCAGTGTAAGGGGTGTCGCAGTAGTGTGGGGCGTACTGGTTGGGCTGGGTGCTCTTTACCATTCCGTCATTGTTCATAGGTTTATATGTAACCTTTAGGACTGCTGACCGAGGGTCATGTGGCTCACGATGGGCCGAAATGGCCTCCTTCTGCGCTGTAAATTTCTATGTTTAATTACACAATACAAGATCTAAAATAGCCTGTTCCCTGGTTGGTTCCATGATGTATTGTTCTAGGAAACTGTTCCGAATGCATCACATGAACTCATCCTTCAAACTACCTTTGCCATTTTGATTTGTCCAGTCGATATGAGGATTGAAGTCCCCCACGATTATTGAATTACCTTTGTTACAAGCTCCTACTATTTCTTGATTAATATTCCGACCAACGGTATAGCTACTGTTAGGGGGCCTGCATGCTGCTCCCACCAGTGTTTTCTGCCCCTTGTTATTCCTTATCACCATCCATACTGATTCTACTTCCAGATCTTCCGAGCCGAGATCCTTTCTTTCTACTGTCCTGTCCTTTTTAATCTACTACCCTAACAATTAGGCTATTGGCTCCCGGTACAGCAGTGCCTCGATTTTAAAATTCTCATCCTGGTTTTCAAATCTCTCCATGACCATGCTCTCACCTATCTCTGTAATCTCCTCCAGCCCTCCAAGATATCTGCGCTCCTCCATTCTGGCCTCCTGCACATCCCTGATTTTCTTGGATCCACCATTGGTGGCCGTACCTTCAGCTGGTTAAGCCCTTAGCTCTGAAATGTCCTCTCTAACCTTTAAGACGTTCTTTGAAGCTTTTGGTCACCTGTCCTAATATGTCCTTGTGTGGCTCAGTGTCTTAGAATGTTTTACTACTGTAAAGGTGCTGTACAAATGCAAGTTGTTAAACCTATGCATCTTGCAGCTTGGTTTTTCACCATATAAGCATTGTTACAACGGACTCACTTGTGCTGTGCTTTTTAATATTGCAAAGTCAAGTTTACAGGGATGAACAACAAGAGACTGAGAAACTGAGGGCGTTTGCACAGTATTATACATTGCGGAACGGTTTGGCAAGAGGCTGAGGATGGTTGGTTAAAGTCATGGGTAGTTGTCATTTCCTTCATTAGATTGCTGCTGGTGGTGACGTGAGTTACTCATCTTTAGCTGTGAGGCTGTGGAATTCACTTCTGGGGTTAGTGGTTGGAGGGTGGGGGAAACTGTCTACATTCAATATTAAATAGAATCTCAGAATGGTTACAGCACAGAAGGAGGCCAGTCGGCCCGTCAAACCTGTGCCGGCTCTCTACAAGAGCAGCTAGTCCCACTCCCCTGCCCTTTCCCTGTAGTTCTGCAAATTATTTTCCTTCAGGTACTTCTCCAATTCCCTTTTGAAGGCCACAATTGAATCTGCCTCCACCACTGTGAATTCCAGATCCTAACCTCGCGCTGCATAAAAAAGTTTTTCCTCATGTCGTCTTTGGTTCTTCTGCCAATTATCTTAAATCTGTGTCCTCTGGTTCTTGACTCTTCTGCCAATGGGAACAGTTTCTCTCTATCCACTCTGTCTAGATCCCTCATGGTTTTGAACGCCACTATCAAATCTTCTCTCAACCTTCTCTGCTCTAAGGAGAACTATCCCAGCTTTTCTAGTCTATCGACAAAACTGAAGTCCCTCATCCCTGAAGCCATACTTGTAAATATCAACGGCCTTCACATCCTTCCTAAAGTGCAGTGCCCAGAATTGGACAGAATTGACCCCGAATCACTGTTTTATAAAGGTTCATCTTAACTTCCTTGCTTTTGTACTCTATGCCTCTATTTATGCTTTTTTAACTGCTTTCTCACCCTTCAAAAATTTGTGCAGATGTACCCCCAGGTCTCTCTGTTCCTGCACGCCCTTTAGAATTGTACCCTTTAGTTTATATTGCCTTTTCTCATTCTTCCCACCAAAATGTATCACTTTTCTGCAAAAAAATTCATCTGCCATGTGTCCACCCATTCCACCAGCCTGTCTATGTCTTCTTGAAGTCTCTCACTATCCTCCTCACTGTTCACTATAATTCCAAGTTTTGTGTATATTTTTGAAATTTTGAAATTATGCCCTGTACACCCAAGTCTAAGTCATTAATATATATCAAAAAGAATAGTGGTCCTAGTACCGACCTCTGGGGAACACCACTGTGTACCTTCCTCCAGTTTGAAAAACAAACATTCACTACTCTCTGTTTCCTGCCACTTAGCCAATTTTATATCCCTGCTGCCACTGTCCTTTTAATTCCATGGGCTTCAACTTTGCTGGCAAGCCAATTATGTGGCACTTTGTTAAATGCCTTTTGGAAGTCCATATACACCACATCAACCGCATTGCCTTTATCAAACCTCATTGTTACCTCATCAAAAAACTCAATCAAGTTAGGTTACATACGATTTGCCTTTAACAAATCCGTGCTGGCTTTCCTTAATTAATCCACGCTTGTCCAAGTGACTGTTAATTTTGTGTCGGATTATTGTTTCTAAAAGCTTCCCCACTACCGAGGTTAAACTGACCGGCCTGTAGTTGCTGGGTCTAACCTTACACCCTCTTTTTGAACAAAGGTATAACATTTGCAATTCTCCAGTCTTCTGGCACCACCCCCATACCTATGAAGGATTATGGCGAGTACCTCCGCGATTTCTTCCTTAACCTCCCTCAGCATGCTAGGATGCATCTCATCTGGTCCTGGTGACTTATCAACTTTTAAGTACAGCCAGACTTTCCAGTCCCTCTTTATCAATTTTTATCTGATCCAATATTTCCACTACATCTTTCACTAATACTTGGCAGCATTTTCTTCCTTGGGTAAGACAGATGCAAAATAGTCATTTAGTACCTCAGCCATGCATGCCCTCTGCCTCCATGCTTAGGTCTCCTTTATGGTCCCTACTCGGCCCCACCCCTCCTTTTACTACGTGTTTATTATTTATATGCCTATAGAAGACTTTTGAATGACCTTTTATGTTGGCTGTCAATCTATTCTCATACTCTCTCTTTGCCCACTTTTCTTTTTCATTTCCACTCTTAATTTTCTATATTCAGCCTGATTCTCCTTAATAATAGCACTTTTCCTACTACTGATGTCAGGCCAACTGGTCTGTAAGAACATAAGAAATAGGAACAGGAGTAGGCCATATGGCCCCTCGAGCCTGCTCCGCCATTTAAAACGATCATGGCTGACCTGATCATGGACTCAGGTTCACTTCCCTGCCCGCTCCCCATAATTCTCTTATCAGTTGAGGAAATGTCTATCTCTGTCTTAAATTTATTCAGTGTCCCAGCTTCCACAGCTCTCTGAGGCAGCGAATTCCACAGATTTACAACCTTCTGAGAGAAGAAATTCCTCCTCATCTCAGTTTTAAATGGGTGGCCCCTTATTCTAAGATTATGCCCCCTAGTTCTAGTCTCCCTTATCAGTGGAAACATCCTCTCTGCATTTACCTTGTCAAGCCTTCTCATAAACTTATACATTTCAATAAGATCACCTCTCATTCTTCTGAGTTCCAATGAGTAGAGGCCTAACCTACTCAACCTTTCCTCATAAGTCAACCCCCTCATCTCCGGAATAAATCTAGTGAACCTTCTCTGAACTGCCTCCAAAGCAAGTATATCCTTTCTTAAATATGGAAACCAAAACTGTACGCAGTATTCCAGGTGCGGCCTCACCAATTCCCTGTATAACTGTAGCAAGACTTCCCTGATTTTATACTCCATCCCCTTTGCAATAAATACCAAGATTCCATTGGCCTTCCTGATCACTTGTTGTACCTGCATACTAACCTTTGGTGTTTCATGCACCAGGACCCCCAGGTCCTGCTGTACTGCAGCACGTTGGAATTTTTCTCCATTTAAATAATAACTTGTTCTTCGATTTTTTTCTGCCAAAGTGCATAACCTCACACTTTCCAACATTATACTCCATCTGCCAAATTTTTGCCCACTCACTCAGCCTGTCTATGTCCTTTTGTAGGTTTTTTGTGTCCTCCTCACACATTGCTTTTCCTCCCATCGTCGTATCATCAGCAAACTTGGCTACGTTGCACTCGGTCCCTTTATCCAAGCCGTTAATACAATTGTAAATAGTTGGGGTCACAGCACCCCACTAGTTACTGATTGCCAACCTGAGAATGAACCATTTATCCTGACTCTCTGTTTTCTGTTAGCGTTTGGCGGTGCATGAGCAATGGCAGACATTTAAATATCACATGGATGAACTCCAATACTTATATATCCCTGTGTGGCGTAAGAATAAAAAAGGGAGGATGGCTCAACCATGGCTGACAAGGGAAATTAGGGAAAATGTTGGATCCAAGGAAGAGACATATAAATTGGCCAGAGAGGGCAGCAGATCTGAGGACTGGGAGAAATTTGGAGTTTAGCAGAGGAGGACTAAGGGTTTAATTGGGTGAGGGGGGGAAATAGAGTGCGAGAGTAAGCTTGCAGGGAACATAAAAACTGACTGCAAAAGCCTCTGTAGATATGTGAAGAGAAAAAGATTAGTGAAGACTAATGTAGGTCCCTTGCAGTCAGAATCAGGGGAATTCATAATGGGGAACAGGAAATGGCGGACCAATTGAACAAATACTTTGGTTCTGTCTTCATTTAGGAAGACACGAATGGCCTCCCGAAAATACTAGGGGACCGAGGGTCTAGCGAGAGGGGGGAACTGAGGGACATCCTTATTGGTCAGGAAATGGTGTTAGGGAAATTGAAGGGACTGAGTCCAATAAATCCCCAGGGCCTGATTGTCTGCATCCCAGAATACTTAAGGAAGTGGCCCTAGAAATAGTAGATGCATTGGTGGGCATTTTCCAACATTCCATGGACTCTGGTTCAGTTCCTATGGATTGGAGGGTAGCTAATGTAACCACACATTTTAAAAAAGGAGGGAGAGAGAAAGCAGGGAATTATAGACCGGTTAGCCTGACATCGGTGGTGGGGAAAATGCTGGAATCAATTATTAAAGATGTAATAGCAGCACATTTAGAAAGCAGTGACAGGATCGGTCCAAGTCAGCATGGATTTATGAAAGGGAAATCATGCTTGACAAATCTTCTCGAGTTTTTTCAGGATGTGACTGGTAGAATGGACAAGGGAGAACCAGTGGATGTGGTGTATTTGGACTTTCAAAAGGCTTTTGACAAGGTCCCACACAAGAGATTGGTGTGAAAAATCAAAGCGCATGGTATTGGGGGTAATGTACTGATGTGGATAGAGAACTGGTTGGCAGACAGGAAGCAGAGAGTCGGGATAAACGGGTCCTTTTCAGAATGGCAGGCAGTGACTAGTGGAGTGCCGCAGGGCTCAGTGCTGGGACCCCAGCTCTTTACAATATACATTAACGATTTGGATGAAGGAATTGAGTGTAATATCTCCAAGTTTGCAGATGACACTGAACTAGGTGGCGGTGTGAGCTGTGAGGAGGACGCTAAGAGGCTGCAGGGTGACTTGGACAGGTTAGGTGAGTGGGCAAATGCATGGCAGATGCAGTATAATGTGGATAAATGTGAGGTTATCCACTTTGGTGGCAAAAACAGGAAGGCAGAATATTATCTGAATGGCAGCAGATTAGGAAAAGGGGAGGTGCAACGAGACCTGGGTGTCATGGTTCATCAGTCATTGAAAGTTGGCATGCAGGTACAGCAGGCGGTGAAGAAGGCAAATGGTACCTTGGCCTTCATAGCTAGGGGATTTGAGTATAGGAGCAGGGAGGTCTTACTGCAGTTGTACAGGGCCTTAGTGAGGCCTCACCTGGAATATTGTGTTCAGTTTTGGTCTCTTAATCTGAGGAAGGATGTTCTTGCTATTGAGGGAGTGCAGCGAAGGTTCACCAGACTGATTCCAAGGATGGATGGACTGTCATATAAGGAGAGACTGGATCAACTGGGCCTTTATTCATTGGAGTTTAGAAAGATGAGAGGGGATCTCATAAAACGTATAAGATTGTGACGGGACTGGACAGGTTAGATGCGGGAAGAATGTTCCCGATGTTGGGGAAGTCCAGAACCAGGGGACATAGACTTAGGATAAGGGGTAGGACATTTAGGACTGAGATGAGGAGAAACTTCTTCACTCAGAGAGTTGTTAACGTGTGGAATTCCCTGCCGCAGAGAATTGTTGATGCCAGTTCATTGGACATATTCAAGGGGGAGTTAGATATGGCCCTTACGGCTAAGGGGATCAAGGGGTATGGAGAGAAAGCAGGAAAGGGGTACTGAGGGAATGATCAGCTATGATCTTATTGAATGACGGTGCAAGCCCGAAGGGCCGAATGGCCTACTCCTGCACCTATTTTCTATGTGTCTATGTTTCCATATTAGTTAGCCAATTCTCTATCCATGCTAATATATTACTCCCAACCCTGTGAACTTTTATCTTGTGCAGTAATCTTTCATGTGGCATCTTGTCAAATGCCTTGTCAAACCACACCACTGGTTCCCCTTTATCCACCATTTTCGTTACATCCTCAAAGAATTCCTGCAAATTTGTCAAACATGACTTCCCTTCATAATTCCATGCTGACTCTGCCTGACTGATAAATGCTTTTCCAAATGTTCTGCTACTGCTTCTTTAATAATGGCCTCCAACATTTTCCCAACCACAAATGCTTGGCTAACTGGACTATCGTTTCCTGCTTTTTGTCTGCCTCCTTTTTTAAATAGGGGCCTTACATTTGCAGTTTTCCAATCTGCTGGGACTTCCCCAGAATCCAGGGAATTTTGGTAAATTACAACCAATGCATCCACTATCCCTGCCACTATCCCTGTAGTTCCCCGTTTTCTCTCACCCTCCTTTCTTAAATAGCAGAGTTACATTGGCTACCTTCCAATCTGCGGAATTTTGGAAGATAACAACCAGTGCATCTACTAACTCTATCGCCACCTCTTTCAAAACTCTAGGATGTAGGCCATCAGGTCCAGGGGATTTATTGGCTTTCAGTCGCATTAATTTCTCCAGTACTATTTTTTTACTAATACCAATTTCTTTCAGTTCCTCATTCTCGCTAAACCTTTGGTACTTTACTATTTCTGGGAGTTTTTTTGACAGACACAAAGTATTTGTTTAATTTCTCTGCCATTTCCTTATTCCCCATTATAATTTATCCTGTCTCAGCCTGTAGGGAACCTACATTTACTTTTGCTAATCTTTCCTTTTTTACATACCTATAGAAGCTTTTACAGTTTGTTTTTATGTCCTTCGCTAGATTACTTCATATTCTATTTACCCTTTCTTTATCAATTTCTTGGTCCTCCTTTGCTGAATTCTAAAATCCTTCCAATCCTCAGGCTTACTGCTCTTTTTGAAAACATTATATGCCTCTTCCCTTTTAATCGAATACTATTTTTAACTTCTCTTGTTAGCCACAGTTGGACCACTTTTCCTCTGGGGTTTTTGTGCCTTAAAGGAATGTATGTTTGTTGTAAATTATGTATTAATTCTTTAAATGCTAGCCATTGCTTGTCTACCGTCATAGCTTTTAATGTAGTTTCCCATCTACCTTAGCCACCTCTCCCCTCATACCTACGTAGTTTCCTTTGTTTAGATTTAAGAACCTACATTTAAGACCCTACATTGGCTTCTGGTTAAGCAGCGCCTCGATTTCAAAATTCTCATCCTTATTTAAAATCCCTCCATGGCCTCGCCCCTCCCTATCTCTGTAATTTCCTCCAGTCCTGCAACCCACTGAGATGTCTGCGCTCCTCTAATTCTGCTCTCCTGAGCATCCCTAATTGTAGGCCTAGGCCCCAAGCTCTGGAACTCCCTGCCTAAACCTCTCCGCCTCTCCTCTCTTTCCTCCTTCAAGACGCTCTTTAACCAAGCTTTTGGTCACCCGCGCTAATTTATACTTATGCGGCTCGGTGTCAAATTTTTATCGCATAATACTCCTGTGAAGCATCTTGGGACCTTTCACTACATTAAAGGTGCTATATAAATACAAGTTGTTGTTGTTGGATGTTACTCTCTATATTTATGTTACTCTCTATCTCTTTCGTCATCCAGGGAACTCTGGCTTTAGTTACCCTACCTTTCCCCCTTGTGGGAATGTACCTCGACTGTAACCGAACTATCTGCTCTTTAAAGGCAGACCGTTGTTCGATTACAGTTTTGCCTGCCAATCTTTGATTCCAATTTACCCGAGCCAAACCTGTTCTCAGCCCACTGAAATTTGCCTTCCTCTAATTAAGTAGTTTTCTTGATTACTCCCTACCCCTTTCCATAGTTAATCTAAACCTTATGATTCATAGTTCACTAAATGTTCCCCTACTGACACTTGCTCCACTTGACCCACCTCATTCCCCAGAACCAGATCCAGCAATGCCTCCTTAGTTGGGCCGTAAACGCACTGAACAAGAAAGTTCTCCTGAACACACTTCAGAAATTCTTCCCCCTCTCTGCCTTTTACACTGTTATTGTCCTAGTCTATATTAGGATAATTGAAGTTCTCCCTCCCCCCTTCCCCCCACTACTCGAAAGTTCTTGCACCTCTCTGTATGTTCCCTGCAAATTTGCTCCTCTATATCTTTCCCACTAGTTGGTGGCCTTTCGAATACACCTCGTAATGTAGTGACACCTCTATTATTTCTTAACCAAATAGAGTCTGTTCTTGACCCCTCCAGGGCATCCTCTCTCTCCAACACTGTAACATTCTCCTTAACCAGTACTGCTGCACACCACCTCCATTCTTTCCTTCCCTATCTTTTCTGAACACCTTATATCCAGGAATATTTAAAACCCAATCCTGCCCTTTTTTGAGCCAGGTGTTTTTATCGCCACAATATCATAATCCCATGTGGCTATTTGCGCCTGCAGCTCACCAATCTTATTCACCACGCTTCATGCACTTACACACATGCACTGTAAACCTGTCTTAGACCTTCTTATATTGTCTGTTGGTAAGGCCTGGAATTCGACTGCTTGTCTCTTGTTGATGAATAGCTGAAGCTTATGAAAGGAATAGAAAATTGAGAGAGACAAATCCATGCAGTGGGGGAAAAACTCGGTGGCTTTTTTTTGAGCAGAACTAATTTGTTCCATAATGATGAATTAATCGTTTACTGCGACATGGATGAATGTCCAAATCAATGCAGGCAATGCAATTCGATGAAAGTAAGTTAGTAATCAGGTCAGTAATCAGATAGAAGTGAGATATAAAGAAAGTTAAATAGTTAATTGAGAGAGGAATAAATGCAGAAAGTAAAAGTGAAGCAACAAAGAGAAGGAGCTCTGTAAGAGAGCAGTCAACTTGGCACCTGCGAGAGATTAGTGGATAAATTGGAATTTTTATAAGGTTATGGTTCCTGTTGCTGTGGATTTGGCTATATTTCTAATATCTTGTTTTGGTTTGTTTGGTTACCATCTGTACCACAGTGTCTTATTTCCCTACTTCCTGCAGCATCAGTACTACACTGTTTCTGGAAGATCAAGTCTTGCAAAGTTGTATTTGAACACGCAACTCATTAGAAACAGGAATCCTGGCTGTTTTTTTTCTCCTCCATCCAAGTGGGAACCGCAGCTGATTGTAGTTCTCCTACTGCTGCCTGAGTTGACTCAGCAATGAACGATGGGACCTTTCTGGTCTGCTTGCCTCAGCTCGACACATGCTGAATATTTTGTAGTTCTGTAGTTTTGGATGGCAAATTTTGAATCTCAAGAACAGATGTTGATAGGTATTGGGAAATCATCTGTACATCCAAATAAATTGGTCTTGTTGCATCTTTAAAAAAAAAAATAAGTCATCATTGTTGCTCAGCATTATTTGGTATTTAACACCAATGCACAATTGGAGAAATTATACTTAAGGTTGTCCCAATATACATCTTTTGGATGAGACGTTAAACCTGCCCTGTTAGGTGGATATAAAAGGTCTTGTGGCACTATTCAAAGAAGAGCATGGGAGTTCTCTCCGGTGTCCTGTCCAATATATTTCCTTCAATCAACATCACTAAAACAGATTATCTGGTCATTACCGCATTGCTGTTTGTGGGAGCCTGCTTTGTGCAAATTAGCTGCCACGTTTCCTACATTACAACAGTGACTACACTTCAAAAGTACTTCATTGGCTGCCAAGTGCTTTGGGATGTCCTGAAGTTGCGAAATGGGCTATATAAATGCACGTCTTTCTTTGTGTGATGTACTTAATTCATCCCCTTAAATTGCTCCCACCATTTTCAGCACTAGTGAATTTAGGTATTCCTCTTCACCAGTATCAATAACTAGATGAAGCAGTTCCAGATATGCCCACTATCATGTACTTGCATTTCAGAGGAAAAATATGATGTAGTGGGGAGAGCAATGACTTGTACCAACATTGGCACTGTAGTAGGCATTACTGTCCAAAAATTTTAAATATAAGATCAGTCACTAATAAATCCAATAAGGAATTCAGGATGAACTTCTTTACTCATAGAGTGGTTAGAATATGGAACTTGCTATCACAAGGAGTAGTTGAGGTAAATAGTACAGATGCCTTTAAGGGGAAGATTGATAAATGCATGAGGGAGAAAGAAATAAAAGAATATGCTGATACGATGAGATGAAGTATGGTGGGTGAGCATCGGAATGGACCTGTTAGGCCGAATGGGTTATTTCTGTGCTGTAATTTCTATGTAATCAGAGGTCTTTCTCCTGCACAAATAACCCAATTGCCACAATCCAGTGACGGCATTGGTTTCATTATGCTTTGGTCTCAATTCACTGTATTTATTTTTCATTGTCTGATTATCTGAAAGAGAGAAGGAAGACTTGTACCTGTATTTATATTGTGCCTATCATTTCCTTTAGGATGTCCCAAACGGCTTCACAGCTACTGAATTTTTTTTGTGAAATATAGTCATTATTGTTTTTCCAGACAGCAGTTGCAGCCGATTTACTCACAGCAAAGCCTCAGAAACAGCAACATGAGACGTCTCAAATCCAACCTACTGAGAAGTTGATCTGAGTGGAGTTCCTGTTTGCCCTTGTGGTCAGCAGTATCCTGCTTGTGGCTGAGTGCCTTGGTTCAATCTTTCATAGCACAGAGACAATTATATGGAAGGAATATGAAAGGACTACCTCGCCCTGGTGGTCTAGTGGAGGCCATCAAAGGCCTTGCCGAGTGTGCAGCGGCCCTCCCCTTTAAGCGAAGGGGAGGGGAGTTGAAACGCATCAGCACTATGCAGAGCATCCGCTGCCGATCGCGCACAGTTAGTGCCGCTGGACCCGCCCCAAGAGGAAGTGGAGCAAGCGAGATTGCGCTGCACTTCCTCTGAGGGACGGTAAGGCCAATTCAGCGGCCAGGGCAGGACTTCCGCGCCGGGCACAAGAAGTACCGCCCCCAGCAGATTACCTCCCCCAGAGCACAGGGCAATTTTACCTCATATAAGCAGATTGAAGATTGTTTATGGATAAATGATGTCATGATTCATAGGAATTAATTTACAGCACTAAACCTCAAATTATAGAGGAATTAAGGGGCCACAATTCTATGTTAAGTTATGTCGCAGGTACAACTAACATCAGTAAGAATCATTAAAAATGTAATTCTTTAAATATATTTCATACCGGCCAGCTAATCAATAGAACTCATTCGCGAGCTTTTATCATGACATAATGGCTGTGTAACCTGGCTGTCCCAGGATAGATGACTGGTCAGTAGCATGAGCCATTATTAGCTGGGACAGGAGCATTTGGATTAGCTGGACTGCCATTAGTCTGACAACCACTGCTCTATGTACAGGAAGAGTCGACCAGGGTTCCTACTACTAATCGCTATCAAGTAATCCTTGTTAGAAAGTGCAAGCGCTTGGGTGTCTGGCGAGAGCAGGTCTGGTCTCGGCTGTGATCTTACACTCAAAATACCATGCTAATATTTACTGCATAGGCTCCCATCCTGAGAGCAGTGCATGTTTAAGAGCCAAGGTGATTGGTTTGGTTCGAAGTCCCTGGTGTTTAGCTGAGCTGGATGGGAACAAAGTATTTGCTCCATTAACTTGTGGTCCTATGATTTATGAGTTAGTATCCTTGTTGTACATTAGGAGAGTCAGTAATCCTTCTGGAGGTGCTTTGGATGTTGGTGGGGGTACTGAACACAAGAGTAATATCCGATGAAGCCCTAAAATTGGACATAGAACCCCAAATAAAAGTACCTCCTACGTTGATAATACTACAGGCATTCAGACTGAGTGAAATTTAGTTTTTTTTTAAGGCTTTATAGCTAACCTTAAGGCTGTTGATAAGATTTTTTGTTTTAATTTTTCTTTCAGTTTCATGACGTGTTTCTCTTGTTTTCCCAATTTCAGAGCTTAAGCAGCTGACGTCAGTGAGGAACTTCTCCAAGGGTGGTTATACCTTTACCACCTTTTTGGTAGACGGACCACGTAACCGCCTCTATGTGGGAGCAAGTAATGCCATCTTTGTCCTCAACTTAACGTTTGTGGAGAAGGATCAATTTATGGTAATTTCTTACGTTCTTGTGTCCTTGCTTGGTCATAGCTATAAATTGTCGTCTGCATGCACCCAAGAGTGGGAATTGCTCAAGACTTTTGTTGAGTGTAATCTACGGTGTGTCACTAGATCCTAAAGCAAAAGCAGAGCTATCATGATGGTGGGGACTGAAACTAAAAAGAGTGAGGCAGGTTAAGTACATGGAGTTGTGTTAAGTACGATATGCCAAAATATTTAATCCAGACTGAGTGAGATTTGATAGCAGTAAGAATATAAGTGTACTGGGGTGTCCTTACACCTTACTATAGAATCACACGAGGCATGTACTGCAGACCTGCACCTTTATTCCCAGGACCAAGAAGTGTTGACCCTGCGTGGGACCTCCCTTTATATACCTGAATGACCAGGTGAGGAGTGCCTCCCACAAGTTCACCCCCTGTGGTCAAGGTGTGCATTTCTCAGGTGTATACAGTGTACAGTGTTGTTACATAAAGGTTACAGTTATGTGAAGGTTACAAACATGACATCACCTCCCCCCCAACGTCTTTGGGTCAAAGATTGAGTCTTTCAGGCAGTCGACGCTCTCTCGTGGAGCGCTGCAGTTGGGGCTCTGGAAGTTGAGCCTTGCCATGCGTCTCTGTCGCCTGTGGTGATTCCGGCCTGTCCAGGCTGGCCGCAGGGACTGTGCATGCTGTTGAATGTCCTTGTTGCTCGTCCACTGGCAGTGGTGTGGGTAACATCTCATGGTCTTCCTCAGGTTCCACAGTGTCCATGCTGAACCTTTTCTTTACCTGGTCCAGATGTTTGCGGCATATCTGCCCATTGTTAAGTCTGACCACTATGACCCTATTCCCCACTTTGCCTATTACAGTGCCCTCAAGCCACTTGGGTCCCAAAGCCTGATTGAGAACGAATATAGGGTCATCGATTTCAATCCATGTCCCCACTGAGTTGCGATCATGGCACTCGATTTGGGACTGGCGCTTGACCTCAACAATGTCTGCCAGGGCTGGATGAATGAGGGACAGCCGCGTTTTGAGCGTGCATTTCATGAGTAGTTCCGCGGGCGGGACTCCTGTGAGCGAATGTGGGCGGGACCTATAGGCCAGCAGGAGGCGCGATAGGCGGTACTGAAAGGAGGGTCCTTGAATCCGGAGCATGCCCTGTTTTATGATTTGAACCGCACGTTCCGCCTGGCCATAGGAAGCGGCTTGAACGGTGCTGTCCTGACGTGTTTGATACCATTACCCGGCATACACTCCTGGAATTCATAGCTAGTGAAACACGGGCCATTGTCGCTAACCAGGATGTCTGGCAAGCCGTGGGTCGCAAAGACCGTGCGTAGACTCTCCACAGTGGTGGATGTGGTGCACTAATTCAATATGATGCACTCGATCCATTTTGAGTATGCATCGACAATGATCAGGAACATTTTTCCCATGAATGGGCCCACGTAGTCTACGTGAATGCGTGACCATGGCTTGGTGGGCCAGGGCCACGGGCTGAGTGGGGCCTCCCTTGGGGCATTTCCCAGCTGAGCACATGTCGTGCACCTGCGAATGCAGTGTTCCAGGTCTGAGTCAATTCCCGGCCACCATACATGTGACCGGGCAATGGCCTTCCTTAGCACAATGCCTGGGTGCTCGCTGTGGAGTTCCCTGATGAATGCTTCCCTTCCTTTCTGGGGCATGACTACTCGGCTGCCCCATAGCAGGCAGTCGGCTTGGATGGAGAGCTCGTCCATCCGTCTGTGAAATGGTCTGACCTCCTCGGGGCACGCTCTGTGTGCGGGCGCCCAATCCCTAGTCAGGACACATTTCTTTATCAGGGATAGGAGGGGATCTCTGTTGGTCCAGATTTTGATCTGGCAGGCTGTGATGGGGGAGCCTGTGGTGTCGAAAGCCTCACCGGCCATGACCATCCCTGCGCTTTGCTCCGACGCCCGCTCAGTGGTCGCCAGTGGGAGCCTGCTGAGCGCATCAGCGCAATTTTCGGTGCCTGGCTGGTGCCGTATGGTGAGGGCCCACCGCTATATGTGAGCTGACGCATTGGCATTGACAGCCTTGGTGTTGGACAACAGGGATGTTAACGGCTTGTGGTCCGTTTCTAATTCGAACCTTCTGACGAAGAGATGCATCTTTTTCACCCCGTATACACATGCGAGTGCTTCCTTTTCAACCATCCCATATCCCCGCTCTGCCTGGGAGAGTGACCTGGAGGCATAAGCCACAGGTTGGAGTTAGCCCTCATCATTACTCTGCTGCAACACACACCCAACCCCTAGGATGATGCGTCACATGTCAAAACCAATTTCATACAGGGGTTGTACAAGGTCAACTGCTTATTAGAATAAAGCAGGTTCCACGCCCGATTGAAAGCCCGTTCTTGACAGTCCCTCCCAAAACCATTGGCAACCCTTACGTAGGAGCACGTGTAGTGGCTCCAACAATGTGCTTAAGTTTGGCAGAAAGTTCCTGAAGTAGTTCAAGAGTCCCAGGAATGACCGCAACTCCGATATGTTGCCAGGCCTGGGCGCACGACGGATCGCCTCCGTTTTGGATCCGGTAGGCCGGATCCCGTCTGGGTCAACCCTCCAGCCCGAAAACTCGACCTCTGGGGCCAAAAACACACACTTGGACTTCTTTAGCCGCAAGCCTACCCGGTCCAATCGGCATAGCACCTCCTCCAGGTTGTGGAGGTGTTCCTCGGTATCTCGACCTGTGAATAGGATGTCATCTTAGAATACGATTGTTCCAGGGATGGATTTGAGCAAGCTTTCCATGTTCCTCTGGAAGATAGCGGCCGCTGAACGAATACCAAACGGACACCTGTTGTAAACAAACAGCCCCTTGTGCGTAGTAATGGTGGTCAGAAGCTTGGATTCTTCAGCCAGTTCCTGAGTCATGTAGGCCGAAGTGAGGTCCAACTTGGTGAACAGCTTGCCACCTGCCAGCGTGGCAAAAAGGTCCTCAGCTCTCGGAAGCGGGTATTGGTCCTGTAGTGACACTCGGTTGATGGTGATCTTGTAGTCGCCGCAAATCCTGACCGAGCCATCCGCTTTAAGGACAGGAACGATGGGGCTAGCCCAGTCACTGAATTCAACGGGCGAAATTATGCCCTCTCTTAGCAGCCTGTCCAACTCACTCTCAATTTTCTCACGCATCACATACGGCACGGCTCTGGCTTTGTGGTGAACTGATCTGGCGTCCGGGATGATGCGTATCACTACCTTGGTACCCTTGAAAGTCCCGACACCTGGTTGAAAAAGTGACTCGAATTTCTGTAGGACCTGTGAGCATGAACTTCACTCCACAGATGAAATGGCGTGTACATCCCCCCATTTCCAGTTCATCTCCGCTAACCAGCTCCTCCCCAAGAGCGCGGGACCATTCCGCGGGACAATCCAGAGTGGCAGCTGGTTCTCTGATCCGTTGTGTGTGACCACCACGTTTGCACTGCCTAGCACTGGGATGATCTCTCTGGTGTATGTCCATAACTGCGTGTCAATGTGTTCCAGTTTGGGCCTGTTAGCTTTGAGTGGCCATAGTTTTTCAAATTGTTGGGCACTCATAAGTGACTGGCTGGCCCCTGTGTCCAGCTCCATGTGTACCGGGATGCCATTTAATAGAACTTTCATCATCATAGGTAGCGTTTTGGTGTACGAGCTGTGGACGTCTGCCACATGAACCCGCTGGACTTCAGCGTCCATAGCTTTGCCCCAAGCATCAATCTGCCTTGCAGATCCCTCGCCTGGTTCCTCTGCCTCGTAAACTAGCCTCGCTACGGGCTTTCTGCACATCCTGGCCAAATGTCCACTGAAGTTGCAGTTTCTACAGATAAATTGCTGAAACCTGCAGGTTTTCGCAGCATGTCTGCCACCGTACCTCCAGCATGAACTGAGGTTGTTGTGAACAAAGGAACTGTTACCAGGCATTCCTCTCTGATTGTCTCTTTGATTACTCCTGAGCACTCTGTTGGTGAGTGTCAATGGTCCCATCCCAGGACACATTGTCCCTTGTGATGGCGTAAATTGCCGATCTCCCTGCCATTGTCTCTGTTGCTGGACCACCCTATAGTCTGTTGCTGCCTGGGCGGTGTCGAATTGCCCTTGCCTGGTGTCGAATTGCCCTTGCCTGCCTGCGGGGATCTGTGTCACGTTTACAATGTTAACTCCCTGATCCATCACCACGTTGGAACCAGGGCTGCGCACGTAAATTATCTTGGTCTCCTCTTCCCCTGCCATGAAGGTCTGAGCTATCAAAGCTGCCCTTTCCAAAGTCAAGTCCTTGGTCTCAATAAGCTTCCTGAAAATCCCAGCATGACCAATGCCCTCAATGAAGAAATCCCTTAACATCTCCCCCCTGCAGGCGTCTGTGAACTTACAGAGGCTGACCAAACGCCGAAGGTCCACAACGAAGTCCGATATGCTTTGTCCCTCCCGACGCCGGTGTGTATAGAACCGGTGTCGGGCCATGTGTATACTGTTCGCCGGTTTGAGGTGCTCACCGATCAGAGTGCTGAGCTCTTCAAAGGACTTGTCCGCCGACTTCTCAGGTGCGAGCCGGTCTTTCATCAGCGCATACGTCTTGGATCCACAGCTGGTCAGTAGATGCGCCCTCCGCTTGTCAGCCGCTTCCTCTCCCAGCCAGTCCTTCGTGACTAAACCCTGCTGGAGCCTCTCAACGAAATCGTCCCAGTCCTCACCTACACAGGACTGTTCCTCTGTGCTACCGGTGGCCATCCTCGTGGGTCGTTGATTCCCGTTTCTCGTCGCCAAATGTGGTGTTCTTACACCTTACTATAGAATCACATGAGGCATGTACTGCAATCAAGGTCACTACGTGACCTGCACCTTTATTCCCAGGACCAAGAAGTGTTGACCCTGCGTGGGACCTCCCTTTATATACCTGGATGGCCAGGTGAGGTGTGTCTCCCACAAGTTCACCCCCTGTGGTCAAGGTGTGCATTTCACAGTTGTATACAGTGTACAGTGTTGTTACATAAAGGTTACAGTTATGTGAAGGTTACAAACATGACATGTCGGAAAAGCCAAGGATTGGAAAACATTTTTCAAACTCTTGGTAGTCATCGTTCTGGCAGCCTAACTCTCCCAGCCTAGAATCAGACACTGTTCCTGAGTCTAATGATCATAAATTGTGAAGAAATCTGTAGACTGGGCTTAAAGTGAAGCTGAATTGGAGGCAAAGGCAAGCTGCCTCTTCAAAAGAAATTGGCAGTGAGAAGAAAAGATGCAATCGGCTAACTTTCACTGCAAGCCTGCTTTTAAATCCATATGCAAAGTGTGTTGTGTATATTTTACATGGCTTCTATCAGGAAGGGAATTCTAAATGGTACATTTATATGTTTCGTATGTGTGTTTTATAGCGAGAGTCTTCTAAGTAAGAGAGCAGTGTCTGTCGGTTTTTCCTGCTTGTCAGGAAGCTGCAATAGACATGTGTTCTTCAAAGTTTTAGTTTGCTTGCTCTGGTGTGTGCACTCACCCTATATGGTGCACACTCATCTTATGGGTTGCATCCTCATCTTGTGGGGCACATGCCTCCGGGGAGGAAGTGTATACTCTCGCAGGCGAACATATGTGGATTTCAGTTGGGAGACTTTTAAACATGGTGATTGACTTCTGCGTGTTAGAGGAAGCAAAGGGAAAATGTATCTCAGAGGATGTGGCATAGCAATGTGCTGTAGTGAGGGCAGTCTCACAGAAGACCGTTTTTGTGGTTTCTATGCGGGTGCACGAACAGAGAGACCTGGGGATATATGTACACAAATCGTTGAAGGTGGCAGGACAGGTTGAGAATGCATATGGGATCCTGGGCTTCATAAATAGAGGCATTTAGTACAAAAGCAAGGAAGTTATGATGAACCTTTATAAAACACTGGTTCGGCCTCAACTGGAGTATTGTGCTCAGTTCTGGGCACCGCACTTTAAGAACGATGTGAACTCCTTAGAGAGGGTGCAGAAAAGATTTACAAGCATGGCTCCAGGGATAAGGGACTTCAGTTACGTGGATAGACTGGAGAAGCTGGGGTTGTTCTCCTTAAAGCAGAGTAGGTTAGGAGATTTGATAGAGGTTTTCAAAATCATGAGTAGATAGAAAGAAACTGTTCCCATTGGTGGAAGGGTCGAGAACCAGAGGACACAGATTTAAGATGATTGACAAAATAACCAAAGGCGACATGAGGAAACACTTTTATATGTAGTGCGTGGTTAGGATCTGGAATGCATTGCCTGAACGGGCGATGGAGACAGACTCAGTTGTGGCTTTCAAAAGGGAATTGGGTAAGTACCTGAAGGAAAGAAAATTGCAGGGCTATGGGGAAAGGGTGGGGGAAGTGCTCTTGCAGACAGCCGGCACAGGCTCAATGGGGCGAATGGCCTCCTGCTGTGCTGTAACCATTCTTTGATTCTATGATAAGTTATGCACAATAAATGTTACTACAGGAATCTTTGACTGAACATTTTGTGTTTACAGAGTGAGGGCTACTGTGGCAATTGGACTTCACTGAATGCTATCAATTTGAAATAATGGCAGAATAATGTTTGGATATTTGTCTTTAATTTTTTTTAAATTGCATTAATGGTACTTTTTGGACCACACCATCTCCAAAGAACAGAAACAACCTTTGCAAGTTCGCTATTTAAAAAGATTTAATGAAAAAAGCATAATTCTCCGTCAATTTGGAGTGAGTACAATGAAAATAGCCGTGCTTCTAATGTTCCCACTGAAATCATTGAAATACTGAAAATAGTCAACAGTTGACATGACTTTACAACCCAAATCCAACCTTGGTCCTGAGGGTTGCTCACTTGTTGAATATTCTGCATTGCAGTTGGGTTGGGTGTGTCAACATGGTGTCCTGTTACCTCTGAAGCCTGAAGTCAAGTCTAGCCCTGAATGATGGGCTGAAATTCTATATCTGCTGGGCGGGACATGAAATGTGCCTGAACAATCTAGACCCATTTCCTACAGCACAAAACCACCGCTAATTGTTACCAAACGCCTTAGTCAGAGACTAGCTGGTGTAGGAAGTGGAAAAGTTTATACTGACGCAGCAAGGACTACTCTTCTAAAGTCGGGGGCTGAGAAAACTTACGGTTTAGCTGGCCTGAGGCAACTTGATGTTTGACAGTAGACGACAATAACATTTTCCACTCCACAGTAATGGCATTCTTCACCTTGACACAAAGTTCACCAGAATAATGTTCTTGAAAATGTTGCATTAAAGCACATTGCTTGCTGATGTCCTCCATATACAGGTGGTAGTGGTGTAATGAGGGGGTTTGTCATAGAGGAAAGTTTTTTGTTATTTCTGAATGAATAAAAAAGCTTATATCAAGTTGGGGAGCAGTTCCTGAGCTATGGCAATGTTGTCTGAGCTGTGAACATGCTACATGGTAAACAGATTTGACTTGAAACTTCAAGTCCTCAGTTGAATTGAAATTCCTCATCTTTCCCACCTGATTATAGCTGCAATTAAATATGATAAAATGATAAAAGTTTTATCACTGAGATATCTTCACTGCATTCCTCCCTCAGCCTCTGCACCAAGCAACTTCTGATCCTCGGTGATTTCAACCTCCATCTCAATTAATCATGGTCTCTCTTCTCTGAGTTCACTACCCTCCTATACTCCCTTAATCTCTCATAAGAACATAAGAAATAGGAGCAAGATTGAGCCCATTCACTCCACTGCCTCTGACAGTTCCCTTCCTTCCCCATGCCCACTGGGCCAAACTTCCTCTGAGGTGCCGCCCTGCTCTAGCCTTAACTAGTATCTTTCTCGAGTTGCTCTCTGATCTCTCCTCTTCTCCATGCTCATCTTGTCCACTTCCTGCTCCCTTGACCCTATTCCCACTAAACTGCTGACCACTGCTGGCTCCCATGTTAACCAACATTGTTAACGGTTCTCTCTCCTCAGGTACTGTCACCCGTCCTTCAAATCTGCGGTCATCACCTCTCTTCTCAAAAAAACAACCCTTGACCCCACTGTGCTTGCTAGCTATCGCCCCATCTCCAACCTCCCTTTCCTCTCCAAAGTCCTTGAACGTGTTGTCGCCTCCCAAATCTGTGCCCATCTTTTCCGGAACTCAATGTTTGAATCCCTTCAATCTGGTTTCTGCCCCTGCCACAGTACCGAAACGGCTCTCATCAAAGTCACAAATGCCATCCTTTGTGAATGTGACAAATGTAAACCTATCCCTCCTTGTCCTCCTCGACCTGTCTGCAACCTTTGACACGGTTGACCACTCCATCCTCCTCCAACGCCTCTCCACCATCGTCCAGCTGGGTGGGATTGCACTCGCCTGGTTCCATTCTTATCTACCTAATCATAGCCAGAAAATCTCCTGCAATGGCTTCTCTTCCCACTCCCACATCATTACCTCTGGTGTCCTTCAAGGATCGATCCTTGGCCCCCTCCTATTTCTCATCTGTATGATGCCCCTTGGTGATACCATCCGAAAACATGGAGTCAGTTTCCACATGTATGCTGCTGACACCTAGCTCTACCTCACCACCACTTCTCTCGACCCCTCCGTGGTCTCTAAATTGTCAGACTGCTTGTCCATCATCCAGTACTGGATAAGCAGAAATTTTCTCCAAGTAAATATTTTGAAGTCCGAAGCCATTGTCTTTGGTCTGCGCCACAAATTGCGTTCCCTAGCCACTGAATCCATCCCTCTCCCTAGCATCTATCTGAGGCTCAACCAGACTGTTTGCAACCTAGGTGTCATATTTGATCCTGAAATGAGCTTCCGGCCACATATCCGCAGCATAACTAAGACCGCCTATTTTCACCTCCATAACATTGGCCGCCTTCGCCCCTGTCTCAGCTCATTTGCTGCTGAAACCCTCATCCATGCCTTTGTCACCTCTAGACTTGACTACTCCAACGCAGTCCTGGCTGGCCTCCCACATTCTATCCTACGTAAACTTGAGGTCATCCAAAACTCAGTTGCCCGTGTCCTAACTCGCACCAAGTTCGAATTACCCATCACCCCTGTGCTAGCTAACCTAACTTGGTTAAGCAACGCCTTGATTTCAAAATTCTCACCCTTGTTTCCCTATCTCTGTAATCTCTTTCAGCCTCTCAACGCCACGAGATGTCTGCGCTCCACAAATTCTGCCCGCTTGAGCATCCCTGATTATAATCGCTCAACCATTGGTGGCCGTGCCTTCAGCTGCCTGGGCCCTAAGCCCTGGAACTCCCTCCCTAAACTTCTCCGCCTCTCTACCTCTTTTTCCTCCTTTAAGACTCTCCTTAAAACCTACCTCTTTGACTAAGCTCACCGTTCTAGGGGAAAACATCCCATAGCTAGAGAGAGGGAGGGCAAAGTCAAACTCTCAGTTCCCATCCTGCAACTCCTGCTGCAAAGGCTGTGCATTTAAATGTGAGTTGAAGACAGGTTCAAGCTCAGCTATGATGCTCCTTGTGATCCACATGACTATTTTGTCTCACATACTAAGAATGGACACTTGGCTAAAGTAATAGAGTTTGGGGGCACTACCCATAGAACTAGACTTCAACAAGGAGTCAGAATGTTTGGAAGAGGAGAAAACTGCAACGAAGAGAAAAAAAAAAGACCTCCAAGTGTTCTGGTTCTTGCATTTTCTATATAATATTGTACTTGTATTAATTGTCTGATGTGAAGGCATTTGTTTTACAGATAAAGTGGAATGTAATGGAAAATGAACATAATTCCTGTATCCGAAAAGGCAAGGTGGAGGTTTGTTCTGAAAGCTTTCTATTCTATTCTTAACTTTTGTAAGATCTGTAATGTTACGTCACTCCTTGGTGGGTGTTCTTACATGTGTTGAACACCAGAGTATTTACTGAAGCCGATCATACAATTTACATAGCTGCTACAGGTCGAGTTGGATGTGTGGGGTCTGGTAAGCAGCCAGAGATTGTGAGTTCAAATCTCATCGTGGCAAGCTATAAGAGTACAATAAATCTAGTAATTTGTGGATTGGTATTAAATAAATGACCAAGAATGCTGGCAGATTGTTGTAAAAGCCCAACTGAATCTCCTTCAGGAATGCATCTGATGGGGTTGACTCTTAATGCTCAAATGCTTTTCAGACTGGCCCAGCCCCTACAGAGCATTATGTAAACCCAATTCTTTTAAGGCAGTAAATGTGGTGTCCCCCAAATCCCGAGACAGTTTAACAAAACTGTTTGCACAGAAGATGGCATCTCAGCTCCTGTGTGATGCTCCTCACGTGGTTCCCCGAATTGCCGTTGTCTGTGTATTTAATGATCTTCAGTTGCTGATCAGCCCACGTAGACAACCTTGTGTAGGTCTCTGCATCCATTTTTGCCTGATTATGCCTCCATGAAGCACCTTGGGACATTTTTCTACGTCAAAGGCGCTGTATAAATGCAAATTGTTTCCATTTGGCAGAATTGTTTCGGCAATGTAACCAATCGATTAGCCAAATGTTGCAGATAATGGATGGGCATTAATCCAGTAACAGATGGTGACATTTAGTGATGTTATTGTCATTTGATAGAGTAGGTATCGTTGGCATTGGGCGTTTATGGCTGATAAGTTGTTGAAGTTGGGGCATTAACCACTATGAAAGTTGGGCTGGATTTTTGGTTCTGGTCATATTGGCAGTAAAGTTTGCGCCGGGAAATGGTTTGCGCCTGCAGCCACAAAACTTGTCATTTGGGCCCTGAGTGTGGAGCGGAGCGCGAAAGGAGGCACACCTCTGTTAGGCCGCAAGGCCGGCTGAGCAACTGAAAATCCGTTGCTAAAGAGCCGGCCTCGAAGCGCCCTAAGGGAGGCTTCCATGGGGAAAAAAAACACCCCACAAAACACACAAAAAACATTCCCGATAGCTTGCCCACCCCACTTTAGGATAAATCGCAAAGATAAAATTAAACAAAACAATCAGACTTATCTCATTCATTACCTACTTCATTCACTGCTGCCGGGACAGCTCTATCCTCCGAGTTTTCCACACGATCCCACGATGGCGCGCTATAGGGTGAAAGAGGGTTGGCGTCAATCACAAATCGATGCGCTGTCGAAACTGATGGTGCTGCTCAGCGCCCCCACAAAACCGGCAACTAATTTCCTGGCGGGGCGCTGGGAGCTGGCTCCCTGTCCGGAAACTATCCCTGCCACCATTACCGCCCCTCTGGGGCGCGAACTGAGGCAGCAACATAGGGAAAATCCAACCTACTGAATCCTACAGCTGTGTCAGTACTGAAATAATTACTGATAAGTAAAAGAGAGATTTGATATATCAAGTGGAATTAGAATTTAAAAAATATTTTTTCTTGGGCTGTGGGAAGCACTGGCATGTATAAGAACATAAGAACATAAGAATTAGGAACAGGAGTAGGCCATCTAGCCCCTCGAGCCTGCTCCGCCATTCAACAAGATCATGGCTGATCTGGCCGTGGACTCAGCTCCACTTACCCGCCCGCTCCCCATAACCCTTAATTCCCTTATTGGTTCAAAATCTATCTATCTGTGATTTGAATACATTCAATGAGCTAGCCTCAACTGCTTCCTTGCGCAGAGAATTCCACAGATTCACAACCCTCTAGGAAAAGAAATTCCTTCTCACCTCGGTTTTAAATTGGCTCCCCCGTATTTTGAGGCTGTGCCCCCTAGTTCTAGTCTCCCCGACCAGTGGAAACAACCTCTCTGCCTCTATCTTGTCAATCCCTTTCATTATTTTAAATGTTTCTATAAGATCACCCCTCATCCTTCTGAACTCCAACGAGTAAAGACCCAGTCTACTCAATCCATCATCATAAGGTAACCCCCTCATCTCCAGAATCAGCCTAGTGAATCGTCTCTTTACCCCCTCCAAGGCTAGTATATCCTTCCTTAAGTAAGGTGACCAAAACTGCACGCAGTACTCCAGGTGCAGCCTCACCAATACCTTGTACAGTTGCAGCAAGACCTCCCTGCTTTTGTACTCCATCCCTCTCGCAATGAAGGCCAACATTCCATTCGCCTTCCTGATTACCTGCTGCACCTGCAAACTAACTTTTTGAGGTCAGTTAGCTTAGTTGGTTAGAGCATGGTGCTACTAACACTAAGGTTGCTGGTTCGATCCCTGTACGGGACATTTGAATGCAATTGCTATTTTTGGAGTGTCCCCCAGATCGGGGGGCACTTGATCTAATGCCTATTTTCCAAAAAGAGTTTCATGCACAAGGACCCCCAGGTCCCTCTGCAATTATTGTACCATCCCTAGTCGCCCCGAAAGCATTTAAGAGTCAGCCAAATAATGTGTGACTGAAGTCACATGCAGTCCAGACTGGGTAGGTGGGGCATGTTCTCTTCCCTGAAGAGCATTAGTGAACAAGTTTGGTTTTTACAATAAACTAGAAGCTTTCATGGTCATTTTTTTCTGGTGCTAGCCCACAAATTACCAAATTAAGTGTGATTTGAACTCATGACCCTTGATCGCAGTGTTTAAAGTGTTAAAAAGATTTGATAGGGTATGTAAGAATATAGTATGTTTTAATGTTATTCTAATACAGCTAATGTAGGCAGAGTTGGTTTAAACTGTATTGTTGCAAATTTTGGGGCTGAAATTGCCCCTTTTATTAAGACCCGTTACCATCTCTAAGATGGGGCGGTAAGGCCTTACCGACTGGGAGCAGGCAGAGGGTGTGACCCATCCACAATTGTCCCTGGGCCATGGGTGACAGAAACAAGTTTCCGCCGCGCCCTGACTTTCTGCCCCGCCTGGTGCTCTGACCCCTTGTTTTTTGCTGCACGCCGACAACGGCAACTACAGGTTCAACCGAGCCGCCAATAGACAACCCGACATCCCCTCATCGACGAACCCATCCCTGGTGGCCCAGTGGGTGCCATGGAGGCCTCATTCAGCCTCGCAGCATCCCTCCCCTTTAACTGAAAAGGAGGGACGTTGCCATGCATCAGCACGTCGCGGCATGTCCGTGTCGCGCTGACGTCATCACTGCCGCGCTGACAGAGACCGCCCCGGTCCCGACCCAAACCCATCCCAACATCGCCTCAAACAGCACCCCAAAGTGCTAGGAGGCGGTGTCACAGTTAAAAAGTGCTGAATTTTCTGACTCTTCCCTCCGACTCCCTACGGGTGGGAATAATTCACATTATCCTGCCAAAATGCCATTATCCCCCCCCCCCCCCCCTCACTATTGTCTTTTCTCCTCCATGAGGCTGATAACATTGGAGAAGGATGAATTTCAGGGTCAAAGTCATTGTACTGTAAGGATAGGCATATATGGATAAGTATTGAGCTAAAAGGGTTGTTAGAATTAGATTACAGGCTTTTTATCACAGCAGGGGAAGTATAAGAGATGAGATTGCTGCAATATAAAAAGGCAGTGTTGCTATAGTACATACATCAAAAGTTTTGTACAACAAAGCTATGACTTGGAAAAAGCAATGATGGGAAGTAACAGTATGGTAGGAAAAGACAAGGGAATTATAAAATACCAGATAGTTTTGCATCCAGCAGAAAGCAGACCAGAAAGAAAATGGTAAGAGATGCAATGCTTTTGCTCAGTTAAGAAGAAACTTTTGGCAACCTTCAATACCAGTTAGCGTGAACTGATTTGGAGAACCCATTTCCATGATTTGCAACCAAATTCTATGCACGCATGTGTTAGACCTAAGGCTGATGTGTATTGCTCTGTATGGAGTTTTAAGATTAATGTTTTGTAATAAATGTTAATTATCAGACATATTATTGTCTCTAGTTTTTTGAATCATCCGTTAAAAGGATAAGGAAGGAATTATCGAACAGGCTATATATGGAGAAACTGTTTCCTCTGGTGGATTGAGATCAACAAAGGGATATAATCATAAAATTATAGGTCGGCTATTCAGGAACAAAATCAGGAAGAACTTTTTCACACAAAGAGTACTAGAAATCTGGAACATTCTCCCCCAAAGGCTGTGGATGTTCGGAAAATTGGAGCTTTAAAGACTGAGATAGATTTCTGTTAAATAATGGTATCAAGGGATATGGAGAAAAGGTGCAAAAATTATGTTGATGTGCAGATCAGTCATGATTTAATTGAATGGCGTAGCAGGCCGAGATGCTGAATGGTCTGTTCCCTGAGTTGTAGACTATTACCATAATCACTGGGCAGTACCCAAGGGTGTATGTATCCTGTAGAGTACTTTATATTTTTTATTAACATTAATTGAGTGGGTGTTCTTACAATGGCTCAGCTTGTAAGGAAGCATAGAACAGTCATACAGGCCAGACAGTCCTGTGTTCACCCTCCAATCCACGCTGAATTAGTTGATGTGGACTGGGTTGGAAATTGGGACACTACAATTTGGTCTGGGCTGGGGTAGGCAACAGCAAAAAAAAAATCAGCCCTGGTTCGTGCTCCTGTTCGCTGTCCAGTAACACTGCTGGAAATGTGTGTGAGTGTGTGTGAATATTGTATGAGGACAAGGTTGGGCTGAGCATGGCTTCCTATCTTGCATAGGAACAAAACAAAGCAATAGAGCTAATCTGGTGCTCCCAGTGGGGAATCAAGGAGTGTATTGTGGGTGCACAGCCTGTGTTTTTCCATCCATTAAAATGAATGGATGCACTCCTGGGGTATTTTGCCAAGTCATATTTTCCTTTATGCATGTTGCACAATAAATGCACACTCCAACTAAGATTTCAGTAAAGCTCAATGCTGGGTATGAAATTTCTGTAATATGTCCACTTGAAATGTGAACAAATACCAAGGGTTAGTATTCTAGATTCTGTCCCGTTGAACTTGGCTTGTGTCTGAAAAGTGCTTTTTTGAGCTGTGTAGCACTGTTGATTATAGGTCCCTTGTTGGTGTTTGTAGCGTTGGGAGCAATTAAAGGTGATTAATTAGGAGAAACAAAAAAACAAAGAGCTTGCATTTATACAGCGTCCACAGGATGTCCCAAATTGCTTTACAGCCATAGATGACATTTTGAAGTGTATGCAGTGTAGGAAATGCAGTAGCCAATTTGCAGACAGTATGATCCTTACAAACAGCAATAAGATTACAACCAGATAATCTGTTTTGGTGATGTTGGTTGACGGATAAATATTTGGCCCAGACCCAGGGAAGAACTGATCTTTGAATAGTGCCATGCGATCTTTTACATTCATCAGAGAGGACAGATGGGGCCTCAGCTATGTCTCGTGAGTATCATATAAGAGGGACGATTTTCCAAATGCATATTTCCGATGTGGAGCTTCAGCGGCTGGGATTGCAAATTCGGAAAGCGCAGGCCCGCACCTTTCAACTGTTTAATTTTAATGGATAGAAAATGGCCGCTGCGATTTGCAAATATGCACTCCCAGACTGCGAGACTCCATGCCAGGAGTGAGCTTTCGGAAAATCAGTCCCAGGAAATGCATCACACATTGGGTGCGTCTGCTTGGGTGGACTTTTTCTTAGAGTACTGTGTCAATAAGTAGGGCTACATGTTTTGCAGCAATAGAAACATGAATCTGCTCAGAACATTGCAACCCACTGAGCTGGTCTCAAAATTACTTTAATTTGACTGTGCAGAACTTTTCAATGAAATGCCTCTGGTCCCTTCAGGGCTCACACAGATGCTGGTGAATGTGAGGAAAAGACCTCCCAAGGAGGCACGGAGGCAGCTGGTGCTGACAAATTTAAGAGGGAACTATGTATTTTTTTTACAAAATAAGCAAATGAGCGATACAAGACTATAGTATGATATTTCTGAAGCCTTGGAAGCCATAGAATGGCCGGTGTGGTCTTTTCCAGTCATGTACATATCTATATTGCTACTATTCTAGTAAATAAACCTAGTCACAGTGGTATCAATTAGCAGTTAGTGCAGATGGAAAAATCATTTAACAATCTGGTGATTGAATCTTAAGCTTCAATGTATCAGATTCGTTTTTAAAGTCAGTCTCAGTGCAGCGTTAAGTGTTCAATTTATACTGTAATATATAATTCATTTGATCAGAAAAAAGATTCTGCCGCTTAATTCTTTTGATGAGATCAGTGAGGGGATGTGCTGTCGCTGCTTAACAAGTACGCCTTTGTGGACACCAGGAAAAGAGAACAATGGGGATATTTTTCCATGCTGTCTGTCTTGAAAGCTTGATTATTCTCTAAAGAAGCAAATGTTTACCACAAAAGAAAAGCACTACAGAAAAGGGAGAGGAAAAATTATGCATATTTGGAATGTTTTCTATTTAGGCGAAAAGGAAAATGTAACTTAGAGCTTTGCTTGTGACAGCGTTGTGCTTGAAAGCAGATTAAAGCAAGTTGAAAGTTCCAGTTTTGAAACAAAACAATTCCTTTTTTTTAAATCATAGATGAAAGGCAGGCAAAGAATACCCAAACAGACTTGATCAATAAGAGCCAATTCATAATACATAGAAACATAGAAAATAGGTGCAGGAGCAAACCCTTCGAGCCTGCACCACCATTCAATATGATCATGGCTGATCATGCAACTTCAGTATCCCACTCCTGCCTTCTCTCCATCCCCCCTGATCCCTTTAGCCGTAAGGGCCACATCTAACTCCCTTTTGAATATATCCAACAAACTGGACTCAACAACTTTCTGTGGCAGAGAATTCCACAGGTTCACAATTCTCTGGGTGGAAAAAGTTTCTCCTCATCTCGATCCTATATGGCTTACCCCTTATACTTAGACTGTGACCCCTGATTCTGGACTTCCCAACATCGGGAACACTCTTCCTGCATCTAACCTGTCCAATCCCATCAGAATTTTATATGCTTCTATGAGATCCCTTCTCATTCTTCTAAATTCCAGTGAATATAAGCCTAGTCGATCCAGTCTTTCTTCATGTGTCAGCCCTGCCATCCCGAGAATCAGTCTGGTGAACCTTCTCTGCACTCCCTCAATAGCAAGAATATCCTTCCTCAGATTAGGAGACCAAAACTGCACACAATATTCAAGGTGTGGTCTCACCAAGGCCCTGTACAACTGCAGTAGGACCTCCCTGCTCCTATACTAAAATCCTCTCGCTATGAAGGCCAACATGCCATTTGCTTTCTTAACTGCTTGCTGTACCTGCATGCCCACTTTCAATGACTGATGAACCATGACGCCTATGTCTTGTTGCACCTCCCCTTTTACTAATCTGTCACCATTCAGATAATAATAAGCCTTCCTGTTTTTGCCACCAAAGTGGATAACCTCACACTTATCCATATTATACTGCATCTGCCATGCATTTGCCCACTCACCTAACCTGTCCAAGTCACCCTGCAGCCTCTTAGCATCCTCCTCACAGCTCACACTGCCACCCAGCTTAGTGTCATCGGCAAACTTGGAGATATTACATTCAATTCCTTCGTCTAAATCATTAATATATATTGTAAATAGCTGGGGTCCCAGCACTGAACCCTGCGGCACCCCACTAGTCACTGCCTGCCATTCTGAAAAGGATCCGTTTATTCCCACTCTTTGCTTCCTGTCTGCCAACCAGTTCTCTGTCCACGTCTGCCAACCAGTTCTCTGTCCACGTCAGTATATTACCCCCAATCCCATGTGCCTTAATTTTGCACACTAATCTCTTGTGTGGGATCTTGTTAAAAGCCTTTTGAAAGTCCAAATACACCACATCCACTGGTTCTCCCTTATCCACTCTACTAGTTACATCCTCAAAATATTCGAGAAGATTTGATAAGAACAGAAACCCGCCAAATCAAGTGTCTTGAATCTGTAGAGCTCTTTTTTTAAACCTCGGGACGTGTCTGCTTTTGTTGGATGGTCAGTTGGTAACACTTGTGACCCTAGTCCCGATTTTAATCTGGAATGCATTCGGGGTGGGCGGGTTGCGGGGTGGGTGGGAAATCCTCGTGGACAGCTGAGCGCGAGTCATCATCATCATAGGCAGTCCCTTGGGATCGAGGAAGACTTGCTTCCACTCCTGAAGTGAGTTCTTTGGTGGCTGAACAGTCCAATACGAGAGCCATGGACTCTGTCACAGGTGGGACAGATAGTCTTTGAGGGAAGGGGTGGGTGGGACTGGTTTGCCACATTCTCTTTCCGCTGCTTGCGCTTGATTTCTGCACTCTCTCGGCGTTGAGAGTCGAAGTGCTCAGCGCCCTCCCGATGCACTTTCTCCACTTAGGGCGGTCTTTGGCCAGGAACTCCCATGGGGATGTCGAACTTTATCAGGGAGGCTTTGAGGGTCTCCGTATAACGTTTCCGCTCCCCACCTTTGGCTCGTTTGCCGTGAAGGAGCTCCGCATAAAGCACTTGCTTTGGGAGTCTCGTGTCTGGCATGCGAACTATATGGCTTGCCCAGCGGAGCTGATCGCGTGTGGTCAGTGCTTCAATGCTGGGGATGTTAGCCTGGCAAGGGTGGGAAAGCCCAGGGGAGAAGAGACTCAAAGTGTCCTTGCACGGCCAGGAGCAGCACCCCTGCTCCTCCTGGGCCATAAGGTCCGGTAAGAAATTGTAATATAAACACTTATTTGGGTCTCCCCACCAAATGGCTATGGATGGTGGGCTAATTGGAATTTTCAAGACTGAGATTGGTAGCTTTTTTTGTTAGGTCAGGATATTAAGGGATATTGAATTAAGACTGGTAACTGGAGTTGAGGTGCAGATCAGTTATGAACTAATTGAATGGCAGAGCAGGCTCGTGGAGCTGAATGGCCTCCTCCTGTCCCTAATGTTCTTAGCACTCTCTGGCATTCATCCCACAGAGGTTCCAGGAACGTCTTAGAGTAACGTCTTGCTGAAGAGTGCAGGCTGTTATGGCTGAAGAATTTAATTTTCAAAAATATGCTGGTAATTTACCTGGAGACCTTTCTGGAAACTAACATTGGGCACCCAACTCCATCTTTGACACACGGGCATACTATCCCTTGGCTGCAGGGGACATCATTCCGTCAGTCCTACTTCCCAATGTACAGGGGTGGTCATGTCTGCCACTCCGTTGTAATCTCGCACAAAAAAAAAGTGACTCAGGATTAGGCCCTGCTTCAAATTCTGCCTCTTCCACTTGACCTGTGTCCTCATTCTATCCCCTAGGGCAAAGGAGTTTTAAAAAATTTGCAGATGACACAAAACTTGGAAGTATAGTGAACAGTGTGGAGGATAGTGAGAGACTTCAAGAGGACATAGACAGGCTGGTGGAATGGGTGGACACATGGCAGATGAAATGTACCGCAGAAAAGTGTGAAGTGATACATTTTGGTAGAAAGAATGAGGAGAGGACATATAAATGAACAAAGTTATTATCTGCATGAACATTTTTGTGACCTTCTACACAAACGCGGGGTCAGCCCTGCCACTGTTTGCGCACGCGCACCCAATCGCGCTGTCACCAAGAGAGAGAGAGAGAGAGAGGGGGTCGGAGAGAGAGAGGGGGTCAGAGAGAGAGGGGAGGGGTCGGAGAGAGAGGGGAGGGGTTGGAGAGAGAGAGAGAGAGGGGCGTTTGGAGAAAGAGAGAGGGGGGGTGTTGGAGAGAGACAATCTCTCCTCATAGGACAATCCCCCATCCGTGGAATCAATCTGGTAAACCTTCATTGCACTCCCTCTAAGGCAAATATATCCTTTCTTATGCAGCGAGATCAAACTGTACATAATACACCAGGTGTGGTCTCACCAAGGTCCCATATAATTGCAGCACGACCTCTTTACTCTTATACGTAAATCCTTTTGCAATAAAGGCTAACATACCATTTGCTTTCCTAATTGCTTGCTGTACCTGCATGTTAACTTTCAGTGATTCATGAAAAGGATACCCAGGTCTCTCTCAATACCAACATTTCCCAATCTCTCACCATTTAAAAAATATTCTGCTTTCCTATTTTTCCTCCCAAAGTGAATACTTCACATTTCTCCACATTATATTCCATTTGCCATTTTCTTGCCGAAGTATTGTCCAGTGAATCTGTGTTTTCTCCAGGGACTGGTTCGGGGAAGATTTCTCCCTTAGATTATAGTGTTATCCTATTTCCTGTTGTTTGAATTGTGCACACTATGGGTTGGCTACATCACAGTTTTCTTTTTAAAGAAAAGCTTAATAGTACATTTACTGAGTATAAGATCAATTGGATTTATTAATTTTTAATGCCAAAAGGAATTTAGGAAGTAGCTTTTCCAATAAATGTCTGTTACAGTATGCCATTGCTTGATGAAAATCCAGTTGATTGACCTTCTGCCACATTATAGTCTAATTTGTTTTTCCTTCTCAAAAATCACAAACCAGGGGTGGGTTGCTGGGCCTTTGCTTATGATGCTCTTGCTGGTGACCATAGACGAGCATGAAAGTGGAGAGTGATGACGTGAATTCCTTTCCCATGTGGAACTGCGGAGTGTAGAAACAGGAGGAGAGTATAGAAATAGGAGGATAGAACAGATGAATGTGTGGCTGTAGAGATGGTGCAGGAGAGAGGGCTTCAGATTCCTGGGGCATTGGTGCCTGGGCGAGGTGGGACCTGTGCCAGCCGGACAGATTGCACTTCAACAGAGCCGGTACCAATATCCTCGCTGGGAGGTTTGCTAGTGCTGTTGGGGAGGAGGATGGGCACCAGGATGTAGCATTAGAAAGGAGAAACAAAGGGCACAAAGGATTGGGAGAGACGAATAGCACTAAAGCAAGAAATAGTAAGGTATTAGGTAGGGTCAGAATAAGTGAGAACACAAGATGGTCTAAGATAGGTTTACAGTGTATGATGTGAATGCATGAAGAATAGTAAGCAAGGTAAGTGGGATGCAGGCACAAATAGCCACATGGGAATATGATGTAATGGAAATAACGGCGACCTGGCTCAAAAATGGGCAGGATTGGGTATTAAATATTTCTGGATATAGGGTGTTCAGGAAAGATAGGGAAGGCAAGGGAGGTGGTGTGGCAGTATTGGTTAAGGAGAATGTTACAGTGCTGGAGAGAGAGGATGTCCTGGAGGGGTCAAGGACAGAATCTATATGGCTAGAGTTAAGAAATAATAGAGGTGCCATTATACTACTAGGTGTCTTCTGTAGGCCAACAATTAGTGGGAAAAATATGTAGGAGCAACATTTCAGAGAAAATACAGAGAGAGACAAGAACTCTAGAGTAGTGATAATGGGGGACTTCAACTATCCTAATATAGACTGCGATAAGGGCAGAGAAGGGGAAGAATTTCTCAAGTGTGTTCAGGAGAACTTTCTTGTTCAGTATGTTTCTGGCCCAACGAGGAAGAAGGCATTGCTGGATCTGGTTCTGGGGAATGAGGTCGGTCAAGTGAAGCAAGTGTCAGCAGGGGAACATTTAGGGAACAGTGATCATAGTATCTTAAGGTTTAGATTAACTATGGAAAAGAACGGGGAGCAATCTAGAGTAAAAATACTTAGTTGGAGGAAGGCAAATTTCAGTGGGATGATAACAGATCTGGCCCGGGTAAATTGAAATCAAAGATTGGCAGGCAAAATTGTAATGGAACAATGGGCTGCCTTCAAAGAGGAAATAATTTCAGAGCTCTCTGGATGAAGAGGGAGATAGAGAGTAAAATGAAGCAGAAAAGAGCGTGCATGTCAGGTCGAGAATACACCTGAGAATCGGGCTAAATATAGAAAGTTCAGAGGAGAAGTGAAAAAGAAAATAAGAGGGGCAAAGAGAGTGTCTGAGAATAGAATGGCAGTTATAAATAGTAAAGTGGTAGTCAGAGGAGGGGTGGGGCAGATTATGGACCAAAAAGGAGACCTACGCATGGAGGCTGAGGGTATGGATGAGGTACTAAATGAGTACTTTGCAACTGGCTTTACCAAGGATGAAGATACTGCCGTAGACATAGATAAAGGAGGAGATAGAGGAGATACTGGATAGAATAGGAATTGATAAAGATGAAGAACAAGAAAGGCTGAATGTACTTAAAGTAGATAAGTCACTAGGACCGGATCGATTGCATCCTAGGACGCTGAGGAAAGTGAAGGAAGAAATCGCGGAGGTAGTGACCATAATCTTCCAATCCTCCTTAGAAATGGGGGTGGTGCCAGAGGACTGGAGAATTGCAAATGTTACACCCTTGTTCAAAATACGGTGTAAAGGCAAATCCAGCAACTGGAGGACAGTCAGTTTAACCTCAGCTCTGGGGAAGCTTTTAGAAACATAATTTTTTCACTTGGACAAGTGCGGATTAATTAAGGAAAGCCAGCACGGATTTGTTAAAGGCAAATCGTGTTTAACCAACTTGATTGAGTTTTTTTGATGAGATAACAGAGGGTTGATGAGAGCAATGTGGTTGACGTGGTGTACATGGATTTCCAAAAGGTGTTCGACAAAGTGCCACATAATACGCTTGCCAGCAAAGTTGATGCCCATAGAATAAAAAGGGACAGTGCAACCTGGATATGAAATTGGCTAAGTGACAGGAAACAGAGTAGTGTGAACGATTGTTTTTCGGATTGGAGGAAGGTATGCAGTGGTGTTCCCCAGGGTTTGGTTCTAGGACCACTGATTTTGGGTGTGGGTGTACAGGGCACAATTAAAAATTTGCAGATGACACAAAAACTTGGAGGTATAGTCAACAGCGAGAGAGGATAGTGATAGACTTCAAGAAGACATAGACGGCTAGTGGAATGGGCGGACATGTGGCAGATGAAATTTAACGCAGAAACAGAAGTGAATACATATTGGTAGACAGACTGAGTAGAGGATGCAAACCTAAAGGGGGTGCATGAACAGAGAGATCTAGGGGATTATGTGTACAATTGTTGAAGGTGTAGGGCAGGTTGAGAAAGCAGTTAAAAAAGCTTATGGGATCCTGGGCTTCATGAATAGAGGTACAGGTTGAACCTCCCTTATCCGGCACCCTCGGGACCTGGCCGGTGCCGAATAAGGGATTTTGCCGGATAAAGGGAGTTCAGCCCGAGGTCGGGGGGGGGGGGGAGGGGGGAGGGGGGAGGAGGTCGGTGCCCTGGGCAGGCCCGAAGTGTCGGTGAGCCCTTGGCGGGCCGAGTTTCGGCACGGCTCCAGCGGGCCAAGTGTCGGCGTGGCCCCAGCGGGCTGTGTGTCAGTGTGGCCCCAGCGGGCCGAGTGTCGGGGCGACCCCCAATGGGCCGAGTGTTGGTGTGGCCCCAGCGGGCTGAGTGTCGGCGCAACCCCCAATGGACCGAGTGTTGGTGTGGCCCCAGCGGGCTGAGTGTCGGCGTGGCCCCAATGGGCTGAGTGTCAGTGTGGCCCCAATGGGCCGAGTGTCGGTGTGGCCCCAATGGGCCGAGTGTCGGCGTGGCCCCAGCGGGCCGAGTGTCAGTGTGGCCCCAATGGGCCGAGTGTCAGTGTGGCCCCAATGGGCTGAGTGTCAGTGTGGCCCCAATGGGCTGAGTGTCGGCGTGGCCCCAGCGGGCCGAGTGTCGGTGTGGCCCCAATGGGCCGAGTGTCGGTGTGGCCCCAATGGGCCGAGTGTCAGTGTGGCCCCAATGGGCTGAGTGTCGGTGTGGCCCCAATGGGCCGAGTGTCGGTGTGGCCCCAATGGGCCGAGTGTCAGTGTGGCCCCAATGGGCCGAGTGTCAGTGTGGCCCCAATGGGCCGAGTGTCAGTGTGGCCCCAATGGGCTGAGTGTCGGTGTGGCCCCAATGGGCCGAGTGTCAGTGTGGCCCCAATGGGCCGAGTGTCAGTGTGGCCCCAATGGGCCGAGTGTCAGTGTGGCCCCAATGGGCCGAGTGTCAGTGTGGCCCCAATGGGCTGAGTGTCGGTGTGGCCCCAATGGGCCGAGTGTCAGTGTGGCCCCAGCGGGCCGAGTGTCGGTGTGGCCCCAATGGGCCGAGTGTCGGTGTGGCCCCAATGGGCCGAGTGTCGGTGTGGCCCCAATGGGCCGAGTGTCAGTGTGGCCCCAATGGGCTGAGTGTCGGTGTGGCCCCAATGGGCCGAGTGTCGGTGTGGCCCCAATGGGCCGAGTGTCAGTGTGGCCCCAATGGGCCGAGTGTCAGTGTGGCCCCAATGGGCCGAGTGTCAGTGTGGCCCCAATGGGCTGAGTGTCGGTGTGGCCCCAATGGGCCGAGTGTCAGTGTGGCCCCAATGGGCCGAGTGTCAGTGTGGCCCCAATGGGCCGAGTGTCAGTGTGGCCCCAATGGGCCGAGTGTCAGTGTGGCCCCAATGGGCTGAGTGTCGGTGTGGCCCCAATGGGCCGAGTGTCAGTGTGGCCCCAGCGGGCCGAGTGTCAGTGTGGCCCCAATGGGCTGAGTGTCGGTGTGGCCCCAATGGGCTGAGTGTCAGTGTGGCCCCAGCGGGCCAAGTGTCGGTGTGGCCCCAATGGGCCGAGTGTCGGTGTGGCCCCAATGGGCCGAGTGTCGGTGTGGCCCCAATGGGCTGAGTGTCGGTGTGGCCCCAGCGGGCCGAGTGTTGGTGTGGCCCCAGCGGGCCAAGTGTCGGTGTGGCCCCAATGGGCTGAATGTCAGTGTGGCCCCAATGGGCCGAGTGTCGGTGTGGCCCCAATGGGCTGAGTGTCGGTGTGGCCCCAATGGGCCGAGTGTTGGTGTGGCCCCAGCGGGCCGAGTGTTGGTGTGGCCCCAGCGGGCCAAGTGTCGGTGTGGCCCCAATGGGCTGAATGTCAGTGTGGCCCCAATGGGCTGAGTGTCGGTGTGGCCCCAATGGGCCGAGTGTCGGTGTGGCCCCAATGGGCCGAGTGTCGGTGTGGCCCCAATGGGCCGAGTGTCGGTGTGGCCCCAACGGGCCGAGTGTCAGTGTGGCCCCAATGGGCTGAGTGTCGGTGTGGCCCCAATGGGCCGAGTGTCGGTGTGGCCCCAATGGGCTGAATGTCAGTGTGGCCCCAGCGGGCCGAGTGTCAGTGTGGCCCCAATGGGCTGAGTGTCAGTGTGGCCCCAACGGGCCGAGTGTCAGTGTGGCCCCAGCGGGCCGAGTGTCGGTGTGGCCCCGGTGGGCCGAGTGTCGGTGTGGCCCCAATGGGCCGAGTGTCGGCATGGCCCCCGGTGGCCCGAGTGTCGGTGTGGCCCCAATGGGCTGAGTGTCGGTGTGGCCCCAATGGGCCGAGTGTCAGTGTGGCCCCAACGGGCCGAGTGTCAGTGTGGCCCCAACGGGCCGAGTGTCAGTGTGGCCCCAACGGGCCGAGTGTCAGTGTGGCCCCAATGGGCTGAGTGTCAGTGTGGCCCCAATGGGCTGAGTGTCGGTGTGGCCCCAATGGGCCGAGTGTCAGTGTGGCCCCAATGGGCTGAGTGTCAGTGTGGCCCCAACGGGCCGAGTGTCAGTGTGGCCCCAATGGGCTGAGTGTCAGTGTGGCCCCAATGGGCCGAGTGTCGGTGTGGCCCCAATGGGCCGAGTGTCGGTGTGGCCCCAATGGGCCGAGTGTCGGCGTGGCCCCAATGGGCCGAGTGTCAGTGTGGCCCCAATGGGCCGAGTATCAGCGTGGCCCCAACGGGCCGAGTGTCAGTGTGGCCCCAACGGGCCGAGTGTCAGTGTGGCCCCAGCGGGCCGAGTGTCGGTGTGGCCCCAACGGGCCGAGTGTCAGTGTGGCCCCAACGGGCCGAGTGTCAGTGTGGCCCCAATGGGCCGAGTGTCGGTGTGGCCCCAACGGGCTGAGTGTCAGTGTGGCCCCAATGGGCCGAGTGTCGGTGTGGCCCCAATGGGCCGAGTGTCAGTGTGGCCCCAATGGGCCGAGTGTCGGTGTGGCCCCAACGGGCCGAGTGTCAGTGTGGCCCCAGCGGGCCGAGTGTCAGTGTGGCCCCAATGGGCCGAGTGTCGGTGTGGCCCCAACGGGCCGAGTGTCAGTGTGGCCCCAATGGGCCGAGTGTCGGTGTGGCCCCAATGGGCCGAGTGTCAGTGTGGCCCCAATGGGCCGAGTGTCGGTGTGGCCCCAAAGTTGGGGTGGAGGTCAGCTGCGTTCTGCGCATGCGCCCCTGGCCACCAGAATCATTCCGGATAAGGGGTGGTGCCAGATAAGGGAGTCCCGGATAAGAGAGGTCCAACCTGTATAGAGTTCTTGGGCTGGGTTTTACGACTTCTGCAGCCCCTGTTAGCATCCCGGAGGAGCGGCAATGGCAGCGGTAATGGGGCAGGCAACCAGCTTTCAGCACCCCGCTGCAGCTTTCGCTGCCAATTTCAGCGGGGCGCAGAGAATTACCGCCCGGAAGAGGCGAGCTGGTGTGCAACGCTCCTGGTTGCGACACCAGCTCGATTTTTGGCCGCCGCCCGATCCGTAGCACTCCATAGAGCACCCATCTGGGACCATCTGTGAAGGCGGGTGGTTCGAGCTGTAGCGGCCGTAGTGAGGTATATAATGTCGACCTCAGGTAAATGTGCTTGTTTTTTGCGATTTATGTTGCGGTTATATATGTAAATCTATAAATACCTTGTGTAACCACCAGAGGGCTCATCCCCTGGAGTCCCAAGGGATCCCACAATCCCTTGGACGCACCTGTACTTAAGGAGGCCTCACAGGCTAGAGATGCAATCTAGAGACCTGTAATAAAAGACTACGGTCACACTTTACTTTAAGCTCACAGTATCTGGTCAGACTCTTTATTGATACATAACTGGTGATGAGATACAGATGACGAACCCAACGATGCAGCGAACAGTGGACATCCTGGAGAAATTTTCGGAGGGAGATGATTGGGAAACCTTCGTGGAGCGACTCGACCAATACTTCGTGGCCAACAAGCTGGAAGGGGAAGCGAACGTTGCCAAACGAAGGCCGATTCTCCTCACCGTTTGCGGGGCACCAACATCTGGCCTCATGAAAAACCTGCTAGCTCCAGCGAAACCCACAGAGAAATCGTACGATGATTTATGCACACTGGTCCTGGAGCATCTGAACCCGAAGGAAAGCGTTTTGATGGCGAGGTACCGGTTTTACACGTGCAAAAGGTCTGAAGGCCAGGAAGTGGCGAGCTATGTCGCCGAGCTAAGATGCCTTGCAGGACATTGCGAATTTGAAGGACATTTGGAGCACATTCTCAGGGACTTCTTTGTACTTGGCATTGACCTGGAAGTGATACTTCGCAAACTCTTGACTGTAGAGACCCTAACCTTGAGTAAAGCCATAGTGATAGCCCAGGCATTCATTGCCACCAGTGACAATACCAAGCAAATCTCTCAGCACACAAGTGCTGCTACAAGTACTGTGAACAAAGTAATGTTGTTTTTGATTCGCAATGTACAGGGCAGGTCACACGTACCTGCAGCTGCACGTCCGCAGATGTCTCAGAGTCCACCATCAAGAGTGATGAATGCTAGGCCATTAACACCTTGTTGGCACTGCGGGGGTGATCATCGTTTTCATTCATGCTGCTTCAAAGGATACGTTTGCAAGGACTGTGGAACAATGGGACATCTCCAACGTATGTGCAGGTGAACTGCAAACCCTGCTAATCCTGCAAACCACCATGTTGCAGAGGAGGACAGATCCACAGCACATCACAAGCCTCAGAGCCTCAGACCGAGGAGGCAGAGGTATATGGGGTGCACATATTTACCACAGATTGTCCCCCGATAATGCTGAAGGTTGAATTAAATGGACTCCCGGTGTCAATGGAGCTGGACACGGGCGCGAGCCAGTCCTTTATGAGCAAAAAGAATTTTGATAAATTATGGTGCAGCAAGGCCTCAAGGCCAGTCCTGACTCCCATTCGCACTAAACTGAGAACTTACATAAAGGAACTGATTCCCGTAATTGGCAGTGCTACCGTAAAGGTCTCCTACGATGGAGACAAGTTACCACTCTGGGTGATGATCCCACGCTGCTCGGCAGGAACTGGCTGGGAAAGATACGCTGGAACTGGGACAACGTCCGAGCGCTCTCGTCCGTCGACGACACTTCGTGTGCCCAGGTCTTAAACAAGTTCCTCTCGCTGTTTGAACCAGGCATCGGGAAGTTCCAAGGAGCAAAAGTGCAGATCCACCTAATTCCGGGGGCACGACCCATCCATCACAAAGTGAGAGCAGTACCGTACATGCTAAGAGGGTGGAGATCGAGATGGACCGGCTGCACGAGAGGGCATCATTTTGCCAATCGAATTCAACGAGTGGGCCAGTCCGATTGTTCCAGTCCTCAAGGGAGTCGGCACCGTCAGAATCTGTGGTGATTACAAAGTAACTATCAATCGTTTCTCCCTGCAGGATTAATACCCACTACCAAAGGCAGGCGACCTTTTTGCGACACTGACGGGAGGAAAGACGTTCACGAAGCTGGACTTGACCTCGGCCTACATGACGCAGGAGCTGGAGGAATCATTGAAGGGCCTCACCTGCATCAACACGCACAAAGGTCTCTTCATTTACAACAGATGCCCGTTTGGGATTCAATCAGCTGCAGCGATATTCCAGAGAAACATGGAAAGCTTACTGAAGTTGGTCCTGCGCACGGTGGTCTTTTGGGACGACATCTTGGTTACAGGTCAGGACACAGTCGAGTATCTGCAGAAGCTGGAGGAGGTTCTTAGTCGACTCAACCGCGTGGGACTCAGGTTAAAACACTCGAAGTGCGTTTTCCTGGCGCCTGAAGTGGAGTTCCTGGGAGAAGAATTGCGGTGGACAGCATCAGGCCCACCGATTCGAAGACGGAGGCAATTGGGAACGCACCGAGGCCACAGAACGTGATGGAGCTGTGGTCGTTTCTAGGACTCTTGAATTACTTTGATAACTTCTTACCGGGTCTCAGCACACTGTTAGAACCCCTGCATGCCTTACTGCGTAAAGGAGACGAATGGGTATGGGCTAAAAGCCAAGAAAATGCCTTTGCAAAAGCTAGAAAACTGTTATGTTCAAACAAATTGCTTGTGTTGTATGATCCATGTAAGCGTTTGGTTCTAGCATGTGATGCGTCGTCATACGGTGTCGGGTGTGTATTGCAACAAGCTAATGAATCTGGGAAATTACAACCGGTTGCTTATACATCCAGAAGTCTGTCTAAGGCTGAGAGGGCCTACAGCATGATTGAAAAAGAAGCGTTAGCATGTGTTTATGGGGTAAAGAAAATGCATCAATATCTGTTTGGGCTCAAATTTGAATTGGAAACTGACCATAAGCCACTGATATCCCTCTTTTCTTAAAGTAAGGGGATAAATACCAATGCATCGGCCCGCATCCAGAGATGGGCACTCATGTTGTCCGCATACAACTATGCCATACGCCACAGGCCAGGCACAGAAAACTGTGCCGATGCTCTTAGTAGGCTGCCATTGCCCACCACGGAGGTGGAAATGGCACAGCCTGCAGATTTAGTCATGGTAATAGAAGCATTCGAGAGTGAGCAATCACCCGTTACCGCCCGACAGATTAGAACTTGGACGAGCCAGGACCCCTTACTGTTCTTAGTAAAAAACTGTGTGCTTCACGGGAGCTGGTCCAGTGTCCCATTAGAAATACAGGAAGAGATAAAGCCGTACCAGCGGCGCAAAGATGAAATATCTATACAGGAAGACTGCCTTCTGTGCGGTAACCGGGTAGTGGTACCCAAAAAGGGCAGGGGCACTTTATTAGTGATCTCCACAGTACTCACCCAGGCATTGTAATAATGAACGTGCGAGCCAGATCCCACGTGTGGTGGCCTGGTATCGATGCGGACTTAGAGTCCTGCTTGCACAAATGTAACACATGTTCACAGTTAAGCAATGCACCCAGGGAGGCGCCACTAAGTTTATGGTCTTGGCCCTCCAAACTGTGGTCTAGGGTCCATGTCGACTGTGCAGGCCCGTTCCTGGGTAAAATGTTCCTAGTGATTGTAGACGCGTACTCCAAATGGATTGAATGTGAAATAATGTCGGCAAGCGCATCCGCTGCCACCACTGAAAGCCTGCGGGCCATGTTTGCCACGCACGGCCTGCCTGATGTCCTGGTGAGCGACAACGGGCCGTGTTTCACCAGTGACGAGTTCAAACAGTTCATGACCCGCAATGGGATCAAACATGTCACATCTGCTCCATTCAAACCAGCATCCAATGGTCAGGCAGAGAGAGCAGTGCAAACCATCAAGCAGAGCTTGAAGAGGGTAACTGAAGGCTCACTGCAGACTCACCTATTCCGAGTCCTGCTGAGTTATCGTACGAGACCCCACTCGCTCACTGGGAGTCCACCCGCTGAACAGCTCATGAAAAGGGCACTTAAGACAAGGGTCTCGTTAGTCCACCCTGATCTACACGAACAGGTAAAAAGCAGGCGGCTTCAGCAAAGTACATATCATGATAGCGCAAATGTGTCACGCGAAATTGAAACCAATGATCCTGTATTTGTGTTGAACTATGGACAAGGTCCCAAGTGGCTGCCCGGCCAAAGAGGGGAGTAGGATGTTTCGGGTCAAAGTTTCAAATGAACTAATTTACAGGAAACACTTGGACCAAACCAAACTCAGATTCACGGACTATCCAGAGCAACCCACATTAGACCCTACCTTTTTTGACCCCCCAACACACACACCAGTGGCAACCGACACAGCGGTTGACCACGAAGCAGAACCCATCACCCGCAGCAGCCCAGCAGGGCCCAACACACCAGGCAGCCCAGCAAGGCCAGCTGCACAGCAGCCCAGCGAGGGCCCAACAAACGACTCACCAAAACCAGCATTTGCACAGAGACAATCAACCAGGGAAAGAAAGGCCCCAGATCGACTCACCTTGTAAATAATTACATTATTGACTTTAGGGGGGGGGGAGTGTTGTTATATATGTAAACCTGTAAATATCTTGTGTAACCAGCAGAGGGCTCATCCCCTGGAGTCTCAAGGAATCCCACACTCCCTTGGGAGCACCTGTACTTAAGCTGGCCTCATAGGCTGGAGAGGCACTCTGGAGACCTGTAATAAAAGACTAAGGTCACACTTTACTTTGAGCTCACAGTATCTGGTCAGACTCTTTATTCATACATAACAGCGTTGACGTGAGTTATTTATTATGAATGTTTCTGGTGATTTTTCCCCCTGAGGCCTCTGTTAGAGCGCTCCGAGGCCGGGTCTTTAGCTCAGGATTTTCATTTGCTCAGCCGGCCAAGACCCCAGCTCCGCCCCACACTCAGGGCCAAGCTGACGAATTTTGCTGACTGAGGCGCAAACTGTTCTCGGAGCAAGTTTTATCATCCCGCCACCATTACCACCCCGAAATGACCAGAAACAAAAATCCAGCTCCAAAAGCGTGGAAATTATAATGAACTTGTATCAACCGCGGGTTTGGCCTCAATTGGAGTATTGTGTTCAAATCTGGGCACCGCACTTTAGGAAGGAAGTGAAGGCCTTAGTGAGGATGCAGAAAAGATTGACGAGAATGATTCCAGGGATACGGGACATTAGTTACGTGGATAGATTGGAGAAGCTGGGGCTATTCACCTTAGAGCAGAGAAGATTGAGAGGAGATTTGATAGAGGTGTTCAAAATCATGATGGACCTGGAAAGAGAAGATAGAGAGAAACTGTTCCCATTGGCAGAAGGGTCAAGAACCAGAGGACACAGATATAAGGTGATTGGCAGAAGAACCAAAGGCGACATAAGAAAACACTTTTTATGTAGCGACTGGTTATGATCTGGAATACACTACCTGAAAGGGTGGTAGAGACAGACTCAATCGCGGCTTTCAAAAGGGTGTTGGATAAGTACCTGAAATTAAAAAGAATTGCAGGGCTACGGGGACAGGGCGGGGCAGTGAGACTGGCTGAGGTTCTCTTGCTGAGAGCCTGCACGGGCTTGATGGGCCAAATGGCGTTCTTGTGTGTTGTAACCATTCTATGATTCTATGAACTGTTTGATGGGGTTTTTGGGTCTTTTGGATTTTTATCCTGTTGCTGAAAATTGACTCCTGTCTGGCTGTTGCCTTCAATGGTGACAGTTTTTGTGACGGCCTTACTGATGTGGAATCAGGCTGAACAAGTTCAAGCAACCGGAATCTGGTTCCTTTACATTAAATTATTTTTTCTTCCCATTTGTTTTTTTCTAACTGACGGAGATTGATATTTGGAACCATTAAATGCAAACAGCAAAAATATTGCTTGTGGTTTGTGAACATTGATCGAGTATCAGTCCAACTATATCGTACTACTAATTCAAAAGTTCTTAATGTCACAGGCCCAACCTGATGACCAATCCATTTTGAAAGAAGAGAAAGGCCAGCAGAGCCCAAATGAATTGTGATTATTGCAGTGCTTTTCAAATCTGTGGGTGCGACAACCAATCTAGCAAATTAAAAACACACAAGCACATCTTTTCCTGTTGTGTGATTTTGATTTGTAGTTGGTTGACTAATGTCCTTTTTTTTGTTTTGTTTATTATAGACTAAATGCTACAACTACATTCGAATTTTGGAAGCCTGGAATGAGACGCACCTCTTTGCCTGCGGGACTTACGCTTTTGACCCTCATTGTGCATATATTGTAAGTGCTCTTTTTTAATACTCTGATGCCAAGTCAGCATTGCTGCTGGAACTTGAGATCAAATGTAGCCCAAGTTAAGAAACTTCTCTCCTTTCTGCCAGTATTCAGGGCCTTAAAGAAGAAGTTACATTGTTTTTTGTTTCTTGCTTAATGGTATAATATTGTTTGAGAATAGTATAACAGGCAGTCAGAATGCTAATACAAGGGTGAATTCGGTGGGCAGAATGGGAAACTCTGTGAGGAACCTACCTCCAGTTTATACTGGCCGTGCTAGAATTGGCACCAGCAGGAAGCCCAGGCTCCACATTACCCAATTTAGAATTAATGGAATGGAATCCAAAAGTAGGAGGTGGGGGCTACTTTCAAGGCACGTTATTTGGAGTTAACTAAGAGACTGTTTCCTCCCAAGTGAAATTGGTAGTGGTGCTTTCAGCAGATGGTGAAAACCAACTCCACCCTTGGCTCCCAATTTCATTGGATTGAAGCCAGAGTTTGGAAGACGGAAGTGCATGCGCAGGAGGAGGTTGCAGCGGTAGATTAGGATGAGGCTCCAGAGGGAACTTGTAAATGAGAATGGTGATTTTGAATTTGGAATAGAGAGCCAACATTGGTGAACCAATGAAAAGATGAGGCCTTTAATACATTTGCGGAATGTGGGCGTCACTGACAAGGCCAGCATTTATTAGTCAGTCCTTATTGTCCTTGAGAAGGTGGTGGTGAGCCACCTGTACACCTGAGTGGATTGCTTGACCATTTCAGAGGGCAGTTAAAAGTCAACCATATTGCTGTGGGTCTGGAGTCACATATAGGCCAGACTGGGTAAGTGCGGCATATTTCCTTGCCAAAAGGACATTAGTGAACCAGATGGATTTTTATGACAATCCAGTAGTTTCATGTTCACCATTACTGATACAAGCTTTTTATTTTAAATTTATTTAATTAACTTAATTTAAATTCCCCAGCTGCTGTTGTAGGACTTGAACTCATGTTCCTGGATCATTAGTCCAGCCCTCTGGATTACTAGTCCAGTAACATAACCACTGTGCTACCGCTCTTGGTGGTCATTGCTGTATTATGTATATGTGCACGAATGCATTCATAGAATCATAGAAATTTACAGCACAGAAGGAGGCCATTTCGCCCATTGTGTCCGTGCCGGCCGACAAGGAGCTATCCAACCTAATCCCACTTTCCAGCTCTTGGTCCGTAGCCCTGTAAGTTAGGGCACATCAAGTGCACATCCAAGCACTTCTTAAATGGTGAGGGTTTCTGCCTCTACCACCCTTTCAGGCAGTGAGTTCCAGACCCCCACCACCCTCTGGGTGAATACATTTCCCCTCAAATCCCCTCTAAACCTCCTACCAATTACTTTAAATCTATGCCCCCTGGCTGTAGAAGATCAGCCATGATCTTATTGAATGGTGGCGCAGGCTTGAGGAGTCGAATGGCCGACTCCTGTTCCTATTTCTTATGTTCTTATGCCTCGGCTAATAAAGGCAAGTATTCCGTATGCCTGCTGCCTTTTGGGATCTGTGGACCTGCACTCAAGGTCCCTTTGTTCTACACCTCTCAGTGTCCTACCATTTAATGTGCATTTCCTTGTCTTGTTAGCCCTTCCCAATTGCATTACCTCACACTTCTCTGGATTGAATTTCATTTGCCACTGTTGCCCACCTGACTAGTTCAGTGATATCTTCCTGCAGTCTGCAGCTTTCTTCTCCATTATCAACCACACGGCCAATTTTAATATCATCTGCAAACTTATTAATCATACACCCTACATTCAAGTCTAAATCATTGATATATACCACAAAGAGCAAGAGACCTCGGGGCGGAAATTCAGCCTCCCAATAAGGCCTCTGGCTGCTTGAAAGCGATGGCCACGGGGCGGTGCTGAATGGACGCCGACTTGTTTTTCACCTCTGGGCTTTTTGCTGTGGTGTGATGAACCACTCCGCTTCTGCAGATGCGTCTTAACGATGTCATCGGAGCGCGTTACGCAATGGAGCCGCCCCAGGAGGGAAATTCACCTGCAAAAGTCTCCCGGCTGCCACTCGGTTCCCCCAACAGCTTTTTGTGTTGGTGCACTCCTTGTTTTGGGCCTCGTTGGTTGGGGGCAGGCCGCCCTTAAATGGAAGGTACCACTGCCGGCGATGTAATTTTATTTTTTTTGTCAGCCGGGTCGGGCCGACACTTATGCCCCCGGGTTCGGCCGGCATCCCCTCTTGGGTGCCAGGCCGCTGGCCTGGCTGAAACCCACCCTAGTGACCCAGTGGACCTAACTGAAAAAGATGCAGAGCTCGCAGTGACCCTCCCCTTTAAATGAAGGGGAGAGACATGTTGACATGCCAACGCGATGACGTCATAGATCCAGCCCTTCTCACCTCCGTTCAACTACAGCTGTTAAAAATAAAACTTGAGTTAAAATGGAGGCACACAGCCTCCTTAAAGATTTTAGTGACTGGCCTGCCTTCTGAGAACAGGTTTGTCATCTGACCCGCTAGCGTTAAAACCAAAAGTTAGGGTTGAGTTTTCCGTTTCTTTTATTTTTACCCACATTCCCTGGGGGTTAGAATGACCCCCTATGTGCTTCTTTAATATAATATTGTGCTCCAAGTGTCATTGTATATAATTGTGGATAAATGTGAGGTTATCCACTTTGGTGGTAAAAACAGAGAGACAGACTATTATCTGAATGGTGACAGATTAGGAAAAGGGAAGGTGCAACGAGACCTGGGTGTCATGGTACATCAGTCATTGAAGGTTGGCATGCAGGTACAGCAGGCGGTTAAGAAAGCAAATGGCATGTTGGCCTTCATAGCGAGGGGATTTGAATACAGGGGCAGGGAGGTGTTGCTACAGTTGTACAGGGCCTTGGTGAGGCCACACCTGGAGTATTGTGTACAGTTTTGGTCTCCTAACTTGAGGAAGGACATTCTTGCTATTGAGGGAGTGCAGCGAAGGTTCACCAGACTGATTCCCGGGATGGCGGGACTGACCTATCAAGAAAGATTGGATCAATTGGGCTTGTATTCACTGGAGTTCAGAAGAATGAGAGGGGACCTCATAGAAACGTTTAAAATTCTGACGGGTTTAGACAGGTTAGATGCAGAAAGAATGTTCCCAATGTTGGGGAAGTCCATAACCAGGGGTCACAGTCTGAGGATAAGGGGTAAGCCATTTAGGACCGAGATGAGGAGAAACTTCTTCACCCAGAGAGTGGTGAACCTGTGGAATTCTCTACCACAGAAAGTAGTTGAGGCCAATTCACTAAATATATTCAAAAGGGAGTTAGATGAAGTCCTTACTACTCGGGGGATCAAGGGTTATGGCGAGAAAGCAGGAAGGGGGTACTGAAGTTTCATGTTCAGCCATGAACTCATTGAATGGCGGTGCAGGCTAGAAGGGCTGAATGGCCTGCTCCTGCACCTATTTTCTATGTCTATGTTTCAGAGATCTGCGAGTTCCCTTCCTTCCCCTAGCCCACCGGGCCAAACTTCCTCAGAGGCTCCCCCCTGCTCTAGCCCTTTCTCCAGTTTCTCTCTGACCTCCCCTCATGACCTCTCCACGCTCATCTTGTCCATGAGACCCACTTCCTGCTCCCTTGACCATATTCCCACTAAACTGCTGACCACCCAACTTCCTTTTCTGCCTCCCATGTTAGCCGACATTGTTAACGGTTCTCTCTCCTCGAGTACTAACACCCTCTCCCTCAAATCTGCGGTCATCACCCCTCTCCTCAAAAAACAAACCCTTGACCCAACTGTGCTTGCTAGCTACTGTCCCATCTCCAACCTCCATTTCCTCTCCAAAGTCCTTGAACGTGTTGTCACCTCCCAAATCCGTGCCCATTTTTCACAGATCTCCATGTTTGAATCCCCTAACAAAGTACCGAAACGGCTCTTATCAGAGTCAGAAATGACATCCGTTGTGACTGTGACAAAGGTAAACTATCCCTCCTCGTCCTTCTGGACCTGTTTGCAGCCTTTGACACAGTTGACCACTCCACCCTCCTCCAACGCCTCTTCACCATCATTCAGCTGGTTGGGACTTCACGTGCCTGGTTCCATTCTTATTTATCTAATCGTAGCCAGAAAATATTCTGCAATGGTTCTCTTCCCACTCCTGCCTCGTTACCTCTGGTGTTCCCCAGGGAACTATCCTTGGCCCTCTCCTATTTCTCATCTATATGTTGCCCCTTGGCGATATCATACGAAAACACGGAGTCAGTTGCCCCATGTACGTTGACGACACACAGCTCTACCTCTCCACCACTTCTCTCGACCCTCCATGGTCTCTAAATTGTCAGACCACTTGTCCGACATCCAGTACTGGATGAGCAGAAATTTTTTCCAATTAAATATTGTCTTTGGTCCCTGCCACAAACTGCGTTCCCTAGCCACTGACTCCATACTTCTCTCGAGCATCTATCTGAGGCTAAACCAGACTGTTCGCAACCTAGTCATATTTGACCCTGGGAGGTCCCAACGGATTGGAAAACCGCAAATGTAAAGCCCCTATTTAAAAAAGGAGGCAGACAGAAAGCAGGAACCTTTAGACCAGTTAGCCTAACATCTGTTGTTGGGAAAATGCTGGAATCCATTATTAAAGAAGCAGTAGCAGGACATTTGAAAAAGCATAATGCAGTCAAGCAGAGTCAGCATGGTTTTATGAAAGGTAGATCATGTTTGACAAATTTTCTGGAGGTCTTTGAGGATGTAACAAGCAGGATGGATAAGGGGGAACCAGTGGATTTTGTGTATTTGGATTTCCAGAAGGCATTCGATGTCACATAAAAGATATGCACAAGATAAAAACTCATGGGGTTGGGGATAATATAGTAGCTTGGATAGTGGATTGGCTAACTAACTGAAAACAGAGAGTTGGGATAAATGGGTCATTTTCTGGTTGGCAAACGGTAACTAGTAGGGTGCCACAGGGATCGGAGCTGGGTCCTCAACTATTACAATCTATGTTAATGACTTGGATGAAGGGACCGAGTGTAATGCAGCCAAGTTTGTTGATGATACAAAGATGGGTGGGAAAGCAAGTTGTGAGGAGGACACAAAAAATCTTCAAAGGAATATAGACAGGCTAAGTGAGTAGGCAAACATTTGGCAGATGGAGTATAATGTGGGGAAATGTGAGGTTATCCACTTTGGCAGGAAAAATAAAAAAGCAAATTATAATTTAAATGGAGATAAATTACAAAAGGCTGCAGTACAGAGAGACCTAGGGGTCCTTGTGCATGAAACATATAAAGTTAGTATGCAGGTACAGCAGATAACAGGAAGGCAAATGGAATGTTAGCCTTTATTGCAAAGGGGGATAAAAGCAGAGAAGTCCTGCGCAACTGTACAGGGTATTGGTGAGGCCACACCTAGAATATTGAGTACAGTTTTGGTCTTCGTATTTAAGGAAGGATATGCTTGCATTGGAGGTTGTTCAGAGAAGGTTCACTAGGTTGATTCCTGAGATGAGGGGATTGACTTGTGAGGAAAGGTTGAGTAGGTTGGGCCAATACTCATTGTAGTTTAAAAGAATGAGAGGTGATCTTATTGAAACCTATAAGATACTGAGAGGGCTCGACAAGGTAGATGCAGAGAGGATGTTTCCCCTCGTGGGGGAATCTAGAACTAGGGGACATAGTTTCAGAGTAAGGGGTCGGCCATTTAAAACTGAGATGAAGAGGAACTTCTTCTCTCAGAGGATTGTAAATCTGGAATTCTCTGCCCCAGAGAGCTGTGGAGGCCGGGTCATTGAACATATTTAAGGTGGAAATAGACATATTTTTGAATGATAAGGGAGTAAAGGGTTATGGAGAGCGGGCAGGGAAGTGGAGCTGAGCCCAAGACCAGCTCATCAATGATCAACCATTGATCGAGGGGCCAAATGGCCTACTCCTGCTCCTATTTCTTATGTCCTATTTCTTATGTTCTTATGAAATGAGCTTCCGGTCACATATCTGTGGCATAACTAAAACCGCCTATTTCCACCTCCGTAACATCGCCCGTCTCCGCCCCTGCCTCAGCTCATCTGCTGCTGAAACCCTCATCCATGCCTTTGTTACCTCTAGACTTGACTATTCCAACGCACTCCTGGCTGGCCTCCCATATTCTACCCTACGTAAACTTGAGGTCATCCAAAACTCAGCAGCCCATGTCCTAACTCGCACCAAGTCCCGATCACCCATCACCCCTGTGCTCGCTGACCTACATTGGCTCCTGGTTAAGCAACGCCTCGATTTCAAAATTCTCATCCTTGTTTACAAATCCCTTCATGGCCTCACCCTTCCCTATCTCTGTAATCTCTTTCAGCCTCACAATCCCACGAGATGTCTGCGCGCCTCAAATTCTGCCCTCTTGAAAATCCCTGATTATAATCGCTCAATCATCGGTGGCCGTACCTTCAGCTGCCTGGGCCCCAAGCTCTGGAACTCCCTCCCTAAACCTCTCCGCCTCTCTAACTCTTTCCTCCTTTAAGACGCTCCTTAAAACTTAGCTCTCATATGCCATAATTTCTTCTTATGTGGCTCGGTGTCAAATGTATCTGTTTTGTCTTACAACAGTGCTGTGAGGTGCCTTGGGACCTTTACTATATAAATAAAAGTTGTGTTGTATTTCAGGATGTCTCAGATTCTGTCGACGCAATAGAGAGCAGAGTGCAAGGAATGGAAAAGGGCCGAGGAAAATGTCCATTTGAACCGATGCAACCCTTTGCAGCAATCCTGGCAGGTAAGTGATTTGAAGAGAGGTGCTGGACTGAGTCTTTTTTTCTCTTCTAAAATAGCTGACTCATACTAGGGTTGGTTCCATGGGTTCATAGGAATTGCTAGACGAAAAAGGATTAAGGTCCATCTAGTTTGCCTCCTACTATCCTAGAGATTTGATTAATCAGAGCAATCAATCATGATCAGTTAGTCGACAACAAAATTACGGGAAAAACTACAGTGGTGGAGTGCTTTGGGAACCATACATCCAAAGTCACCTGTGCCTCCCAAGCTTGCTACGCTTACCACAAGTCATGTCTCAAATTACTCACTTGAAGGTTCCCTCAGCCTTCTGGTACTTCACCTGTGTGGCAGGGAAGGGAAGTTTAACCAGGACCCCTGCACCTGATTGCTAGTCATCCCAGTCCAGCCTTCTTGCTGGAAAGTACACATTTTGCATCAAGTGAAGACAAGCATTGGGATCTTCCATGATGTCCCTCTCAATTGAATAGCCCTCTGACACTCACTGTCGAATCTTATACATGAATAACGCCAAATGGGCAGGGTACTGAATAGCAACTGGGCATGCATCTTTTTAGATGCATGTCCAGCAGGAGAAGATACCTTCGGAGAGCATGAGGGAGGAAAGGCAACAAAAGAGGAGGCATAAAGGCTGTTTCCATGATCCCAGCAGGAACCGGGGCCCAAAGTTTCAGGCAGTTCATTTCAACGGGTGGAAAATCACAGGCTATGAGCCATAACCTTCTGGTTGCGCTCCCTGCAAACACACCATCTGCTGGAAGCACAGGATCGGCTCCATAGTTTAAAAATAAATCATCTTAATTTGTCATTTATACAACTGTTCACTTTGGTGAACCAGTGCTGTGCTGATCCGGTTCATCCATTGCGGAATATTCAAAATAATTCCTTTAAATTCTTTCAATTCAAATGATGCGAGGGTTGAGTTTGATTTGTAAAACAAAAAGCAAAATACTGGAAATGGGAAATAAAAAATAAAATGCTGAAAACACATAGTAGGTCAGGCAGCATCTGTGGAGAGAAGTGAATGCTCCAGATCAATAAAGTTAAGGAAGTGGTATCAGGGCTCTTAGAAAATCATAGCATGATCAGGCAGAGTCAACATGGTTTTATGAAAGGGAAATCGTGTTTGACAAATTTCTTAAAGTTTTTTGACGAGCAGGGTAGATAAAGGGGAATCAGTGGATATAGTATATTTGGATTTCAATAAAACATTCAATAAGGTGCCATATAAAAAGATATTACAGAAGATAAGGGGGTACAAATTGCCCCCCGCCCAAAATGGAGCGCTCCCACCCCGTTTTGGTGTTTTTTACCGCAGCTGCGGTGACTCTTTCACGAAATTGTGCTCTTTGTTTTTTGTTTTGATTCGAAAGTTGGTCATAATGGGGGCGGTGACTACACCTGGGGGGCAAAAACACGGCGGTGACAGCAACTGAGGGGCGGAAGTTGGATGCGGAGTGGAATCACCGCCGCAATTACGTCATCGCGGCGCCGCGTTAACACGGCTCTCCCCTTCACTTAAACGATCAACCCACCAAGCACCTGGAGGACATCATGTCCTCGTTGACATCTGCCCATTGCAGTGCGTGCCTACCTCGCGGGGTGGGCCTGGGCACTGGATGACTCGGAGTGGCCTGCTGCAAGCCGCTTGGCCCCGCTACTTCATCCGTTGAGGATGACGTGGCCGCAGGTACCACAGATGAGATTTCCGGCTCATCCTCCTCCTCCTCCTCGGTTGTATGTTCTTCTTCACCTGTGGTGAGTACGACCTGCAGCAGTAGTGGTGATACTCCAGGGGCCTCCCATTGCGCCTGGGCAGCTGGAAAACATAATTGAGGTAGAAGAGAAGGGGAGACATGAGAATGCTTGCACTGCGCAGGCATATGTACGAGGAGCAGCACTACTGCAATAAATGTGAGCGAGAGACGTTACATATCATTAACATGAGAGTACAGAAGCTGCATGCATAACATTAATCATTCATATATTCTAATCAAATGACATTAAATTACTTTAAATTACCACTGGTTTACCACTGCTTTACACATTACTCACGTGGCCCAACAACAGGGTCTGCACCACCACAGGTGGCAGAATGATTATGCCTGCCCATTAAAGCTGCAGCATGCTCCTCGAGATCAGTCAGAGGGTGCAGGTCAGCAGGCCCTCCTCCAGTCCGCCTCTGTTCTGCCTGATTTTTAGATATCTTCCTCTGCAAACGTCACAAGAGCATGCCATAAGCTAATTGACTAGGTACTATTACGGAAACACAACAGATATTGTAATCCACAGTCATCCCACATGCTATTCACGTTAACATTATATGCTAATACAGTTTGTATCCAATGGATGCATGGTTATAACATCTATGTTCAGAGAAAATATTTTAATAAGATCGTGTTTAGGAACTAATGCTTGACACCAAACATCTCGCGTACAATCTCCACAAAAGGCCCCATCCATGGGCCATGCCATTCGGAGCCTGAGGGGAGGGAAGCCATTAATTGGAATCGATGGAGGTCCCCGGGGGGGGGGGGAATTAGAACCGCTGGTGAGCTCGGCAATGACAGGACCATAATGGGAGGGGGCACCGTGTCCCTGGGCTGTGCTCAGAGACCTCCGTGTGGCCAGAGGTAATGTCCCAAAGTGTCCCAGGGCAGACAGTGAGCCAGGGCAGCTCTCCCCAAGTCCAGGCTGGATCACTGTGTGATTGACAGCAGCCGGAGAGACTCACACAGTCTGGGCAAAGCTGACCGGATCCCACAGTGCTCAGTCGTGCCCCATCCACCAACCTAACCAAAAAGGTGCCCAAGTTAAAGAATTGCTCACAGCACACAAGCAGCGATATAATTTAATAATTCTCCTTCTAAACTAAAGTAATAGAAATGCCGAGTGTTTGCATTCTGTCTGGTTCTAGTCATTCCTCTGGCCCCAATTTTCGATTAAGCGTTTAAATAATAATTAATACTGTCGATTAAGTTTAAAGCATCTTGGCAAAATTACAGTTAAAGGGCGCAGGTTCTGACCCCAGTCCAAATCTTAGCAGGGAAGCTACCCAAGGTTACCCAGCTTAATTACAATGCGGCAGATTTATATTCTAATTAATGAGTCAGTGCATCATTACAATTATAAAAGTAATAATTTAATACTTAATCTTACCGATGTAAAAAGGCTGTTCCAGCGCTTGCGGGATTGGTCTGTCTCACGCCTATCGTGGGCCACAGGTGCGACAACTGCGACGATATCCGCCCATATGTTTTGTTAAATCCGGGGTGGAGGTTTTCCACGACCACCCCGGGTTAATTGGCCCCACCGAGTCTCGCTCTCGTGCACTAAGGCCTCATTACCTTCTGAGAATGCTTTTGCCCTCCTCCCTGCAACCTCCTCCAGACTCTCTCCCAACTCCTCGTGGGACATCTCCATCATGTAGATTCTTCACAGCTCCTTCAAAAAAAAAACTTCCTTCTCTCTCTCCCTCCCTTTGCCTTCTGAGCATGCACAGATGACCCCTGACCTCCAGAATCGCGGGAAAAGTTCTTTGCCTAATGAAAAACGCACATGTGCAGAATGGCCATTGATATGGACGCCAGCCTTGCATGACTGAATACATTGCTGTCGCCCATTTCACATCGCTAAGGCTATCACTCAAATTAAAAAGGTAAAACTAGCAGTTTTTAAAATGAGCAATATTCCAGCAATCCTGAAAAATAAAAAAAGCACTAAGGCCGGAAATATCACTTATTTTTGGGCGATAGTGATCACAGTGGAATGTCTAGCCTTTTAGTCTGCAAAGGGATATAGATAGCTTAAGTGAGTGGGCAGTAAGGTGGGAGATGGTATATAATGTAGGGAAATTTGAGGTTATTCACATTGGTAGGAGAATAGAAAAACAGAATATTTTTTAAATGGTGAGAAACTTTTAAATGTTGGTGTTCAGAGAGATTTGGGTGTCCTCGAGCAAGAAACACAGAAGGCAAACATGCAGGTACACCAAGCAATAAGGAAGGCAAATGGCATGTTGGCTTTTATTGCAAGGGGGTTGCAGTAAGGAAGATACAAATAACCTTCTGGAAATGCTAGGGGTTCGAGAGTCTTAACGAAAAGGAGGAACTGAAGGGAATCCTTATTAGTCAAGAAATTGTGTTAAGGAAATTGATGGGATTGAAGGCCGATAAATTCCCAGGGCCTGATAGGCTGCATCCCAGAGTACTTAAGGAAGTGGCCCTAGAAATAGTGGATGCATTAGTGATCATTTTCCAACATTCTATTGACTCTGGATCAGTTCCTATGGACTGGAGGGTAGCTAATGTAACACCACTTTTTAAAAAAGGAGGGAGATTTTAAAAAAGGAGGGAGAGAGAAAACAGGGAATTTTCGACCGGTTTGCCTGACATCGGTGGTGGGGAAAATGTTGGAATCAATTATTAAAGATGAAATAGCAGCGCATTTGGAAAGCAGTGACAGGATCGGTCCAAGTCAGCATGGATTTATGAAAGAGAAATCATGCTTGATAAATCTTCTAGAATAGTTTGAGGATGTAACTAGTAGAGTGGACAAGGGAGAACCAGTGGATGTGGTGTATTTGGACGTTCAAAAGGCTTTTGACAAGGTCCCACACAAGAGATTAGTGTGCAAAATTAAAGCACATGGTATTGGGGGTAATGTATTGACATGGATAGAGAACTAGTTGGCAGACAGGAAGCAGAAAGTCGGAATAAATGGGTCCTTTTCAGAATGGCAGGCAGTGACCAGTGGGGTGCCGCAGGGTTCAGTGCTGGGACCCCAGCTATTTACAATATACATCAATGATTTATATGAAGGAATTGAATGTAATATCTCCAAGTTTGCAGATGACACTAAGCTGGGTGGCAGTGTGATCTGTGAAGAGGATGCTAAGAGGCTGCAGGGTGACTTGGACAGGTTAGGTGAGTGGGCAAATGCATGGCAGATGTAGTATAATGTGGATAAATGTGAGGTTATCCACTTTGGTGGCAAAAACAGGAAGACAGAATATTTTCTGAATGGTGACAGATTAGGAAAAGGAGAGGTGCAACGAGACCTGGGTGTCATGGTACATCAGTCATTGAAGGTTAGCATGCAAGTACAGCAGGCGGTGAAGAAGGCCAATGGCATGTTGGCCTTCATAGCGAGAGGAATTGAGTATAGGAGCAGGGAGGTCTTACTGCAGTTGTACAGAGCCTTGTTGAGGCCACAACTGGAATATTGTGTTAGTTTTGGTCTCCTAATCTAAGGAAGGACATTCTTGCTATTGAGGAAGTACAGTGAAGACTGATTCCCGGGATGGCAGGACTGACATATGAGGAGAGACTGGATCAACTGGGCTTGTATCCACTGGAGTTTAGAAGAATGAGAGGTGATCTCATAGAAACATATAAAATTCTGATTGGACAGGTTAGAGGCAGGAAGAATGTTTCCGTTGCTGGGGAGTTCCAGAACCAGGGGTCACAGTCTAAGAATAAGGGGTAGGCCATTTAGGACTGAGATGAGGAAAAACTTCTTCACTCAGAGAGTGGTTAACCTGTGGAATTCACTATCGCAGAAAGTTGTTGAGGCCAGATCGTTAGATATATTCAAAAGGGAGTTAGATGTGGCTCTTACGTCTCAAGGGATCAATGGGTATGGAGAGAAAGCAGGAATGGGGTCCTGAGGGAATGATCAGCCATGATCTTATTGAATGGTGGTGTAGGCTCGAAGTGCCGAATGGCCTGCTCCTGCACCTATTTTCTATGTTTCTATGTATAAGTCTAAGGGGGGTAGAAAATGTTCCCCGCCCGAAACGGGGCACTCCCATCCCGTTTCGATGGTTTTTAAAGCAGCTGCGGTTCCGGTCATCTCTTGAGCAACATTCGGCTCTTTGTTGGTTTTTTTCCCCTTGGCTCCGGAAGTCGCTCTTACTGGGAGCGGTGACAACACTTGACGGGCAGAAACAGGGCGGTGGCAACACCTGAGGGCAGAAGTTGGGGGCGGTGTGGAGTGAGCACCGCAATGACATCATCATGGCGCCGTGTCATCACAGCTCTCCCCTTCACTTAAAGGGGAGAGCCTCCGCGATTTTAAATCTTTGGCCCACTGAGCCACTAGGAAGGGTTTTGGCCGGGCCAAGAGTGGGTGCCAGGCTGCCTGTTCGTGGCCCGACCGAATCTTGGGGCATTATTGTTGGGCCGACATGGCAGTTGGCTGACAGAAATGACATGGCAGCAGCGGCAGTGCATCCCCCCCCTATAAGGGAAGCCACACCGCTGTTGCAGAATGCCACAGCCTCACTGGACCACCGGGAAAAAAACAGGTTTTGGCACCGTCGGGCAGGCCGAAGATTTTCAGAGGCGAATGTCGCTGTCGGGAGGGGGCGTAGATCAGCGGTGCGCATGGTGATGATGCGTTTACCACGGATCGGCAGCAGCGGAGTGGTGGGGGGAGGTGGGTAGATCAGGGCACCGCCAGGAAAACTCGGGAGGGCAATTGGGCTCGCAACAGCCATTTCACGAAAAGTCGGCGGCCACTCCACTCCACTGCCTGGACACCGATTTGCAGTGATAACAGGTCTTAAGAAGAGGGCTAATTTCGGTCCCAGGAAGTCTTGCAACAATTGTATAGGGCCTTGGTGAGACCACACCTGGAATACTGCACAGTTTTGGTCTCCTTATCTAAGGAAGGATAGACTTGCCTTGGATGCGCTGCAACAAAGGTTCACTAGATTGATTCCTGGGATGAGAGGGCTGTCCTATGATGAGAGATTGTGTAGAATGTGCCTGTACTCGCTGGAGTTTAGACGAGTGAGAGGTGATCTCATTGAAACATACAAGATTCTAAAGGGCATAGTCTCAGGATAAGGGGTAAGCCATTTAAGACTGAGATGAGAAGGAGGATGAGGAATTTCTTCACTTAGTGGGCTGTGAATCTTTGGAATTCTCTGCCCCAGAGGGCTGTGGATGTGGAGTCTTTCAGTATATTCAAGGCTGCGATAGATAGATTTTTGGACTTTAGTGGAATCAAGGAATATGGAGATCTGTCGGGAAAGTGGAGTTGAGATCGATGAACAGCCATGATCTTATTGAATAATGGAGCAGGCTCGAGGGGCCGTATGGTCTTATTTCTTATGGTCTTAAAGTTGTTAAAGCCCTCTGGCCTTAGCATTGACTTTAACAACTGCCGACCTTAACCACCGCTCCTATCTCCCATTTTGGGGATGGCTGCATCAGAGCTAATGAGGCTGGAGGAGTTGCAGGTAGCTACTTATGGTGGGAATCTCCTATTGGTTTACGACAGGCGGAGTAGTCCTCAACCCTGGGGTCTACCCGCCTTTCTTTTTTGGGCCATTGGTGTCTTCTGCACTTTGCCACTCCCTCTGCTTCCTTCTCCCTCGCTGTAACCAGTCACACATCCTCTTAGTACATTTTTTTGTTTCTTTAATTTCTCTCGTTATCACCTCCTTTTGACTTGCACTATTATCATGTCTATCATTTAATTTCCCATCCTACATCTTATCACAAACCTCTTTTTCTTTTCCGCCCCCTCCCTTTTCCACCTTATAAGCTGTTCATTTATAACAGAGAAACATAGAAACATAGAAAATAGGTGCAGGAGCAGGCCATTCAGCCCTTCTAGCCTGCACCGCCATTCAGTGAGTTCATGGCTGAACATGAAACTTCAGTACCCCCTTCCTGCGCCTGTCACAACCTCAGGACGTCCCAAAGCACTTTACTTCTAATTAAGTACTTTTGCAGTGAAATCACTGTGATAATGTAGGAAATGCGGTAACCAATTGTGCACAGCAAGTCCCCACAAACAACAATGTGAAAATGACCAGATAATCTGTTCTTTTGGGATAAATATTGGCCAGGACGCCAGAGATAACTCTCCTGCTCTTCTTCAAAATAGTGCCATGGGATTTTTTACGTCCATCTGAGGGATCAAATGGGGCCTTGTTTTAACCTCTCATCCGAAAGGCAGCACCTCCGACAGTGCAGCACTCCCTCAGCACTGGGGTGTGTCAGCCTAGATTTATGTGCTCAAGTCTCTGGAGTGGGACTTGACTCCACAACCTTCTGATTCGGAGATGAGAGTGCTTCCCACTGAGCCACTGGTGATCCTCCAGTTCTGATAAAAGGTCATCGACCTGAAACTTTAATCCTACGTTCCTCTCTCCACAGATGCTGCCTGACCTGCTGAGCATTTCCAGCATTTTCTGTTTTTAATTCAGATTTCCAGCATCCGCAGACTTTTGCTCTTCAAGTTTGATTTGTTCCCTTTTATAACTCCTGATGAATACAGCCAGCACAAAAGTACCATTTGGCAGCTGCATGATTCTGTGGACAGGTTTTATTTCTTTACTCTGTTTTTGCTTCCAGACAGAGTACTGTACGCAGCAACGGCCATCGATTTTCAGGGCAAGGATCCGGCCGTGGTGAAGAGCATAGGACCGCAAGAAAAGATCCGCACAGAGGATTCTGCCAAATGGCTGAGCGGTGAGAATTTGTGTTTGTATTTTACACCTACTGTGCATGACTTAGCCAAAGTTAAAAAGAATACTCCAGAAGAGCAAGATGAATCAAGATGACCTGTTCTAATATCTCTTTACATGGCTCGGTGTCAGTGTTTGTCAGGTTGCACTCCTGTGACGTTAGCTATGTTAAAGGCACTATATAAATGCAAGTTATTGTTGTTGAATCAAGAAACAGTGGTTCACTTAGGCCAAGCTTTTGGGTTTTAAAAAACGCTGGACTGGCGGGGGGGGGGAGGGACGACTGAGGGTGATGAGCATTTCTACAGTTTCAATTTCCTGTGAAAGAGTGAGTTAGAGTAGTAGACAGTATACCGAGACTTTGTTTCATACCGGTGAGACACACAGAGGAGGGTCATTGAATATATTTAAGGTGGAGATAGACAGATCTTTGAATGATAAGGGAGTCAAGGGTTATGGGCAGAGGGCAGGGAAGTGGAGCTAAGTCCATGATCAGATCAGCCATGATCTTATTGAATGGCGGAGGAGGCTCAAGGGGCCTAATCCTGTTCCTATTTCTTATGAAGAGGATCAGGATGTGCTATTTGAAGCTGAGGAAGAGCAAGAAGGAAATTTAAAATAGCATTTGCCTTTCACCTTATCTGGACGCTCCAAAGCAATAGGATAAATAGCCAGTTAATGGTTAATCTGTGTTGGTTGGTCCCAGCTGGTCAGGTAAGGGGTTGAATAAGGGGTGGGGAGGACCGGGGTAAGGGAGACCTAAGGCTTTTTTGTGAGACCCAGAGGAGCACTCCTGCCCTTCCAAGCCCACAAGGAAACCTAAAATAAATATTAATCCTCTCCTATGGGGACAGTGCAGGAAAGTGGATTTGAGGTAGAAGATCAGCCATGATTTTATTGAATGGCGGAACAGGCTCAAGGGGCCAAATGACCTGCTCCTGCTTCCAATTCTTATGTTCTTAAGCAAACAGGGCCTCTGTTTATTATCTTATTTACAAGACAGCACCTTCAACAATGCAGCACTCCCTCGCTACTGCACTGAGTTGTCAGCCTACATTTTGTGCTCAAGTATAGGCTAACTGTAGTGCCCCAGCTACTGCCCCAGGTGAGATCAGCTAGCTGACCACAGGGACTCTGTTCAGCTGAGTTACTGCACCTTGCATTATTCTAGTGGCAACAGTGCTCTTTTTAGTTCCCTTTTGCTGCTGCTGTTACATAGAGGGTGTCCTAAATGCTCAGTGGAATTTGGGGACAAGCGAAAAGAATGGCCATCATTCTTCTTCCAAGGCTGATTAGCCTCTAAATCTAAATCAGAAACAGTGGAGATATCATTGTGTACAAATAGGTGATTGTATGTGAGAGCATGTGCAAAAGCTGTTGACCTAAAGTCTGACTAAGTGGAAAATTGTGGTTTTATGTCTTGTTACCAGTGGTGAGAGTAATTGGGGTGATAATCTAAGAATGTGACAGACAATATCAGACAGCAGCAAAGTGGTTTAGCTCAATTGCTATTTTCTTCCGTAACCTGTTGAAACCAATAAAGTTTACACATTACACCAAGCGATAACAAAGGGAGCAGCACATAAGTTGTGACTGGGATGCAATACATTATAGCTAGTGAGGGTAGTTATTATGACAACATGCAGAGGAATTTATATTGTTCATTTATCTACTTTCAAAGATTCTAAACCCCTTAATATTTCCTCTCACTATGTTTATCTCATCGAATAGTTCACAGACACAATGAGCCGAACACCCTTCTTCTGTGCCATAAATTTCTATGATTCTGTACAATTGAAAATGCTGGACAAATGCAGCTAGGAACAATGGCAACCGCATTGTTCGCTCAAAATGATCATCTAGCGTGTTCGACCTTTTATTTTAATATTGAGAAACATCCAGAGTGCAAGACACCACCAAGATTGAAAAGAGTAGGAGGGAAGATAACGGCCCTGATATTAAAAGGGTGGGGAGAGTGGATGTGAGGCTGGCAGCTGGTGCATCGGAGCCCTATCTAAATCTGACCAGGTGCATTAGCTGGTGGCGAGTGGGGAGCAGAAGAATGCAAGCAGGAGGCCATAGCGGGGACCCCTGGGATTGGTCCCCACTGGTCAGGTAAGGGCTTGGGTAAGGGGTGGGGGGGGGGTAGGACCAGGGTAAGGGAGGCCCAAGGCTTTCTTGAGAGACCCAGAGGAGCACTCCTGCCCCTCCAAGCCCACAAGGAAACCTAAAATAAATATTTAATACTTACCTGCCTTTGCCTCTTCCAGCCCACAATCCCCCCGCCCGACAGGAAGCCTTCATCGCTCCCCCACTCAGGCCTCCGACTAAAATTGCGCACTGGGCCCCAATGACATCAAGGCCTAATCTGCATATTTAATAACAACCCTGCTAGCTTGGGGCAGGTGTCCTGCTTGCCTGCTCATGAGAACGGGTTAATATTCGGACCTGTTGAGAAGGCAGTGGGATCGGAGCCTCTCCCCACCACAGCTTTCCGCCAGATTGGGGGAGGAGTTAAAATCAAGCCAGAGTAATTCACAAACTAATGACTAGGCAGTGACCTGCTAGAATTTAGAAGCATGTAGGTTGTAGGAAAGAAGTAAAGACTGAGGAAGGTGTAGGAAATGACTGAGCTAGAGGATGCTGAGCTAATCCTGTTAACCAAATGTGTAATTGAGGTCTTGTGACATTGTTTCTCAGAACTAAGGTTACTTTAGGATATTGAGAAATGTTAGCTAATTTCTGAGAATTTTAACACAGTAATTTCTTGTGTCTGAATTGATAATCGAAAAAAAATGTCAATTTTGGGGCACAAAAACGAATTGCTGGAAAAGTACAACAGATCATTCAGCGTGGGAGCTATGAATGAGCACACCCAACACATGAACCTATTTTTTCTCCTTCAGTCACTGACTGACCTGCTATATATCTTCAGCCTTTTCTGATTTGGTGTCTCATTTCTAACAAGTGTAGTTTCCCTTTTAACACTATTTTCACTTGGGGATGAATTTAATTTAGTACAGCTTAATGGTAATTATGGATGATAACAAGTAAGAGGGAGAGGACAAACAAAGGAAATAAAAAGGATTGGCAAATCGTAAAACAAGATTAGAAATTAAATCCGGAACTGACGGTCATAGACACTTCTAATCCTGCAGAGTCTTGTATTTCTTGTTTCACACTGACATTATTTTGTGCGTTTGCACACTGATCCCTCAATGAGGACTCCTGGGATTTTATGAAATTCATTTTGTTGCTAAAAATATAAAATTAAGGAGATGTAAGAAACCTGCGAGTAATTATTTCATTTTTGCAGACCATTATTCCATGAATGAATCCCAATCGAATGACGTTACCTAAGAAATAGGAACAGGAGTAGGCCATACGGCCCCTCGAGCCTGCTCCGCCATTCAATAAGATCATGGCTGATCTGATCATGGACTCAGCTCCATTTCCCAGCCTGCTTCCCATAACCCCTTATCCCCTTATCATTTAAGAAACTGTCTATTTCTGTCTTAAATTTATTCAATGTCCCAGCTTCCACAGCTCTCTGTGGCAGCGAATTCCATAGATTTACAACCTCTAAGAGAAGAAATTTCTCCTCATCTCTGTTTTAAATGGGCGGCCCCTTATTCTAAGATCATGCCCTCTAGTTCTAGTTCCCCGCATCAGTGGAAAATTCCTCTCTGCATCCACCTTGTCAATCCCCTCATAATCTTATATGTTTCGATGAGATCACCTCTCATTCTTCTGAATTCCAATGAAGCCCAACCTACTCAACCTTTCCTCATAAGTCAACCCCCTCATCCCCGGAATCAATCTAGTGAACCTTCTCTGAACTGCCTCCAAAGCAAGTATATCCTTTCGTAAATATGGAAACCAAAACTGTATGCAATATTCCAGGTGTGGCCTCACCAATACCTTATATAGCTGTAGTAAGACCTCCCTACTTTTATACTCCATCCCCTTTGAAATAAAGGCCAAGATACCAGTGGCCTTCCTGATCACTTGCTGTACCTACATACTATCCTTTTGTGTTTCATGCACAAGTACCTCCAGGTCCCGCTCTATTGCGGCACTTTGCAATCTTTCTCCATTTAAATAATAACTTGCTCTTTGATTTTTTTCTGCCAAAATGCATGACCTCACACTTTCCAACATTATACTCCATCTGCCAAATTTTTGCCCACTCACTTAGCCTGTCTATGTCCTTTTGCAGATTTTACGCCTGTCTGTGTCCTTTACGCAGGAGAACGGTTAAGTCTATGTGCTTGGGCCTTAGCTATTTACAATCTATATCAATGACTTAGATGAAGAGACTGAGTGCAATGTATCCAAGTTTGCTGACAATACAAAGCTAGGTGGGAAAGTAAGATGTGAGGACGATGCAAAGAGTCTGCAAAGGGGATATAGACAAGTTAGGTGAGTGGCAATAAGGTGGCAAATGAAGTATAATGTAGGGAAATGTGAGGTTATTAGGAAGAATAGAAACACTTTTTTAAATGGTGAGAAACTATTAAATGTTGGTATTGAGAGAGATTTCGAGGTCCTAGTACAAGAAACACAACGAGTTAGCGTGCAGGTACAGCAAACTATTAGGAAGGCAAATGGCTTGTTGGCATTTATTGCTTGAGGGTTGGTGTACAATAGTAAGGAAGTTTTGCTACAATTGTAGTCTGGTGAGACCACACCTGGAGTACTGTGCACAGTTTTGGTCTCCTTATCTAAGGAAGGATATACGTGCCTTAGAGGTGGTGCAACAAAGGTTCACTAGATTGATTCCTGGGATAAGTGGGTTGTCGTATGAGGAGAGAGTGAGTAGATTGGACCTATACTCTCTGGAGTTTAGAAAAATGAGAGGTAATCGCGTTGAAACATATAAGATTCTGAGCGGGATTGACCGGGTAGAGGCTGAGAGTCTAGAACTAGGGGCATAGTTAGGATAAGACTGAGATGAGGAGGAATTTCTTCACTCAGAGGGTTGTGCATCTTTGGAATTCTCTGCCCCAAAGTGCCGTGGAGGCTCAAGTCAAGTCGTCAGTCGTCAAGGCTGTGATTTTTGGACTCCAGAGGAAATAAGTGATATGGAGATAGGGCAGGTGGAGTTGAGATCGAAGATCTGCCATGATCTTATTGAATGGCGGAGCAGGCTCGAGGGGCCATATGGCCGCCTCCTGCTCCTAATTCTTATGTTCTTATGTTCTTAGCAGGCACTTTGGTAGTACTAATATGAAAAATGACAGGTGTTTGAAAAATGTCGATGAACAGAGAGACCTTAATGTCAATATACACAAATCCTTAAAGGTGACAAAAGCATATGGGTTACTTGGGTTTATAAATAGAGGAATAGAATATAAAACCAAAGAGATCATGTTAGAACTTTATACACCACTGGTTCAGCCTCAGCTGGAGTATTGCGGACAATTCTGGGCACCACACTTCAGAAAAGATGTAAAGGCCTTAGAAAGAGTGCAGATGAGGTTTACCAGGATGTTGCCAGGGATGAGGGATTTCAGTTATGAGGAGAAGTTGGAAAAGTTAGGACTGTTCTCCTTGGTGCTGAGAAGGTTATGAGGTTAAGCTCATGGATGTTTCCAAGATGGTGAGAGGTTTTGATAGAGTAAATAGAGAAAAAGTATTCCCTCTGGTGAGTCGGTCAATAACTTGAGGTCATAGATTCAAAATCATCGGCAAAAGATCTACAGCAACAAGAATTTGTATTTATATACAAGTAAACTTGAATTTTTAATATTTTCACTAAGTTTTGTCAGGTTCTGGAATGCTGTACCTGGAAAGGTAGTGGAAGCTGATTCCATAAGTAATTTTAAAAAGGAGTTGGACAGATATTTGAGGATGAGGAACTTATAGGGTTACAAACAAAAAGCGGGGGTGGGGGGGGTGGGGTGGGGTGTGGGGGGGGGGGGGCACTAAATATGACTTCTATCAAAGAGCCAGTCACAGGCACGACAGGCTGACTGGTCTCCTGTGCTGTATATTTCTGTGATTTTATGAAGTGAAAACAAGTACCTTAAACAAAGATCAACATGAGACGATGCACAATTTCAAGTAAACAGCCTTGATGATTAAAATGCCTCAGAGGCAATTTATTAAACTCTACCACACTCAGGCAGCGTGTTGCAGTGACAGCACTTGCACAAACAGCAATGAGTCATGCATATTATCATGATCATTATTGACTGGAAGCGGTGTCGACTTGCACTGCAAGATGCTCTGCAGCATTCGTGCAAGCTCTCAGGCTTTCATAGAATAGTTTGTTTTTATTATCGATGTCCTGTTCAAAGTTATGCAACATACCCTTAAATTCGAAACAATTTCATCCCTGGTTACACTGGGCTGACAAAGTGTTCCGGCATAGAAGGACTGAGGCCACAGTGTGATCGAACGTCACACTTAGGATTTCCCACCATCAGTGACAATACATCCTTTCATGTATGGGTGAGTGTATTGTTACACTATGCAAATGTGCTTGGCATTCAGTATTGCAATCGGCACTGGAGGAGCCAGTTCAAGTTAAAAGGAGCCAAAAAGCTTTTTGTGCCTTTTTAAAACTAATTATTTAGCAAACCTTTAACAAGCAATGCAGAGTCCAGCGGCCACAGCGCACACTGCAACAGGCCTCTGAGGCTAGCCGCAGCCAGTCTTCACATCACCACCACTCCCACCCTACCCAGCAGAGGTTCAAGAGCCCACCTAATAAATGAGAGAGCCCTTGACTGCAGACTACGGATTTGGGAGTGTGGTGCAGTCGTTACGGCAGGCAGAAATCTCGCCTGGCCGGAATTCTACAGCATTAGTAGTGGAGAATCCAGGCATCTGTCATTAAGCCATTCCGACCACAGTAGTGTCAGATTCATTTCCAGGTAAAGCTGCTATAATTGGCTCGGTTTCCCTGGGCAAGGGAGGGGAAGATCAGACCAGATCAGATTTTTGCTTCTCATGTACCTGCATGGATATTGTGCCGGGACAGGATTGGGTTTGGCTGTGATGTCCCTGTGGGTGAACAGCTTACCCAGTGTCGCACGCAATGCATGGCCGCTTCGATACGTTAATAACAGGCTTTCAAGATATCAACAATTCCTGGGATGCAGTCAAAAACCTGCTTAAACTTTGTGGCTTTATGCCCATAAAGGTTGAACATCCGAAAGCCGGAGTTCCGAAATTCGGAATGTTCCGGAATCCGGACACCGGCCAATCTGTGGCTGGGTCGACGGAATCCAGAAAATGTTCAGGAATCCGGACATTTTTTAAAAACCGATTCCTGCTGCGAGTTGGGCCTAGGGAGGGGGAAAAACACCCCCCAAAAATTCCTCAAAACAAAAGTTCACAAAACATTCACAAAACCCTTACCTACTAAATCGCTCAAAAAGAATTTAAAAATAAAAACTTTAACTTACCTTTTTTGCAGGTCTTCAACACAGTTTTTTTCTGGCCGCCGACCCCTGACCCAGAACCGCTGACTCACTCCCCACGCTCCACCGCTAACTCCCCGCCCCCATCTGCTGACCCGCTCCGCCACTGACTCTCTCTCCCACCCCCTTACCTTGGCCTAGGCGTTTCCGGACTTGTAACGTCAGAAAGACGTTCCGAAATCTGGAAATATCCGAACCTCGACCCAGGCCTTTCCAGTTTCGGGACATCAGAAATACTCGAAATCCGGAATGGTCTCGATCCCGAGGTTTCTGGATTTCGAACGCTCCACCTGTACTAAATCTTGACTCAAACATTAATCATGTAATTGAAAGTGAGCATTTGCGCTCACTTGTGCTCACACTGAGCCCAGGATTGATTCTTGATCTGTGCTGAGTTGGCTAATCTCTGATGGGCAGCAGGCTAGGAAGGGAAGAAGTCAACTGGGGTTCCGGATCCTTTGCAAAACACACATCTGGATATTGGATGAGGATCCATGGTGATGCCTCCTACAATTGAATAGTTATCTGACAATCACATCCTTGGCTCACATGAAGAATGACCACTTGGGCAGGATCAGGGATCAGGAAATGGAATTCACCTGTGTAACTAGATCCTAGTCAACGCCTTAAGGATTAGAAGGGAGAAAATGAGCCAAACCAAAACCTCACGTACAAGGAACCAACATTATTGAGTTCATGGAAATAGCTGCCCTGAATGTCTCTTCAGAGTTGTCCTATCATTAAGAAATTAAGAACCAGGTCATGCGCAAGTGAGGCGACCATTGTATAGTAACCAGGGCTTTACATCTCGTTCCAGCATTTCAAAATGTAGCTGTTTCTGACATTCTCCCCCCGCCCAAGTGCCTGACCTTCCACCACTCCGGGTTCCTGGCCTCCTCCTGTCCAGGTTTCTCCCCCATGGATTCAGGACCTCCCCCGAACAAGTTCCTGACCTTACCCCACCCCGCCATAGATGGGACACGGATTGTTAACAGGTTTATTGGCTATGAAGTGAATAGTGACAGTGTTGTGACTTCCGGATTTCGTCCAGTCCAATGATGTCACTTGCCACACACGCATCGAGCTTTCCAAGAAATCAACCAGGTGTAGGGGGAGGAGAGGGAGAACAAGGAGGTATAGTTGGAAGAACATAATCCATTTTACCATCTGGATCATGTTCTCGCTCTCAACCCTCCCCTTTAGACCTGGATCATGTTCTTCCCCCCATCCTCACTGTGCTCTTTAGTCCCCTCCATCACCAAGTTACTGACCTCCTCTCCCTGATTTCCCTCTCTCCTTTCTGATCCCTCTTCCCCATCCTCTCTTTCTGCCTCCTCCCAGTCTCTCTCTCTCTCTCTCTCTCCCCCAGTCACTCTCTGTGCCCCTCTTTCCCCCCCCACTCCAATCTCTCTCTCCCCCCGCCACTCTCTCTCTCTGCCCTCTCTCTCTCTCTCTCCACCTCTTGTTCTCTCACTGTCCACCTCTCGTTCTCTCCCCAGCATCTCTCTCTCCCTGTCTCAGTCTCTCTCTCCCCCTCTCTTTCCCCCCCGCACTCTCTCACTCTCCCCCACTCACTCTCTCGCTCTCTCTATGCCCCCTCTCGATCTCTGCCTCTCTCCCCACCATCTCTCTCTCCCCCTGTCTCTCTCCCCCAGTTTCTCTCCCTGCCCCGGTCTCTTCCACTCTCTCACTCTCCCCCACTCTCTCTCACTCTCCCCCTCTCGCTCTCTCTCTGCCCCCCCTCTTGCTCTCTCTCTGCCCCTCTCTTGCTCTCTCTCTGTCCCCCTCTCGCTCACTGCGCCTTTCTCTCCTCCACTCTCTCTCCCCCATTCTCTCTCACTCTTCCCCACTCTCCCCCCAGCCTCTCTCCCCCCCACTCTCACTTTCCTCTGTTTCGCTCTCTGCCTCTCTTCCCACTCTCTCTCACTCACTCTCCCCCCTCTCTCTCTTCCCCTCTCCCAGTCTCTCTCTGTGCCCCACTTTTTCTCTTCCACCTCCGATTTCTTCTCTCAGAAGGCCACGAAAATGTTAGTGTAGATATTCTAGGCAAAAGTCCTGGAGGCTCCTTTAGTATGGTCATTGGTTTTTGAAAGATAACCCAAAGCCCTAGGAGCAGGCTCAAGCTCAAGCAGCAGACAAGACAGGCGGCAATGAGCTCCAAGCTCGGCAGCGTGGTTCGGCCCCACTTCCGGCTTCCTCATATATCATACTATGCATGCGCGACCAAATCAAGTGCGCATACGCAAAAGGGGCGGAGTCCCTGGCGTGCATGTGCAGAAGGACACAAAAATGTCCGTGCACATAATCACTCCGAATGTTTATCCCTCAGCCAACATCATCAGAACAGATAATCTGGTCATGATCATATTGCTGTTTGTGGGATTTTGCTGTGTGAAAATTGGCTGCTGCTTTTCCTACATTACAACAATGACTTGAAAAATACTTAATTGGATGGAAAGTGCTTTGGGACGTCTTGAGGTCATAAATTCAAGTTCTTTCTTTCTCTCTACCTCTCTTTCTCTCTTTCTCTAATCTCATCATTCTAATTGAGGTGACAAGTTCCACCCTGCTTTTCCCATTCAGATGCTCACTCACTTACTGACACTTTCTCCTTTTCATGCCAAGTTACCAGGATGTTGTTCTCTAATTACAATTATACACGTGGTAACAGTGGAGAGAAATGTTTGTCTCTGCATGCATAGCCCAGAATTAATGAGCAGCTAATTTAAAAATCTAACAGCGTGTTTGTTTTCGGGCTCACGGATTCAAACTCGTTAGAGTAGAAATCGGAACTCATTGTTTTCTGGACGAGAAGCAGGGGTAAGTTTCACAGTGTCCGAAAGACTCCGGAAATGAGTCCAACCCCAAATTGGGTTGGGTGATTTTCCTGGCGGCGCCTAAGCAATATGTAGATTAGAGGCCTAATGTCTGTTTAAGGACACTTCCTGAAATTGGGCGGCTCTGAGAATAGCAGGCTTGCTCTGCTCATGAACTTTTACTGTGAAATGAATAAACGACAGAATAATAATCATGGGAGATTTTACCTACCCCAAAATAAACTGGCAAGAAAAGTCAGCAAAAGTGGTACAGGGACATTTTTACAATCTCCTTTCTTATCCATATTGGTTAAAAATTGGAATTGGAATTGAGAGAGCACTGCTGAATCTAGTAATGGGAAATGAAATAGAACAGAAGTGTAGGGGAACATCTAGGCAATAGTGATCACAACATAATAAGGTTTAAGATAAAAGTTGAGAAGGACATAAGAAAAACAACTTTCACATTAAGGCATGAGGAGCATAGAAACATGGAAAATAGGTGCAGGAGTAGGCCATTCGACCCTTTGAGCCTGCACCACCATTCAGTATGATCATGGCTGATCATGCAACTTCAGTACCCCATTCCTACTTTCTCTCCATACCCCTTGATCCCTTGAGCCGTAAGGGCCACATCTAACTCCCTTTTGAATATATCTAATGAACTGGCCTCAACAACTTTCTGTGGTAGAGAATCCCACAGGTTCACCACTCTCTTGAGTGAAGAAGTTTTTCCTCATCTCGGTCCTAAATGGTTTACCCCTTATCCTAAGCTGTGACCCCTGGTTCTGGACTTCCCCAACATCGGGAACATTCTTCCTGCATCTAACCTGTCCAATCCTGTCAGAATTTTACATGTTTCTGAGATCCCCTCTCATTCTTCTAAATTCCAGTGACTATAAGCCTAATCTATCCAGTCTTTCTTCATAAGTCCGTCTTGCCATTCCTGGTGAAGCTTTGCTGCACTCCCTCAATAGCAAGAATGTCCTTCCTCGGATTAGGAGACCAAAACTATATTCAAGGCGTGGCCTCACCAAGGCCCTGTACAACTGCAGTAAGACCTCCCTGCTCCTATACTCAATTCCCCTAGCTATGAAGGCCAAGGTACCATTTGCCTTCTTCACCACCTGCTGTACCTGAATGCCAACTTTCAATGACTGATGTACCTTGATGTCTCGTTGCACCTACCCTTTTCCTAATCTGTCACCATTCAGATAATATTCTGCCTTCTTGTTTTTGCCACCAAAGTGGATAACCTCACATTTATCTACATAATACTGCCTCTGCCATGCATTTGCCCACTCACCTAACCTGTCCAAGTCACCCTGTAGCCTCTTAGAATCCTCCTCACAGCTCACACTGCCACCCAGCTTAGTGTCATCTGCAGACTTGGAGATATTACATTCAATTCCTTCGTCTAAATCATTAATGTATATTGTAAATAGCTGGGGTCCCAGCACGGAACCTTGCGGTACCTCACTAGTCACTGCCTGCCATTCTGAAAAGGACCCGTTTATTCCTACTCTTTGCTTCCTGTCTGCCAAATAGTTCTCTATCTACATCAATACATTACCCCCAATATCATCTGCTTTAATTTTGCACACTAATCTCTTGTGTAGGACCTTGTCAAAAGTCTTTTGAAAGTCCAAATACACCACATCCACTGGTTCTTCCTTTTCCACTCTACTAGTTACATCCTCAAAAAATTCTAGAAGATTTGTCAAGCATGACTTCCCTTTCATAAATCCATGCTGTCTTGGACCGATCTGGTCACTGCTTTCTAAATGCGCTGGTATTATACCTTTGTTAATTGATTCCAACATTTTCCCCACTACCGATGTCAGGCTAACAGGTCTATAATTCCCTGTTTTCTCTGCCTCCTTTTTTAAAAAGTGGTGTTACATTAGCTACCCCCCAATCCATAGGAACTGATCCCGAGTCTATAGAATGTTGAAAAATGACCACCCATGTATCCACTATTTCTAGGGCTACTTCCTTAAGTATTCTGGAATGCAGACTGTCAGGCCCTGGGGATTTATTGGCCTTCAATCCCATCAATGTCCCTAACACAAGTTTCTGACTAATAAGGATTTCCTTCAGTCCCTCCTTCTCGCTAGACCCTTGGTCCCCTAGTACTTTCGGAAGGTTATTTGTGTCTTCCTTCGTGAAGACAGAACCAAAGTATTTGTTCAACTGGTCTGCCATTTCTTTGTTCCCCATTATAAATTCACCTAATTCTGACTGCAAGAGCCCTACATTTGTCTTCACTAATCTTTTTCTCTTCACATATCTATAGAAGCTTTCGCAGTCAGTTTTTATGTTCCCTGCAAGCTTCTCCATTTTATTTTTACGCCAGACAGGGATTACAATTGTTGAAGTTCGTCCATGTGATCTTTAAATGTCTGCCATTGCCTATCCACCGTCAACCCTTTAAGTATCATCCCCCAGTCGATCCTAGCCAATTCACGTCTCATACCATCGAAGTTACCTTTCTTTAGGTTCAGGACTAATTAACCGTGTCACTCTCCATCTTAATGAAGAATTCTACAATATTATAGTCACTGTTCCCCAAGGGACAACACCCAGTCTAGGATGGCCAGCTCTAGTTGGTTCTTCGACATATTGGTCTCGAAAACCATCCCTTATACACTTCAGGAGCTCCTCCTCCACTGTATTGCTACCAGTTTGGTTAGCCCAATCTATATGTAGATTAAAGTCACCCATGCTAACTGCTGTACCTTTATTGCATGCATCCCTAATTGCCTGTTTGATGCCATCCCCAACCTCACTACTACTGTGTGGTGGTCTGTACACAAGGGTGCTCTTTTCGGCTCCTGAGAGCCACTGCCAGCCGCGATTGCCCCCAACACTTATTGCTACAGCACAAAAGGAAACCAGATGGTTCCTGCTCCAGATTGCTATCCAGATCACTGCACATATTTCAGGACAGGAGAGTGGTCTTGGCTGTGATGCCCTCCACATTCAAATAAGCTGTAAGCCTCACTTTCTAGCTTGCACATTAAAAAATGCCACTTGCAAGGTCCCACAAACAGCAATGACTAGATCCATCTCTTGGTTGGGAGACAACTGTTGGCCTGGACACCAGGACAATTCCCCTAGTCTTCTAACAGTGCTATGAGATATCTTGCGCACACCTGAGAGATCAGATGAGGTCTCAGTGCCATTGTGTCTGCAGTGTGTACCACCTACCAAGATACACTGCAGCAACTCGCCAAGGCGTCTTTGACAGCACCTCCCAAATCACGAGCTCTGCCACCTAGAAGGACAAGGACACTGCAGCAAGTGCATGGGAACACCATCACCTCAAGTTCCCCTTCAAGTTACACACCATCCCGACTTGGAAATATATCGCCGTTCCTTCATCATGATTAGGTCAAAGTGCTGGAATTCCCTATTTAATGGCACTGTGGGAGCTCCTTCACCACACAGACTTCAGCGCTCTTGAGGTCAATTAGGGATGGGCAATAAGTGCTGGCTTTTCCAGCGACGCCCATATCCCACGAATGAATTTTTAAAAATTATCTGAAGGACGACATCTCGGGCAGTGCAGCACTTCCTCAGTACTTCACTAGAATGTCAGCCTGGATTTTGTGCTCAAGTCTCGAATGGGGCTTGAATCCACAACCTTCGGACTCAGAGCTGAGAGTGAGGGGAAATAAAGATAAGAAAAATCCAACAGTTGGTCTCTATTAGACCAAGTGTGTTGATGCCAGATATTTGGAGCAGGCATGATGCAGGGACCTCATGCTGTGCAGCACACATGTCAACTTCTCTGGAATGAAAGAATTCAGCACTCAACATAGGAATTCTGTCATTTAAACAGTGGTCAAGCTTCAATTAAAAATTAATTTGCTTGTTTATCTTAGGGATAAAAATCTACAATGTAAATGGTGTCTGTTCAGATAACGATTGAAAGTTTCATTCTCATGCATGTCCCAGCTCTGTCAACTGAATTGAGATAAATTAGAGCATTACATTTGGTGTACCCATTTCCGGGTTCACTGATATCTAACTTTCATGATAGCTGGTGAGAGCAGATAGATTGCGGTTGCGTGAAAAGCCGAAGAGTCCCTATTCTTTGTCCAAATGACTCAGGTCTAAAGATAGGAGGAGGATGAGGAGGCCCTTTTGGTTTACTTGACATAACCTTCCACAATCATAGCGTCTGACAGCACAGAAGGGGGTCATTTGGCCCATCGTGCCTGTGCCGACTCTTTGAAAGAGCTATCCAATTAGTCCCACTCACCTGCACTCTCTCCCCTTAGGTCTGAAATTTTTTCCCCTTCAAGTATTTATTCAATTCCCTTTTGAAAGTTGCATTGAAGCGAACTCCACCACCCTTTCGGGCAGTGTATTCCTGATAGTAAAAAATCGCTGCGTAAATAAAAATCTCCTTATTTCACCTCTGGTTCTTTCACCAATTACTGTAAATCTGAGTCCTCTGGTTACCAACTCTTATGCCACTGGCAATAGTTTCTCTTTATTTACTCTATCAAAACCCTTCATGGTTTTGAACACCCCTATTAAATCTTGTCTTAACCTTCTCTGCTCTAAGAACACGCCAGCTTCTCTAGTCTCTCCACGTAACTGAATCTCACATCCCTAGTATCGTTCTGGTAACTCACCTCTGCACTCTCACTAAGGCCTTGGCATAATTCCTAAAGAATTGTGGGTAGAAATTGACCTCCACCTGAAACGGAGAATGCCTGCTGCTAGTCCAGAGATATGCCACTTCGATTATCTGATGAAAATGTCAGGCTGAAGCACAAGTGGAACAAAATATTAGTGTTGATTACACAGATAGCAGCCTCCTTTCCCCACCATCGCCAAAATTTAAAATCAGTCCTTCACTGTGTGTGGAACACGACACCCCTCAACAACATCAACTTGCATTTATATAGCACCTTTAATGTAGTAAAACGACCCAAGGCACTTCACAGGTGCGCAATGGAACCAACCAGGGGGCAGGCTATCTTAGATCTGGTCCTGTGTAATGAGACAGGATTAATAAACAATCTCCTTTCCGTTTTTTAAAGTTTTTTGCGACGGAGATGCTGTCAATATTCAGCACTTTTAAGGTTTTTTTTGGTTGGGTCGGATGTTGTGGTGGAAATGCCCTTGCAACGAGTTGGCCGCCCGACCAGTCATGAGCGCCGCGCTGATGATGTCAGCACGTTGCTGATGAGCTGATGCGTAACAAGGTCCCTCCCCTTCAGTTAAAGGGGAGGGCCGCTGCGAGCTCTGCCACTGTCCCTTTAGTCCAAACCCGACAATCCTTTCAGTAGTTATTACTAGCTAGTGAAAATTATTACATAGTTTAAAAAAAAAATGCCCTAAGTTTTGGTTCTTGCTCACCTTAAGGCGAGAGGCACTCTCTGTCACCAGCTTATGGCTTTTCCACCAGGATGAGGTCTTTCTGGTGACGAGAACCAACTGTAGTAGAGAGAATGCCTGCTGCTAGTCCAGAGATATGCCACTTCGATTATCTGATGAAAATGTCAGGCTGAAGTACAAGTGGAACAAAATATTAGTGTTGATTACACAGATAGCAGCCTCCTTTCCCCACCATCGCCAAAATTTAAAATCAGTCCTTCACTGTGTGTGGAACACGACACCCCTCAACAACATCAACTTGCATTTATATAGCACCTTTAATGTAGTAAAACGACCCAAGGCACTTCACAGGTGCGCAATGGAACCAACCAGGGGGCAGGCTATCTTAGATCTGGTCCTGTGTAATGAGACAGGATTAATAAACAATCTCCTAGTAAAGGATCCCCTCGGAATGAATGATCAGAGCATGATCGAATTTCAAATTCAGATGGAGGGTGAGAAAGTTGGATCTCTAACCAGCGTACTAAGCTTAAATAAAAGAGACTATGAAGGTATGAGGGCAGAGTTGGGTAAAGTGGACTGGGAAAATAGATTAAAGTGTTGCACGGTTGATGAACAGTGGTGTACATTTAAGGAGATATTTCACAACTCTCAAGAAAAATATATTCCAGTGAGGAGAAAAGGGTGTAAGAGAAAAGATAGTCATCCGTGGCTAACTAAAGAAATAAAGGATGGTATCTAATTAAAAACAAGGGCATACAAAGTGGTCAAAACTAGTGGGAGGACAGAAGACTGGGAAGCTATTAAAAGCCAGCAAAGAATGACTAAAAAAATGATTAAGAAAGGGAAGATAGACTATGAAAGTAAACTAGCGCAAAATATAAAAACAGATAGCAAGAGTTTCAAAGGTATATAAAAAGGAAACGGGTGGCTAAAGTAAATGTTGGTCCCATAGAGGACGAGACCGTGGAATTAGTAATGGGAAACATGGAGATGGCAGAAACTCTGAACAAATATTTTGTATCAGTCTTTACAGTAGAGGACATGAAGGTATGAGGCGTGAATTGGCTAGGATAGATTGGCAAATTATACTTAAGGGGTTGACTGTGGATGGGCAATGGCAGACATTTAGAGACCGCATGGATGAACTACAACAATTGTACATTTCTGTCTGGCGTAAAAATCAAAAAGGAAAGGTGGCTCAACGTGGCTATCAAGGGAAATCAGGGATAGTATTAAAGCCAAGGAAGTGGCATACAAATTGGCCAGAAATAGCAGCGAACCCGGGGACTGGGAGAAATTTAGAACTCAGCAGAGGAGGACAATAGGGTTTGATTAGGGCAGGGAAAATGGAGTACGAGAAGAAGCTTGCAGGGAACATTAAGACGGATTGCAAAAGTTTCTATAGATATGTAGGTCCCCTGCAGTCAGAATCAGGGGAAGTCATAACGGGGAACAAAGAAATGGCGGACCAATTGAACAAGTACTTTGGTTCAGTATTCACTAAGGAGGACACAAACAACCTTCCGGATATAAAAGGGGTCGGAGGGTCTAGTAAGGAGGAGGAACTGAGGGAAATCCTTAATAGTCGGGAAATTGTGTTGGGGAAATTGATGGGATTGAAGGCCGATAAATCCCCAGGGCCTGATGGACTGCATCCCAGAGTACTTAAGGAGGTGGCATTGGAAATAGTGGATGCATTGACAGTCATTTTCCAACATTCCATTGACTCTGGATCAGTTCCTATGGAGTCGAGGGTAGCCAATGTAACCCCACTTTTTAAAAAAGGAGGGAGAGAGAAAACAGCGAATTATAGACCGGTCAGCCTGACATCGGTAGTGGGTAAAATGATGGAATCAATTATTAAGGATGTCATAGCAGTGCATTTGGAAAGAGGTGACATGATAGGTCCAAGTCAGCATGGATTTGTGAAAGGGAAATCATGCTTGACAAATCTTCGGGAATTTTTTGAGGATGTTTCCAGTAGAGTGGACAAGGGAGAACCAGTTGATGTGGTATATTTGGACTTTCAGAAGGCTTTCAACAAGGTCCCACACAAGAGATTCATGTGCAAAGTTAAAGCACATGGGATTGGGGGCAGTGTGCTGACATGGATTGAGAACTGGTTGTCAGACAGGAAGCAAAGAGTAGGAGTAAATGGGTACTTTTCAGAATGGCAGGCAGTGACTAGTGGGGTACCGCAAGGTTCTGTGCTGGGGCCCCAGCTGTTTACACTGTACATTAATGATTTAGACGAGGGGATTAAATGTAGTATCTCCAAATTTGCGGATGACACTAAGTTGGGTGGCAGTGTGAGCTGCGAGGAGGATGCTATGAGGCTGCAGAGTGACTTGGATAGGTTAGGTGAGTGGGCAAATGCATGGCAGATGAAGTATAATGTGGATAAATGTGAGGTTATCCACTTTGGTGGTAAAAACAGAGAGACAGACTATTATCTGAATGGTGACAGATTCGGAAAAGGGGAGGTGCAAAGAGACCTGGGTGTCATGGTACATCAGTCATTGAAGGTTGGCAAGCAGGTGCAGCAGGCAGTTAAGAAAGCAAATGGCATGTTGGCCTTCATAGCGAGGGGATTTGAGTACAGGGGCAGGGAGGTGTTGCTACAGTTGTACAGTTGGTGAGGCCACACCTGGAGTATTGTGTACAGTTTTGGTCTCCTAACCTGAGGAAGGACATTCTTGCTATTGAGGGAGTGCAGTGAAGGTTCACCAGACTGATTCCCGGAATGGCGGGACTGACCTATCAAGAAAGACTGGATCAACTGGGCTTGTATTCACTGGAGTTCAGAAGAATGAGAGGGGACCTCATAGAAACGTTTAAAATTCTGACGGGGTTAGACAGGTTAGATGCAGGAAGAATGTTCCCAATGTTAGGGAAGTCCAGAACCAGGGGACACAGTCTAAGGATACGGGGTAAGCCATTTAGGACCGAGATGCAGAGGAACTTCTTCACCCAGAGAGTGGTGAACCTGTGGAATTCTCTACCACTGAAAGTTGTTGAGGCCAATTCATCAAATAAATTCAAAAAGGAGTTAGATGAAGTCCTTACTACTAGGGGGATCAAGGGGTATGGTGAGAAAGCAGGAAGGGGGTACTGAAGTTGCATGTTGAACAATATTCCAACAGTGGATAGTCAAGGGGCTATAGGGGGGGAGGTACTTAACACAATCACAATCACTAAGGAGGTGGTACGCAGTAAGATCCCCTGGACCTGACGGCTTGCATCCTAGGCTCTTAAGAGAAATAGCGGCAGGGATTGTGGATGCATTGGTTGTAATTTACCAAAATTCCCTGGATTCTGGGGTGGTCCCAGCAGATTGGAAAACTGCAAATGTAATGCCCCTATTTGAAAAAGGAGGCAGACAAAAAGCAGGAAACTATAGACCAGTTAGCCTAACATCTGTGCTTGGGAAAATGTTGGAGTCCATTATTAAAGAAGCAGTAGCAAGACATTTGGAACAGCAAAATTCGGTCAGGCAGAGTCAGCATGGATTTATGAAGGGGAAGTCATGTTTGACAAATTTGCTGGAGTACTTTGAGGATGTAACGAACAGGGTGGATAAAGGGGAACCAGTGGATGTGGTGTATTTGGACTTCCAGAAGGCATTTGACAAGGTGCCACATAAAAGGTTACTGCACAAGATAAAAGTTCACGGGATTGGGGGTAATATATTAGCATGGATAGAGGATTGGCTAACTAACAGAGAACAGAGAGACGGAATCGAAACATAGAAACATAGAAAATAGGTGCAGGAGTAGGCCATCCGGCCCTTCGAGCCTGCACCGCCATTCAATAAGATCATGGCTGATCATTCCTTCAGTACCCCGTTCCTGCTTTTTCTCCATAAATGGTTCATTCTCTGGTTGGCAACCAGTAACTAGTGGGGTGCCGCAGGGATCAGTGCTGGGATCCGAACTATTTACAATCTATAATAACGACTTGGAAGAAGGGACTGAGAGTAACGTAGCCAAGTTTGCTGATGATACAAAGGTGGGAGGAAAAGCAATGTGTGAGGACATAAAAAATCTGCAAAAGGACATAGACAGGCTATTTGAGTGGGCAAAAATTTGGCAGATGGAGTATAATGTTGGAAAGTGTGAAGTCATGCACTTTGGCAGAAAAAAAATCAAAGAGCAAGTTATTATTTAAATGGAGAAAGATTGCAAAGTGCTGCAGTACAGCGGGACCTGGGGGTACTTGAGAATGAAACACAAAAGGATAGTATGCAGGTACAGCAAGTGATCAGGAAGGCCAATGGTATCTTGGCCTTTATTGCAAAGGGGATGGAGTACAAAAGCAGGGACGTCTTGCTACAGTTATATAAGGTATTGGTGAGGCCACAGCTGGAATACTGCGTGCAGTTTTGGTTTCCATATTTACGAAAGAATATACTTGCTTTGGAGGCAGTTCAGAGAAGGTTCACTAGGTTGATTCTGGAGATGAGGGGGTTGACTTATGAGGAAAGGTTGAGTAGGTTTGGCCTCTACTCATTGGAATTCAGAAGAATGAGAGGTGATCTTATCGAAATGTATAAGATTATGAGGGGGCTTGACAAGGTGGATGCAGAGAGGATGTTTCCACTGATAGGGGAGACTAGAACTAGAGGGCATGATCTTAGAATAAGCGGCCGCCCATTTAAAACAGAGTTGAGGAGGAATTTCTTCCCTCAGAGGGTTGTAAATCTGTGGAATTCACTGCATCAGAGAGCTGTGGAAGCTGGGTCATTGAATAAATTTAAGACAGAGATAGACAGTTTCTTAACGATAAGGGAGTAAGGGGTTATGGTGAGCGGGCAGGGAAGTAGATTTGAGCCCATGATCGGATCACCCATGATCTTATTGAATGGCGGAGCAGGCTCGAGGGGCCGTATGGCCTACTCCTGTTCCTATTTCTTATGTTCTTATTCAGACAATATTTGACAGAGTCACAGAAGGATTAAACCTAAATTTGGTCAAAGAGGTAGGTTTAAGGAGCGCCTTAAAGGAGGAGAGCGGTGGAGAGGCTTAGGGAGGGAACTCCAGAGCTTAAGGCCCCTGGACAGCTGAAGGCACTGCCGCCAACAGTGGAGTGAAATAAATCAGGACTGCACAAGAGACCAGAAAAAGGAGGGAGAGAGAAAACAGGGAATAATAGACCGGTCAGCCTGACCTCAGTAGTGGGTAAAATGATGGAATCAATTATTAAGGATGTCACAGCAGCGCATTTGGAAAAAGGTGACATGATAGGTCCAAGTCAGCATGGATTTGTGAAAGGGAAATCATGCTTGACAAATCTTCTGGAATTTTTTGAGGATGTTTCCAGTAGAGTGGACAAGGGATAACCAGTTGATGTGGTATATTTGGACTTTCAGAAGGCTTTCGACAAGGTCCCACACAAGAAATTAATGTGCAAAGTTAAAGCACATGGGATTGGGGGTAGTGTGCTGATGTGGATCGAGAACTGGTTGTCAGACAAGAAGCAAAGAGTAGGAGTAAATGGGGACTTTTCAGAATGGCAGGCAGTGACTAGTGGGGTACCGCAAGGTTCTGTGCTGGGGCCCCAGCTGTTTACATTAAACATTAATGATTTCGACGAGGGGATTAAATGTAGTATCTCCAAATTTGCGGATGACACTAAGTTGGGTGGCAGTGTGAGCTGCGAGGAGGATGCTATGAGGCTGCAGAGTGACTTGGATAGGTTCGGTGAGTGGGCAAATGCATGGCAGATGAAGTATAATGTGGATAAATGTGAGGTTATCCACTTTGGTGGTAAAAACAAAGAGACAGACTATTATCTGAATGGTGACAGATTAGGAAAAGGGGAGGTGCAACGAGACCTGGGTGTCATGGTACATCAGTCATTGAAGGTTGGCATGCAGGTACAGCAGGCGGTTAAGAAAGCAAATGGCATGTTGGCCTTCATAACGAGGGGATTTGAGTACAGGGGCAGGGAGGTGTTGCTACAGTTGTACAGGGCCTTGGTGAGGCCACACCTGGAGTATTGTGTACAGTTTTGGTCTCCTAACTTGAGGAAGGACATTCTTGCTATTGAGGGAGTGCAGCGAAGATTCACCAGACTGATTCCCGGGATGGTGGGACTGACCTATCAAGAAAGACTGGATCAACTGGGCTTGTATTCACTGGAGTTCAGAAGAATGAGAGGGGACCTCATAGAAACATTTAAAATTCTGACGGGGTTAGACAGGTTAGATGCAGGAAGAATGTTCCCAATGTTGGGGAAGTCCAGAACCAAGGGTCACAGTATAAGGATAAGGGGTAAGCCATTTAGGACCGAGATGAGGAGAAACTTCTTCACCCAGAGAGTGGTGAACCTGTGGAATTCTCTATCACAGAAAGTAGTTGAGGCCAATTCACTAAATATATTCAAAAGGGAGTTAGATGAAGTCCTTACTACTCGGGGGATCAGGGGGTATGGCGAGAAAGCAGGAAGGGGGTACTGAAGTTTCATGTTCAGCCATGAACTCATTGAATGGCGGTGCAGGCTAGAAGGGCTGAATGGCCTTCTCCTGCACCTATTTTCTATGTTTCTATGTTATCGGATGGTTCTCGGACTGGAGGAGGTTACAGAGATAGGGAGGGGCAACACCACGAAGCGACTTGAACAAAAGGATGAGAATGTTAAAATTGATGTGTTGCTGGATCAGGAACCAACGTAGGTTGGCGAGCACAGGAAAGATGAATGAATTGGACTTGGTGCGTGTCAGAATACGGGCAGCAGAGCTTTAGATGAACGGAAATTTATGGAGATTGGAAGATGGGAGGCCGGACAGGTTGGGCAATAAATGTTGGCCTTGTCAGTCTCGCTCACATCCCATGAATGAATTTAAAAAAAGGAGAGCATTGGAATAGTCGAGTCCAATAAAGCATGGATGAGAGTTTCAGCAGCAGATGGGCTGAGGCAGGGGTGGAGATGGGCGATATTACGGAGGTGAAAGTAAGCAGTTTAGCTTTGTTGGTTAGCGGAAGGGAGGGATGTATCAGAGACAGCTGAATGGACCGTGTCAATCTTTGAGACAAAGAAATCCATTAGCTCCTTGCAATTGCGGGGCGGGGGGGGGGGGGGGCGGTGTGAGGGAGTCGGGGGAAAGGGAGCAGCTATCTTCTGGAGAAGAGGCAAGAATACTGGGTGGGTCGGGGTGGAACCTGATATCAATATCCCGTAAAAACATTTCTTTCTGCTATGAAACGCCACTGACAGTACTTGTGGAAATTAGTGAGATATCCTGTTTCATTCCATGTTTATTTCAGTAAATGTTAAACAAGCACATTGTTACTTCCGTTTTCAATTTTTTAAAAATTGGTTCATGGAATATGGGGGTCGCTGGCGAGGCCAGCATTTATTGCCCATCCTTAATTGCCCTTGAGAAGGTGGTGGTTAACCGCTGCCTTGAATACAACTGCATGGCTTGCTAGGCCATTTCGGAGGGCAGTTAAGAGTCAACCACACTGTATATGCCGGACTGGTAAGGACGGCAGATTTCCTTTCCTCAAGTGCATTGGTGAACCGATGGGTTTTTATGACAATCCAGTTTCATGGTCACCATTATTGATATTACCTTTTTATTCCAGATTTATTTAATTGAATTTAAATTCCCCAGATGCCATGGTGGGATTTTAGCTCACGTCTCCGGATCATTTGTCCAGGCCTCTGGATTACTAGCCCAGTAACATAATCTGCTACCGTTCCCAATAATTAATTATCCAACTTTCTCCCTCCCCTTAGAGCCCGAGTTTGTGGGATCGACATTTGTCAGAGAAAATAAGGGCAGTGGTGATGATGACAAGCTCTACTTCTTCTTCAGTGAGACAGCCCGGGAATTCGAATACTACAAAGCAGTGCGAGTTCCCAGAGTGGCCCGTGTTTGCAAGGTATGTGTGAAAAAGTTCTTCCTGATTTCACTCCTTAATGGCCTAGCTGTAATTTTAGGATTGTGCCCACATACTCTGGATTCCCCCAGCAGAGCAAATAGCTTCTCTGTATCTACCCTATCAAATTTCTTTATAATTTTAAACACCACGATTAGACAATTCCTCAGCCTTCTAAACTCAAGGGAATGCAGCCTGTCACAATTCAAAAATAAAATACTGCAGATGCGGAAATCTGAAATAAAAACAGAAAATGCTGGAAATGCTCAGCAGGTCAGGCAGCACCTGTGAGGCGAGAAACAGATGACCCTTCGTGAGAACTTTACACACCCTCTCCTCTCTTTCTCTCTTGTCACAATTCAATCCTTTAAGTGCTCTTTGCGGGATCTTTCTATATGTAAAGTTTGCAGAAATAACATTTATTATACATGAAACAATTTGTGACATTTCTGAGAGACGTGCTAAAGTGCTGCATAAATACATGTTCTTTCTTTGTGTAATATTTTTGATGAGATTGGCTGCTGTGTTTCCCTACAAGAATACTTTTTGTATATATCAATGAATTGGACTTAAATGTTGGGAGTATGATTAAGAAGTTTGCAGATGACACTAAAATAGGCTGTGTGGTTGATAATGAAGAAGAAAGTCATGGACTGCAGGAGGATAGCAATGTACTGGTCAGGTGGGCAGAACAATGGCAAATGGAATTCAATCCCGATAAGTGTGAGGTAATGCATTTGGGGAGGTCTAACAAGGCAAGGGAATACACACTAAATGGTACGACACTGAAAAGTGTAGAGGAACAAAGGGACCTTGGAGTGCAAGTCCACAGATCCCTGAAGGTAGTAGGCCAGGTAGATAAGGTGGTTAAGAAGGCATATGGAATACTCGCCTTTATTAGTTATGGCATGGAATACAAGAGCAAAGAGGTTATACTTGAACTGTATAAAACACTGGTCAGGCTGCAGCTGGAGTACTGTGTGCAGTTCTGGTCACCACATTACAGGAAAGATGTGATTGTACTGGAAAGGGTGCAGAGGAGATTCACAAGGATGTTGCCTGGACTGGAGAATTTTGACTATGAGGAAAGATTGGAGATGCTGGGTCTGTTTTCTTTGGAACAGAGGCGTCTGAGGGGAGACCTGATTGAGGTGTATAAAATGATGAGGAGCCTGGATAGAGTGGATAGGAAGGACCTGTTTCCCTTGGCAGAGGGGTCAACAACCAGGGGGCATAGATTTAAAGTAATTGGGAGGAGGTATAGAGGAGGTATGAGGGGAAATTTCTTTACCCAGAGTGTGGTATGTGCCTGGAACTCACTGCCTGAAAGGGTGGTAGAGACAGAAAGCTTCACCACATTTAAAAAATACTTGGATGTACACATAAATTGCTGTAATCTACAGGGCTACGGACCAAGAGCTGGAAAGTGGAATTAGGCTGCGTAGCTGTTTGTCGGCTGGCGCGGACATGATGGGCCGAAATGGCCTCCTTCCATGCTATAAATTTCTATGATTAGAAACATAGAAACATAGAAAATAGGTGCAGGAGTAGATCATTCAGCCCTTCGAGCCTGCACTGCCATTCAATGAGTTCATGGCAGAACATGCAACTTCAGTACCCCATTCCTGCTTTCTCGCCATACCCCTTGATCCCCCTAGTAGTAAGGACTACATCTAATTCCTTTTTGAATATATTTCGTGAATTGGTCTCAACAACTTTCTGTCGCAGAGAATTCCACAGGTTCACCACTCTCTGGGTGAAGAAGTTTCTCCTCATCTCGGTCCTAAATGGCTTACCCCTGATGCTTAGACTGTGACCCCTGGTTCTGGACTTCCCCAACATTAATAAGAACATAAGAACATAAGAATTAGGAACAGGAGTAGGCCATCCAGCCATTTTATTTTTGAGTCTAGTGCTCAAAGTTGTTTATAAGCTGTTGAAAACCCTTTTTTGCTCCAGCTTTAAACTAAAAATGGAAGCAGGAAAAAAAGAACTAAAACACAAAGTGATGAATTTTAATAGTTTAGAAACGTGGTGTAAGTTAAGTGGAGTTTACTCATTTGTTCAGTGATTGAAAATAGCCAGTGGATATTGTGGTGCTAATAGCTATTAATAATAATTCTATGATAACCATTGCTCACTTAGAAACTACAGCACAGAAGGCGGCCATTCGGCCCATCGTGCTCGTGTTGTCTCTTTGAAAGAGCTATCCAATTAGTCCCACTTCCCCCTGCTCGTTCCCCATAGCTCTGCAATTTTTTTCCCCTTCAAATATTTATCCAATTCCCTTTTGAAAGTTACCATTGAACCTGCTTCCACCACCCTTTCAGGCAGTGCATTGAGATCATAACAACTCGCTGCATTAAAAAAAAACTCCTCCTCCCTGGTGGGTTTACTAATTATCTTAAATCTGTGTCCTTAAAGTAGTTTGAAGCATTTGATGCAATAATGCACTGTATAAGTACAAGCCATTTTATTTTTGAGTCTAGTGCTCAAAGTTGTTTATAAGCTGTTGAAAACCCTTTTTTTGCTCCACCTTTAAACTAAAAATGGGAGCAGGAAAAAAGAACAAAAATACAAAGTGATGAATTTTAATGGTTTAGAAATGTGGTGTAAGTTAAGTGGAGTTTACTCATTTGTTCAGTGATTGAAAATAGCTAGTGGGTATTCTGGTGCTAATAGCTCCCAAAAAACTTTAGTTGCGCTTTCCATCACCTTGGCTTTCACTTCATTTTCCGCTTCTACTGTCACGCACCAAATTCCGTATGTATTTCACAGTAATGTCAGTTCCATTTATCTTACTCTGTAGGCTAAATTGAGCAAGGGTCTGTTCCAGGTCCGGAGCCTCACTTGATGGAAGCTTGGATCAGGGGATCAATTCGTCTTGTCGTACCTCATCCCTTTTTTTACCTGTATCGTTGGCACCTATGTGCACCACGACAACTGGCTGTTCACCCTCCCTTTTCAGAATGTCCTGCACCCGCTCCGAGACATCCTTGACCCTTGCACCAGGGAGGCAACATACCATCCTGGAGTCTCGGTTGCAGCCGCAGAAATGCCTATCTATTCCCCTTACAATTGAATCCCCTATCACTATAGGGGATTGCGGCACTGGAGCTGCGGGTGGATTCACTCTGGAGCATCCACGATGCTGAGAATGACGTGAATAGCACGTTTAGCGAGTTGGTCTCACCGCTGGTAAAGGGTACTCAGCCAGATAGTAAATGAGTGACCAGCAGTAAGAGCAGTGCAAGGAAGGTAGTGCAGGGGTCCCCTGCGGTCATCCCCCTGCAAAACAGATAGACCGCTTTGGGTACTGTTGAGGGGGATGACTCATCAGGGGGGAGCAGCAGCAGCCAAGTTCATGGTAATGTGGCTGGCTCTGCTGCACAGGAGGGCAGTGCGCCCAATTCATGTCGCACTGACTTTCAGGTGAAGAGCTGCGTGCACTCCTGTTGTGAGGTTCTGCACCTCACTTTGCAAAATTGATCCTTATATTTTTTTTTATTTGTTCATGGGATGTGGGTGTTGCTGGCAAAGCCAGCATTTATTGACCATCCCTAATTGCCCTTGAGAAGGTGAACCGCTGCAGTCTGTGTGGTGAAGGTACTCCCACAGTGCTGTTCGGCAGGGAGTTCCAGGATTTTGCCCCAGCACTGATGAAGGAATGATGAAGGAACGGTGATCTACTTCAAGGTCAGGATGGTGTGAGACTTGGAGAGGAACATGGAGGTGATGGTGTTCCCATGCGCCTGCTGCCCTTGTCCTTCTAGGCGATAGAGGTCGCAGGTTTGAGCAGTGCTGCCGTAGAAACCTTGGCAAGTTCCTGCAGTGCATCTTTTAGATGGTACACACTGCAGCCATGGTATGCCGGTGGAGGAGGGAGTGAATGTTTAAGTTGCTGAATGGAGTGGCAATCAAGTGGGCTGCTTTGTCCTCGTGTTATGCTCCTCCTGTACTATGTGGGAAGTCAGGCATGCTTCCGGTGTTCCTGACGACTACGTGTGCGGGAAGTGTATCCGCCTCCAGCTCCTGACGGACCGCACTGCGGCACTGGAGCTGCGGGTGGATTCACTCTGGAGCATCCACGATGCTGAGAATGACGTGAATAGCACGTTTAGCGAGTTGGTCTCACCGCTGGTAAAGGGTACTCAGCCAGATAGTAAATGAGTGACCAGCAGTAAGAGCATTGCAAGGAAGGTAGTGCAGGGGTCCCCTGCGGTCATCCCCCTGCAAAACAGATACACCGCTTTGGGTACTGTTGAGGGGATGACTCATCAGGGGGGAGCAGCAGCAGCCAAGTTCATGGCACCGTGGCTGGCTCTGCTGCACAGGAGGGCAGGAAAAAGATTGGGAGAACTATAGTGATAGGGGATTCAATTATAAGGGGAATAGATAGGCGTTTCTGTGGCTGCAACCGAGACTCCAGGATGGTATGTTGTCTCCCTGGTGCAAGGGTCAAGGATGTCTCGGAACGGGTGCAGGACATTCTGAAAAGGGAGGGTGAACAGCCAGTTGTCGTGGTGCACATAGGTGCCAACGATACAGGTAAAAAAAGGGATGAGGTACGACAAGGCGAATTTAGGGAGCTAGGAGCTAAATTAAAAAGTAGGACCTCAAAAGTAGTAATCTCGGGATTGCTACCAGTGCCACATGCTAGTCAGAGTAGAAATCGCAGGCTAGCGCAGATGAATATGTGGCTTGAGGAGTGGTGCAGAAAGGAGGGATTCAAATTCCTGGGACATTGGAACCGCTTCTGGGGGAGGTGGGACCAGTACAAACGGTCTACACCTGGGCAGGACCGGAACCAATGTCCTCGGCGGAATGTTTGCTAGTGCTGTTGGGGAGGAGTTAAACTAACATGGCAGGAGGATGGGAACCTATGCAGGGAGACAGAGGGAAATAAAATGGAGGCAGGAGCAAAAGATAGAAATGAGAATAGTAAAAGTGGAGGGCAGAGAAACCAAAGGCAAAAAACAAAAAGGGCCACATTACAGCAAAATTCTAAAGGGGCAAAGTGTGTTAGAAGGCTTTGTGCCTCAATGCGAGGAGTATTCGGAATAAGGTGGGCGAATTAACAGCGCAGACAGCAGTTAATGGATATGTTGTGACATGGCTCCAGGATGACAAAGGTTGGGAACTCAACATCCAGGGGTATTCAACATTTAGGAAGGATAGGCAGAGAGGAAAAGGAGGCGGGATGGCGTTGCTGGTTAAAGAGGAAATTAATGCAATAGTAAGGAGGGACATTAGCCTGGATGATGTGGAATCAGTATGGGTGGAGTTGCGGAATACCAAAGGGCAGAAAACGCTAGTGGGAGTTGTGTACAGACCACCGAGCAGTAGTAGTGAGGTTCAGGACAGCATCAAACAAGAAATAAGGGATGTGAGCAATAAAGGTACAGCAGTTATCATGGGCGACTTTAATCTACATATTGATTGGGCTAACCAAACTGGTGGCAATGCAGTAAAAGAGGATTTCCGAGAGTGTATTAGGGATGGTTTTCTAGACCAATATGTCGAGGAACCAACTAGAGAGCTGGCCATCCGAGACTGGGTGATGTGTAACGAGAAGGGACTAATTAGCAATCTTGTTGTGCGAGGCCCCTTGGGGAAGAGTGACCATAATATGGTTGAATTCTTTATTAAGATGGAGAGTGACACAGTTAATTCAGAAACTCGAGTCCTGAACTTAAGGAAAGGTAACTTCGATGGTATGAGAGGTGAATTGGCTGGAATAGACTGGCAAAGGATACTTAAAGGGTTGACGGTGGATAAACAATGGCAAACATTTAAAGATCACATGGATGAACTTCAGCAATTGTACATCCCTGTCTGGAGTAAAAATAAAACGGGGAAAGTGGCTCAACCGTGGCTAACAAGGGAGTTAAAACCAAGGAAAAGGCATATAAATTGGCTAAAAAAAGCAACAAACCTGAGGACTGGGAGAAATTTAGAAATCAACAGAGGAGGACTAAGGGTTTAATTAAGAGGGGAACATAGAGTACGAGAGGAAGCTTGCCGGGAACATAAAAACTGACTGCAAAAGCTTCTATAAATATGTGAAGAGAAAAAGATTAGTGAAGACAAACACTGGGAACACTTCCCCCGCACCCAACCCGCCCCGTCCCGTCAGAATCCTTCCCAAATGCCGAACACCCCCGGATCCACGCCCCCGCGACGCCAACCACAACACAACCACCAACCGCCATCTGTGCAGTCAAGCCGTCCACCCCACTCCGAACACTCCCCGCACCGAGGCACAGAGCCCCCAGGCCTGCCCCTCCAACACACTTCGCCCCCCCCCCCACCCCCAGATCTTAAAAACTGTTATATCTCTAATTTTTTCAAGTTCTGATGAAAGTTGATCGACCTGAAACGTTAACTCTGTTTCTCTCACCACAGATGCTGCCTGACCCGCTGAGTGTTTCCAGCATTCTCTATTTTTATTTTACTATAGATTACTAGTCCAGTAACATAACCAGTATGCCACCCATACGCTTTAATACTTTTTTATATTTACCCCTGAGTGCAAATGAGTGAGTGAGACTCGGATTCAAATTGTGGTCTCTTCGGTGCTAAACCGCTCTTGTTGCATTTATAAATTTTAAAACTGCTTGTTAAAATGTCAGGTGTGCTGCTCTTGTACTGCAAAGCATTTTAATGGATGTTCCTTTGTTCAGGGAGACATTGGTGGCCAGAAGACACTTCAGAAAAGATGGACCTCCTTCCTCAAAGCCCGTTTGGTGTGCGCTGACAAGGCCAATGAGATGTATTTTGATAAGATTCACGATGTCTTTACCCTGCATTCCAACCCGGATGACACAGGTTCCACTGTTTTCTACGGAGTCTTTTCCACGAGATGGTAAGTAAGCTGATTTGGATAGCGCCACGCACTCTCATTACTCTATCCAATTTCCAAGTCTTTTACGCGGACTTTGTTCCTTTAGCCCTGAGGCACCATCACAGTTTTCTGCTCTCTTGAAAGCACTGGCATTTGCTCGGGTGTGGCTTCATGTGGCCACTCTTTGGGAGTCTGGGTAGTGAGTGTTGGCAGACGATTCTGTCCTTGATAAACCATCATTACCACATTAGGAGGGGTTTTAATAGAGTAAATGAAGAGAAACTTTCCAGTAGCAAGTGATTCAGTAATTAGAGGACACAGATTTAAGGTCATTGTCAAAAGAAACAGGGAGATGAGGAGAATTTTTTTTAACTCAGTGTTATCTGGAATGCACTGCCTGAAAGGGTGGTGGAAGCAGATTCAATAGTAACATTTGAAAGGGATTGCATAAATACTTGAAGGGGAAATGTTTGCAGGGCTCTGGGGAAAGAGCAGGAGAGCGGGACTAATTGGATAACTCTTTCAAAGAGCCAGCACAGACACGATTGGCCGAATGGCCTCCTTCTGTGCTTTAAGAGTCTACCTTTGAACTAGGTAAAGCAGATTAAAATGTAAACTGCTGACCTAAGCACAATGAGAGCTCTAAATATCTGTTTCAAGGCACTGCTAAGACCTTGCAACTATTGAAAAGACTGGATGCAGTGATGGGTGAAGCGTAGGAATTTCTGGATGGATGGGCTAAGACGGGCCAAATGGTCTTCCTCTGCTGTGTCTATCCTGTGATTTCCAGCTGTCATCTAGAGGTAGCAGCCTGTAATCAGAATTGCATTAAATGTTGTTTCTTTTTTTAGATTTCATGACAAATGAATAATTTAAATGTTGCATCATTTGTAACTACTGACCAAGCTGAACAAAGCAAACGCTGGCAAACCAGTCAGTGTGTTATCAAGATCCAGGCGTTCTCCCGTTAAAGTCAGTTGTCCCGGATTTTCCTCCTCACCGCAGTGCTGGTGGACCTTTAGCATGGTTGGGTTTTCTGGTCCGTCTGCCTGCCCCTTGCTTAAACCCTCGACCCCAGCCTGTTTCCTGGGGCCAAGCTGATTGAGGCATTTTGGCACCTCCGGGGTTCCTGTCTTGTTTTGGGGGAAGGAGTCGGAGTGAAATTGCTGCGGCACGTTCAGACCTTATTGAATTAAACTATCCAATTCCTTTACGATGCTTTATGTCAGTCGTGGCTCAGTGGTAGCATCCTCGGAAGGTTGTGAGTTCAAGGCCCACTCCACAGAGACTTGAGCGCATAGTCTAGGCTGACACTCTAGTGCAGTAATGAGGAAGTGCTGTCTTTTAGATGAGACGTTAAGCTCAGGTGGAAGCAAAAGATCCCATGATAGTATTCAAAGAACAGAAGGGGAGTTCTCCCTGGTCTCCTGGCCAATATTTAGCCCTCAACACATTATCTGATTATTATCGCATGACTATTTGTGAAGCAAATTGGCTGCCGCGTTTTCTACATCATCATCATCATAGGCGGTCTCTCGTATCTAGGATGACTTGCTGCGACGTCAAAAAGTGATGAGTTCATAAGTGTTTCAATAAAGGACCTAATATTTCCAGCCCCGAACTACATGTTGAAGGGTGGAAGATGCCTGTGCATGGATTTTTTTAACGTGTGGTGGCCATTGCACAGCTTGACAGAGCCAGGTCTTGGTCCAGTGGCAAGGATTAACCAGGACTACTGGAGACCAGCTCTGCTGCTCGAACCAAGTGCGCACACACATCGCAGTGTAGGCTGACCCATGTTGCCCCTGGGCCCTCGCCTCTTCTGGGCCCCAAACTCACGCCTCTCCTCGGCCCCGATCATGTCGCTGCACGATCACTCGCCACTCCTGCGCCCCAACCTCACCGCTCCTGCCCGTGCTCCAATCAGCGACTTGGACCTTGGTGACGTCCAATCCAGTCGCCCTCTTCACAGCCGTCGCTCTCCAGCACGTGCTATACCTTGAAGTGGTATGCTCCTTTGTAGGTCCTGACCTGCTGATGGTCCTTGCAGGTCGGGGCCACCGCGCGAAAAGCGTTTTCTACATTACAACAGCGACTACACTTCAAAAGTACTTCATTGGCTGTGAAGTGTTTTTTTGACATCATCATAGGCGGTACCTCGAAACAAGGATGACTTGCTTCCATGCCAAGAAAAGTACGAGTTCACTGGAGTTCCAATGAAGGACCCGAACTGCATGTTGAAGGGTGGAAGGTGCCTGTGTGTGGATTTTTTTAACGTGTGGTGACCGTTGCACACCAGCCACCACACGGGCTTGACAGAGCTAGGTCTTGGTCCAGTGGCAAGGATTAACCAGGACGACTGGAGACCAGCTCTGCTGCACGGACCGAGTGCACACATATATCGTAGTGTGGGCTAGCCCGTGCTGCCCCTGGGTCCCTGGTCCCAAACTCGCGCCTCTCCTGGGCCCCGATCATATCTCTACAGTCTCTCGCTGCTCCTGCTGTTACTGCCCACGCTCCAATCACCGACCTGGATCTTGATGACGTCACTCTTCACAGCCGTCGCCCTCCTGCATCAGCTCGCGCTGTACCTTGAAGTGGTACGCCTCCACGCTGCCCATGGCCGCTGCTCGCCGCTCCTTGTATGGCCCCGACCTGCCGCTGATGTTCCCACCTAGGTCGGGGCATCCACGCTGACATACTGAGGTCATGAAAGGCACTACATAAATCCAAGGTCTTCCTACTATTCCTTTATACCAAATCTACGACCAGTGTGTTGGGAGTCCCTTCCCTGATTTTGAAAGCTTGTATTGTGTTTGTCTTTTTGTGCGCCTATTTCCCAGCGAAAGAAACCTGAGCCCCCGTCGGTCCTTGCACTGTACCGAAACCGGGGTAAAGAGACAAGAGGCCCACATGCTTTTGGAAATCACTGTGCAAGGGAGGATGTCGGGAGTCGGCTTAGGAGGTGGTGGGGAGCAGCGATACCAGTTATCACAACTAACTGACTTGAAATGCTCATCATAGCTCATTTGTTGTCCCACTTTAAATCATATCCAGCACCTTTACTTTTAAAAAAATATTTTGTGCAAAATTGGAGGCGATAAAAGCCTAAATTACCCTCCGCCCAAAATGGGGTGCACCGACCGATTTTGAAGTGTTCCGTCCGCCCCAATGCATGGTGCGGACAATCTGGCGATTTTCAGCACTTGTTTACGGTCGGGAGAGGGGGGAAGTGCAGGCGGGTCGGAGCAGCCGTCGCTCCCGAGTCATCAGCGTGTACACGGACGTGCCGCCTTGCGCGACGCGTCACAACGCCCCTCCCCTTCAGTTAAAGGGGAGGGCCACTGTGAACCCTACCGCCACTTCAGTGGCAAATACTAGGCCACCAGGGGAGGGCTTCGGCCGGGCCGTCAACAGGCAGCCAAGCACCCCCTCTTGGGTGCCAGGCCACTGGCCCGGCTGAACCCGTGGCCGTCATTGTCGGGCTGACCTGGCAGTCGTCCGACAGTTATAATAAAATGGCGGCAGTGTGCCCTCTCGAAGGGCAGATGCGCCACCCAGCCATAAGAAGCTTCCTGCCGGAAAAAGCTGTCAGTGGCACCGACTGGCGGTCGATCCGCTCCCGCAGAGCAATTTTCCACGTGGGACGGAAACAGCGCCGCTGCTGGTCAGTAAGGGATCGAGGGGACGGCAACACAGGCGGAGTGGAGACGTTCTCCGCCAGGAAAATCCACAAAGGCAATTTTCAAAATGGCGGCCCCTCTACGCCGATCGAGCGGTGAGTGCTTACCAACACCTGAAAGTGACGACCACGGCACTTATTGAAGGGGGCAATTTTGGCCCCTAGATCTTTCCGGCGGTGTGGTAGCACTGGCAGGAGTGTGGCACGAAGGTATGCCCAGTAGGCTCTTGGCTGTCACTCTGACCCTGTCCCAAATCCCTGGGAGGGGAGTGGTCATTTAAATAATAGGGGAGGGGCAACAGAGGCCCCCAACCCACGGAGATGTTGACATTTTGGAGTGGCAACTTGCTACTCTTAAGAAGAGGAGCCAGAGTCTTGGGATTTGGCTGAAGATAATGGTCTACCAATATTTTTTTTACTTCGCCTCTGAAAGTACGGGAGTGCCAGTGCACTTCCACAGGGTCCGGATTTCTGTTCCTAGTAATAAGGGATAGAATTCTGGTGGATCTCAGGAATTGCACTTAGAACATTGTGTAATTTCTGGGCTAATATCACCAATTAAAGTCTTACGGGTAGAAATTGCATTGTGCCCCATTTGGAGGCAGTAACATCCGGGAGGCGGGACATTCTGTGCCAGGCACGGAAGTCCTGCCCCACTTGAAAAACCTTCCTTTCTGGGGCAGTAGCACGGCAAACGGGCCAGGAGGGGGACGCAGTGCTAAGCAGTGGGACGTGTAGCGCTGCCGCGTCAGAGGGTCTCTTCCCTTCATTAAAGGGAAGAGTCAAACCTGCAAACTCCGCAGATAAGAACCGGACCTCCATGGACCACCAGGTAGTGGAGGTGCTGTACCAACAGCCCGGCACTCAAGTAGAGTGTCGGGCTGAACGGTCACGGCACAGACCCCACGATCAGGGCGTCAAAGAAAAATGGCAACATTTTTAAAAACATGGCCGCCATCTCCCCTTTAACTAACGCCCTGCGAGTGGCCAGCAGTCCGGTTCAAGACCCCTGAAGCTGTCGCTGGCATCGCCCAGCGACAGCTTCAAGGGGCACGTCCCAATTTTTATTCTGGGGCGCTGCACACAGTGATGACGTCATCATCGCCAGCAGAACGGGGTGCTGCGGGTTACCGCCTCCTGTGGAATTTAGCGGGAGTCGTTAACGGAGCTGGGTCTGGGGAAAAAATGTCGTTTGCACCTCAAATGGGACAACCCAAATTCCTAGGCCTGGGAGAGTTTCTCTGTTGCTTCTTCGGACTACTCTGAATCTGTTCCTCCTCCCCCATCTCTGTTGTCCTTTGCGACCTCTGTCCTACAATATGATGTACTCTTGAGCCTTTGCCCTTGCTCGATTTGTGACCTCCAACAAACTATTTCTACTTAGTCAATCTGTGCTGTGATATTTTGTCTGTGGTGTGTGTGTAAATATTTTCTCCGTGCTGCCTCTGTTTTAATTGCCGTGTTTGGCACCCAGGTGGCTTAGCAGCATCTGGCTGGAGGTGGTTGCAATGCTGGGCTGTAGTTTAATCCATTGCTGACAGAGGGCTCAGGTATAAAAATAGCCTCATGGATTTTTTAACCCTTTTCCCTACTTAATTTTCTCTGGTCCTGCTCCTCCTCATCTCTTGAAGGTGCTGTCTATTGCTGGGATACAGTTGCACAGCTTCTAGCTGCACGCTTGTAACTCGTCCAAATGTATGTTTGTTTTGTGTGTAAGGCTGGGCAGGCTATTTGATTGGGAATAGTGGAGCGACATCACAGCCAAGCCCAGTCCTGTCCTCACACAGTATTCACAAATATGTTTTCTATCGGGAGGTATGGGGGGGGATGAAGGGGGATTCACTGTGAAGCTGTTATGAAAAATGTATCTCAGAATGTGACAGATGTTAAACCTTCGTATATTTTGTTAATTGACATTTGTGGCATGAGTTAAGAAAGTCGGGATTCTGCAGCTCGAGGTGCTTAGAAAGGAGCTTTCCAGCTTGTGAGGTTTGATGCTGATTACTTTGACACTGCATTCAAAACACTGTTGCAACATTTTTGTTTCAGAGTTCCAGCATTTGCAGTTTTTTTCTTTTTATTTGTTGTGTCAAAGCTGTTGTTATTGTGCTGCAGCTTTCTGAATTGAGAAACCCTCCTTCTCATTCTTTGGGTTTCGGAGCTTGGTTGTGATAAACCTGTCTCCAACTTAAATATGTGTGGCTATAATGTGGAAGCTGCCTCTGAGGGCAGAAATAGTATTCAAAGAAGTTGCAGAACTGAAAATATTCACTTCCTAGATGATGCTATTTTACCACTGCTTGTCATGGCCGAGTGGTAGCATACCCTCCGAGGAGTCAAAATGCTGTGGGTTCAAGTCCCACTGCGTGAATGGGTACTTAGTTGAAGTAACCAGGAGTGACGGTCATCTATGGAACTATATTCCAGAAAAGGGCAGGGGACAATTACTATTTTCTTGCAATGAGATCATCCATTATTCTACAAAGGAGTTAAATCAGCTGGATAGTTCCAGTGTGGGAGAAATTAAATACCTTCTTTAGTTTTAGTTTCCTTATTTAAGGAAGGATATTGGAGGCAGTTCAGAGAAGGTTCACTAGGTTGATACCTGAGATGGAGGTGTTGATTATGAGGAAAGGTTGAGCAGGTTGGGCCTATACTCATTGGTGTTTAGAAGAATGAGAGGTGATCTTATTGAAACATATAAGATACTGAGGGGGCTCGACATGGTAGATGCAGAGAGAACGTTTTCTCTCGTGGGGGAATCTAGAACTGGGGGCATAGTTTAAGAATAAGGGGTCGCCCATTTAAAACTGAGATGAGGAGGAATTTCTTCTCTGAGGGTTGTAAATCTATGGAATTCTCTGCCCCAGAGAGCTGTAGAGGCTGGCTCATTGAATATATTTAAGGCGGAGATAGACAGATTTTTGAGCGATAAGGGAGTGAAGGGTTATGGGGAGCAGGTGCGGAAGTGGAGCTGACTCCAAGGTCAGTTTAGCTATGATCTTATTGAATGAGGAAGCAAGCTCGAGGGGCCAAATGGCCTACTCTTGCTCCTATTTCTTATGTTCTTATGTTCATTCTTGGGATGTGGGCGTCACTGGTAAAGCCAGCATTTAATACCCATCCCTAGTTGCCTATAGTTCATGATATAACTGAATGACTTACGAGGCCATTTCAGAGAGCAGTTAATAGTCAAACACATTAGTGTGAAATAGGAGCAGGAATAGGCTATACGACCCCTCGAGCCTGCTCCGCCATTCAATAAGATCATGGCTGAAATTATACCTTAACTGCCAAAAAATCTATCGATCTCAGCCTTGAATATACTCAACAACTGAGCATCCACAGCCCTCTGGGGTACAGAATTCAAAAGATTCACAACCCTCTGAGTGAAAAAATTCCTCCTCAGCTCAGTCGTAGTGTGGGACTGGAGTCACATATAGGCCAGACCAGGTAAGTACGGCAAGTTTCCAGTTGGGGTTTTTGCGACGCTCTGATAGCCACATGCCCATTATTTTACTGATACCAGCTTTTTATTTCCAGATTTTTCTTAACTGAAGTCAAATTCTCAAACTGCCTTGCTGAGGTTGGAACTCATGTTTTCTGGCTTTTGGGCCTCTGGATTACGATAACCACTACGCTATCGTACACAATAATAATTCCCCCCCTCCCCACCCCACCACCCACCGCTACTGACCTTTGGACCTTTTCTGGGATACTGTCCTGCAGACTATCCAAGTACCCAAGAGGTGGGGCCTATACAGAGGCTGGCACTTGCAATCAGATCTCGAGCTTAGGCTAAAAAAATGATTAAGAAAGGGAAGATAGACTATGAAAGTAAACTAGCACGAAATATAAAAACAGATAGAAAGAGTTTCCACAGATATATAAAAGAAAAGAGTGGCTAAAGTAAAATGTTGGTCCCTTAGAAGACGAGACCGGAGAATTAGTAATGGGAAACATGGAGATGGCAGAAAATATTTTGTATCAGTCTTTACGGTAGAGGACACTAAAAATATCCCAACAGTGGATAGTCAAGGGGCTATGGGGGGGAGGAACTTAACACAATCACAATCACTAAGGAGATGGTACTCAGTAAGATAATAGGATAAATCCCCTGGACCTGATGGCTTGCATCCTAGGGTCTTAAGAGACGTAGCGGCAGGTGAAAGTGGATGTATTGGTTGTAATTTACAAAAATTCCCTGGATTCTGGGGAGGTCCTAGCAGATTGGAAAACTGCAAATGTAATGCCTCTATTTAAAAAAAGGAGGCAGATAAAAAGCAGGAAACTATAGATCAGTTAGCCTAACATCTGTGGTTGGGAAAATGTTGGATTCCATTATTAAAGAAGCAGTTTGGAAATACATAATTCAGTTAAGCAGAGTCAGCTTGGATTTATGAAGGAGAAGTCAAGTTTGACAAATTTGTTGGAATTCTTTGAGGATGTAATGAACAGGGTGGATAAAGGGGAACCAGTGGATGTGGTGTATTTGGACTTCCAGAAGGCATTTGACAAGGTGCCACATAAAAGGTCACTGCACAAGATAAAAGTTCACGGGGTTGGGGGTAATATATTATCATGGATAGAGGATTGGCTAACTAACAGAAAACAGAAAGTCGGGATAAATGGTTCATTCTCGGGTTGGCAATCAGTAACTAGTCTGTCCTCCCTGTAGTAAAAATAAAACAGGGAAGGTGGCTCAACCATGGCTAACAAGGGAAATTAAGGATAGTGTTAGATCCAAGGAAGAGCCATATAAATTGGCCAGGAAAAGCAGCAAACCTGAGGACTGGGAGAAATTTAGAATTCAGCAGAGGAGGACAAAGGGTTTAATTAGGAGGGGGAAAATAGAGTACGGGAGGAAGCTCGCCGGGAACATAAAAACTGATTGCAAAAGCTTCTATAGATATGTGAAGAGAAAAAGATTAGTGAAGACAAACGTAGGTCCCCTGCAGTTGGACTCAGGTGAATTTATAATGGGGAACAAAGAAATGGCAGACCAATTGAACAAATACTTTGGTTCTGTCTTCACGAAGGAAGACACAAGTAACCTTCCGGATGTACGAGGGGACTAAGGGTCTAGTGAGAAGGAGGAACTGAAGGATTTCCTTATTAGGCGGGAAATTTTGTTGGGGAAATTGATGGGATTGAAGGCCAATAAATACCCGGGGCCTGATAGTCTGCATTCCAGAGTACTTAAGGAAGTGGCTCTAGAAATAATGGATGCATTGGTGATCATTTTCCAACAGCCTATCGACTTTGGATCAGTTCCTATGGACTGGAGGTTAGCTAATGTAACACCACTTTTTAAAAAAGGAGGGAGAGACAAAACGGTAATTATAGACCGGTTAGCCTGACATCAGTAGTGGGGAAAATGTTGGATGAAATAGCAGCTCATTTGGAAAGCAGTGACAGGATCGGTCCAAGTCAGCATGGATTTATAAAGGGGAAATCATGCTTGACAAATCTTCTGGAATCTTTTGAGGATGTAACTAGTAGAGTGGACAAGGGAGAACCAGTGGATGTGGTGTATTTGGACTTTCAAAAGGTCTTTGACAAGGCCCCACATAAGAGATTGGTGTGCAAAATCAAAGCACATGGTATTGGGGGTAATGTATTGGCATGGATAGAGAATTGGTTGGCAGACAGGAAGCAGAGAGTCGGGATAAACGGGTCCTTTTCGGAATGGGAGGCAGTGACTAGTGGAGTGCCACAGGGCTCGGTGCTGGGACCCCAGTTCTTTACAATATATATTAATGATTTGGATGAAGGAATTGAGTGTAATATCTCCAAGTTTGCAGATGACACTAAACTGGGTGGCGGTGTGAGCTGTGAGGAGGATGCTAAGAGGCTGCAGGGTGATTTGGACAGTTTAGGTGAGTGGGCAAATGCATGGCAGATGCAGTATAATGTGGATAAATGTGAGGTTATCCACTTTGGTGGCAAAAACACGAAGGCAGAATATTATCTGATTGGTGGCAGATTAGGAAAGGGGGAGGTGCAACGAGACCTGGGTGTCATGGTTCATCAGCCATTGAAAGTTGGCATGCAGGTACAGCAGGCGGTGAAGAAGGCAAATGGCATGTTGGCCTTCATAGCTAGGGGATTTGAGTATAGGAGCAGGGAGGTCTTACTGCAATTGTACAGGGCCTTGGTGAGACCTCACCTGGAATATTGTGTGCAGTTTTGGTCTCCTAATCTGAGGAAGGACGTTCTTGCTATTGAGGGAGTGCAGAGAAGGTTCACCAGACTGATTCCAGGGATGACTGGACTGATATATGAGGAAAGACTGGGCCTTTATACACTGGAGTTTAGAAGGATGAGAGGGGATCTCATAGAAACGTATAAGATTCTGACGGGACTGGACAGGTTAGATGCGGGAAGAATGTTCCCGATGTTGGGTAAGTCCAGAACCAGGGAACACAATCTTAGGATAAGGGGTAGGCCATTTAGGACTGAGATGAGGAGAAACTTGTTTACTCAGAGAGTTGTTAACCTGTGGAATTCCCTGCCGCAGAGAGTTGTTGATGCCAGTTCATTGGATATATTCAAGAGGGAGTTAGATATGGCCCTTACGGCTAAAGGGATCAAGGGGTATAGAGAGAAAGCAGGAAAGGGGTGCTGAGGGGAATGATCAGCCATGATCTTATTGAATGGTGGTGCAGGCTCGAAGGGCCGAATGGCCTACTCCTGCACCTATTTTCTATGTTTTTATGTTTCCGCAGGAATCAGTGCTAGGACCCCAACTATTTACAATCTATATTAACAACTTGGATGAAGGGACCAAATGTAATGTAGCCAAGTTTGCTGATGATACAAAGATGGGAGAAAAAGCAATATGTGAGGAGGATACAAAAAACCTGCAAAAGGACATAGACAGGCTAAGTGAGTGAGCAAAAATTTGGCAGATGGAGTATAATGTTGGAAAGTATGAGATTTTGCACTTTGGCAGAAAAAAAATCGAAGAACAAGTTATTATTTAAATGGAGAAAAATTGCAAAGTGCTGCAGTACAGCGGGACCTGGGGGTCCTGGTGCATGAAACACAAAAGGTTCGTATGCAGGTACAGCAAGTGATCAGGAAGGCAAATGGAATCTTGGACTTTGTTGCAAAGCAGGGAAGTCTTGCTACAGTTATACAGGGTATTGGTGAGGCCACATCTGGAATACTGCGTACAGTTTTGGTTTCCATATTTAAGAAAGGATATACTTGCTTTGGAGGCAGTTCAGAGAAGTTAACTAGGATGATTCCGGAGATGAAGGGGTTGACTTATGAGGAAAGATTGTTTAGGTTGGGCTCTACTCATTGGAATTCAGAAGAATGAGAGGTGATCTTATCGAAACATATGAGGGGGCTTGACAAGGTGGATGCCGAGAGGATGTTTCCACTGATAGGGGAGACTAGAACTAGAGGGCATAATATTAGAATAAGGGGCCGCCCATTTAAAACAGAGATGAGGAGGAATTTCTTCTCTCAGAGGGTTGTAAATCTGTGGAATTTGCTGGCTCAGAGAGCTGTGGAAGTTGGGTCATTGAATAAATTTAATAGAGAGATAGACAGTTTCTTAACCGATAAGGGAATAAGGGGTTATGGGGAGCGGGCAGGGAAGTGGACGTGAGTCCATGACTGGATCAGCCATGATCGTATTAAATGGCGGAGCAGGGTTAAGGGGCTGTGTGGCCTACTCCTGTTCTTATTTCTTATGCTCCCCATAACCCCTTATTCCCTTATCGTTTAAGAAACTGCCTATTTCTATCTTAAAATATTCAATGTCCCAGCTTCCACAGCTCTCTGAGGCAGCGAATTCTACAGATTTACGATCCTTTGAAAGAAGAAATTCCTCATTTCTCTTTTAAATGGGCAGCCCCTTATTCTAAGATCATGTCCTCTAGTTCTAGTCTCCCCCATCAGTGGAAACATCCTCTCTGCATCCACCTTGTCAAGCCTCCTTATAATCTTATACATTTCGATAAGATCACCTCTCATTTTTCTGAATTCCAGTGATTAGAGGCCCAACCCACTCAACTTTTCCTCATAAGTGAACCCCCTCACCCCCGGAATCAACCTAGTGACCCTTCTCTGAACTGTCTCCAATGCAAGTATATCCTTTCGTAAACATGGAAACCAAAACAGCATGCAGTATTCCAGGTTTTGGCTCACCAATACCCTGTACAGCTGTAACAAGACTTCCTTGCTTTTATACTCCATTCCCTTCTCAATAAAGGCCAAGATACCATTGGCCTTCCTGATCACTTGCTCTACCTGCATACTATCCTTTTGTGTTACATGCACAAGTACCCCCAGGTCCCGCTGTACTGCGGCACTTTGCAATCTTTCTCCATTTAAATAATAACTTGCTCTTTGATTTTTTCTGCCAAAGTGCATGACCTCACACTTTCCAACATTATACTCCATCTGCCAAATTTTTGCCCACTCACTTAGCCTGTCTATGTCCTTTTGCAGATTTTTTGTTTGCTTTGCTCCAGCAAGTATTAATTGTAACACACCTGCAAGAAGTGAACTCTGCTGAAAATTTGGAAAGGAGTAGGGTCGAATCCTCTTTTCAACAGGAAGTAGAACAATGCTGTAGCACCCAAGTATCAGGAAACTGAAGACAGTCTAAACCTCTCCTGAACTAGTGTCTGAAAATCAGCCAATTACTAAAAAAAAAATTGTCATTGGTTTCTGCTGAAATCTAATTTTATCCTCTCGTGCCTCTTTATCTTGTGGTACCAGTGCTATCTAGAGTGACTGTGTAGTGTGCTCGGTGCTCTCAGTGTTGTGGAATCTGACGCAGTTTACATTATGTGGCAGATTTCATACTTTTGATTGCAGGGAAGTAATAACTCGTTTTTATTTGTGGTCACAACTTTCACTCGCTGGATCTTGATGTTCCCTGAGAACAAGAATGGCGGCCAGCATCGCTACCCCTTCATATCCGCCTTTGGCAACACTGAGGGTCTCCTGGAAACTCGCCACAAGATGATTCCTGGGTCTTCTGGTTCCAGCAGCATCACCCTATTTATAGTACTCCATACAATACTGAGGGAGGTCTGTCGAGTCAGATTTCCCCCAAGTGTCCTGGCCAATATTTATCCCTCAACCAACATCACTAAAACAGTTTATCTCATTGTGGTTTGTGTGAAAATTGGTTGCCGCTTTTCCCTATATTACAACAGCGACTATACTTCATTGGTTTGGGATGCCCTGAGGTCATGAGAGGTGCTATTTAAATGTGTGTTTTTTTAAGGTATGTGCAGTGCTAAATTTTGATGAACAAAAGTTATATGCTTCTCAGGTTCCATTTCACCCACGTACAGCAATCTTTGTAAGTGTGGTCGTCTGTCAATCCTTCACTGATTGTATGCTAATAGATTGTCTAGCTGACCAGTTTAATAATTGGTGCACTAGATCAGTCGACACATGGCTGGCTGGTTTCATTGCCCTGTAGATGAAAGGACCTGGAATTTTGTGAATAAATTGAAGAACAGATTTAAGGTAATTAGCAAAAGAACCAGAGGCGAGATGAGGAGCATTTTTCTTGCGCAGTGAGTTGTTATGATCTGGTATGCGCTGCCTGAAAAGGCGGTGGAAGTAGATTCAGTAGTAACTTTCAAAAGGGAATTGGATAAATATCGGAAGGGAAAAATTTGCAGGATTATGGGGAGAGAGCATATGAGTGGCATGGTGGGCCGAATGTCTCCTAGAAACATAGAAATTAGAGCAGGCCATTCGGCCCTTCGAGCCTGCACCACCATTCAATAAGATTATGGCTGATCATTCAACCTCACTATCCCTTTCCTGCTTTCTCTCCATACCCTGTAAGGGTCATATCTAACTCCCCTTTGAATATATCTAACGAACTGGCCTCAACAACTTTCTGCGGGAGAGAATTCCACAGGTTAACCACTCTCTGAGTGAAGAAGTTTCTTCTCATCTCGGTCCTAAATGGCTTACCCCTTATTCTTAAACTGTGACCCCTGGTTCTGGAACTCCCCAGCAACGGGAACATTCTTCCTGCCTCTAACTTGTCCAATCCCGTCAGAATTTTATATGTTTCTATGAGATCCCCTCTCATTCTTCTAAACTCCAGTGAATACAGGCCCAGTTGATCCAGTCTCTCCTCATATGTCAGTCCTGCCATCCCGGGAATCAATCTGGTGAACCTTCGCTGTACTCCCTCAATAGCAAGAACATCCTTCCTCAGATTAGGAGACCAAAACTGAACACAATATTCCAGGTGTGGCCTCACCAAGGCTCTGTACAACTGCAGTAAGACCTCCCTGTTCCGATACTCAAATCCTCTAGCTATGAAGACCAACATGCCATTTGCCTTCTTCACTGCCTGCTGTACCTGCATGCCAACTTTCAATGACTGATGTACCATGACACCCAGGTCTCGTTGCACCTCCCCTTTTCCTAATCTGTCACCGTTCAGATAATATTCTGTCTTCCGAATGGTGACAGATTAGTCTCCTGTGCTGTAACAATCTATGATAAATATTGAGGTAGGCTTGATAAATTGAGTAGTCTTTTATCATTCTACCCTTGCATGTGTTTTTATGATTTCCATATAGAGTTGAAGCTAGTGCTTTATGCAGTCAGTTTCTGATGTCGGGTGATGGGGAGTGACAGAGCAGTATCTTGGTGCCTGATTGGAGACATGAGGTGGGAGATAGACAGATTTTTGAAAGATAAGGAAGTCAAGGGTTATGGGGAGAGGGCAGGGAAGTGGAGTTGAGGCCAGGATCGGATCAGCCATGATCTTATTGAATGGCGGAGCAGACTCGAGTAGATGGCCTACTTCTGCTCTTATTTCTTATGCTCTTATGGGAGGTGGGGGAATGGGATTTAATTTGTAGGTGAGTCATACCTGACTACTCTCGTGGATCTTCAGACAACCTAGGAAGAGCCTCTGAATGGCTTATCTGTCAATCTCCTTGACCGGGATCTGTGTGCTGTATGGGATGGGCTTCCCTTTATTGGACTGAATGGTGGAACCTCCAACGGGTGGGTCTTTTTACGTGTCAAACATGATATTTACTGAGTAAAAGCTTCGGAACAAAATGAAAACTTATTGTTTCTTCCCTTTCCCCCCTCCCCATCGCCCCCCCACCCCCCAACCGTCTCTAGGGACAAACAAGATATTTCTGCAGTGTGCGCTTACAGAATTACAGATGTGCAGAAAGCTTTCGATGGACAATTTATGGAGTATAAAAGGGACGTCGACAAATGGGACGTATTTAGAGGTGAAATCCCGGATCCACGACCTGGCACAGTAAGTGGGGGGCCAGTTACAGTAAGAGACTGTCGGCCATTAGAAGTGAAAGGATATATTTTGTAATAAGGGAAATAGTTAGATTTGGTGTCTTGGGTGTTAGAGCCAGTGTGGGTCCAAGCTTCGATGCTTGGGTTTTGCTGGTCTCGTTATGAGAGAAGGTGAAACTCATGCACAGTTTCCACCCCTGAATGATGTTGGAAGCAATATTCCTTGTCATTTTTCTTTTAGTGCGCAGGCCCTTTAAGTAGCTGCGCGGCCCATTTTGCGCATGCATGGCTATTACCATTGTAAAGCTGGTGAGCGGCTTGCGCGGGACCTCCAGACCACTACGCAGCCGCGCAGCTTAACAGAAACGTTGGCTGGAAGTGCACCTGACTGGATGCCCCTCAAGGTCTAATGGCCTGCTTACTCTTGTTCTCATGAAGGACACTGATTTGGCTGAACTACAAAGAGCGCACAAGGAACTGTGTCTCAGTTCCTTGTAACTGCAACAGTCTGCACCTTCAGGAGAGGAAAGGATGATAACAAAAAAAGGCTGTTCCCAGCGGGAGGGGCTGGACAGAGTGCAAACATTCCCGCTAGCATTGTGAAAAACATAACTGGAATTTAGCAGTAGTGTCACAGAACATTAAAGACCACGGTCTTACAAAAATCAAATTGTTATAGAGACTTGTGGTCAACATTAACATAAATTTTTCCCTATATGTTTCCATTGGTTTTAATACAGGAGCTGAGAACACAGGCAGGGAGGGGTTACTGAGTGACTGTGTGAGGGAGTTGGATTAACATCAGTAGAGATACAGTCAGTAACACAGGGTGCTGGGGGAGGGGTTACTGAGTGACAGAGAGAGGGAGCTGGATTAACATCAGTAGAGATACAGTCAGTAACACAGGGTGCTGGGGGAGGGGTTACTGAGTGACAGTGTGAGGGAGCTGGATTAACATCAATACAGATACAGTCAGTAACACAGAGCGCTGGAGGAGGGATTACTGAGTGACAGAGAGAGGGAGCTGGATTAACATCAGTAGAGATACAGTCAGTAACACAGGGTGCTGGGGGAGAGGGGTTACTGAGTGACAGTGTGAGGGAGCTGGATTAACATCAGTACAGATACAGTCAGTAACACACAGCGTTCGGGGCGAGAGGTTACTGAGTGACCGTGTGAGGGAGCTGGATTAACATCAGTAGAGATACAGTTTGACAGTAACTAAGATCAGTAAAGATGCAGACATCACTGAAGATCATAAACCAGGTGATGCTGAAAAAATTGATCTTTTCCTCTGTTTATTTTTTGTTCAGTGCATCACTAGCCAGTTGAAGGAGAGGGGGTATAACACATCCTTGGACCTGCCGGATAACGTGCTGATGTTTGTTCGAGACCATCTTCTGATGGCTGATTTTATCAGCCCCATTGGTGGGAAGCCACTTCTCATTATGAGGGACACCCTGTATTCCAAGATCACTGTCCAGAGAATGAGTGGCAGCAACGGGACAGGATACGAGGTTTTGTATCTTGGTACAGGTGAGGAAGACTAATCTGTCGTCTTATACGTCAATGCCTTGCTCTCTCTTCTGGTACTTGGAATCTAACTAAACAGAGTGATCTACCTCCCTGGCTGAATACTTGGAAGTGTTGAGCATTGTAACACTACCCTTCTAACTCTGGGATGTGGGTTGGATCCTGATCAGAAAAGAAGTCTCCCCTCTCTGCTTTTGAAAAATCCTGGACATGCCCCATGTGGTGTTGCACTTTCCTGCACCCAGAATTAATCTTTACTGAAATCCTCGTGACAACACTGGCATTATACCAGGTAGGGAACTATTGGTTTAGTTGCCCTTAGCTGGGTGTGGCGAAAGAGGTGTCATCATTGGTCTCAGTCAATAGTAACACCCCTACTGTTGTTGTGGGTTCAAGGCCCACTTCAGGGACTTGAGTGCAAAATCTAGGCTGACACCCCAGTGCAGTACTGAGGGAGCACTGCACTGTTGGAGGTGCCGTTTTTTTGATGAGGCGTTAAACCGAGGCCCCGTCTGCCCTCTAAGGTGGACATCAAAGATCCCAAGGTACTATTTCAAAGAAGAACGGGGGAGTTATCTCTGGTGTCTTGCCCAATATTTATCCCTCAATCGACATAACAAAAACAGATTATCTAGTTATTATCACATTGCTGTTTGAGAGATTGCTGGCTGCCGCATTTCCTACATTACAACAGTGACTATACTCCAAAAAGTACTTCATTGGCTGTAAAGTGCTTTGAGACGTCCGGTGGTCATGAAAAACGCTTTATGAAAGCAAGTCTTTCTTTACTGTTGCCCCAGCTGGGCAAGAGAGGGAAGAGGATTCCTGATGTTTGTGTGTTGGACATCTGGTTAGCCTCTGCTGTGACACTACCCCACAGTAGAGTGACCATCTTCAGAATGTTATTTTGCCTCCATTATCTCTTTTAAAAGATCTCTCTGTGCTTTATTCCCTGGGGGAGAAGTCAGGTGATCCATTCCTCAGTCTCTGGTAGGACCATCTCCCTAACTCTCATTTGGAGACCATTATTTTCCAAATTCTCCATCTTACCCAAACTCAGTGTCTCCCTGATGACACAGAGTAAATTGGAGTTTCACCACACAACCCTTGTCCATTTGCAAGCTCATCAGAGGGTCGGTTTTCTTGAAGGGAAAAAGAATCGCAAGGCTACAGGGAAAGTGCAGGGGAGTGAGACTAGTTGAGAGTCGGCATGGGCTCGATGGGCTGAATGGCCTTCTTCCATGCTGTAACCATTCAATGATTCTATAATCCATGGGGCTCAGATTTAAGATAATTGGCAAAATAACCAGAGGGGAGATGAGATTTTTTTTTTATGCAGTGAGTTGTTGTGATCTGGAATGCACTGCGTGAAAGGTTGGTAGAAGCTGATTCAATAGTAACTTTCAAAAGGGAATTGGATAAATACTTGAAAAGGAAAATTTGCAGGGCTATGGGGAAAGAGCAGGGATGTGGGACTAATTGGATATATCTTCCAAAGAGCCGAATGTTCTCTTTCTATGCTGTATGATTCTATAATTCTTTGATTTTAAACATGCTAATGGTGCAGTACCAGTACCAGTGAAGGTGATTATATTTTTAGAAGCATAATATGTAGTCATCGATGTAAATTCAGAAGTAAACTCTGCATCTCTGGGCTGCATCGACCAGGAAAGTCCCAGTTTCAATCCCCAGTTGGTACTGAGTCAGCTGATCTCGGTTGGGGTAAGGGTCAGGGAATGGAAGGGAAAATTGCACAGCGATCTTGATCTCGATCACAATTCAGTTACCTTCCACTTTCCCTTTGCTGAAAAATACGTGAGTGGATATCAGATCAGGATCAGGTCCCGGCTAGAATGTCCTCCACTCTCTGGTAACGGACTGACATTTACTGTATATGAACAGTGAAAATTTGGACAAGATCCCAGAAACCCAACTGTACTCCACCGATGGAGTCGGTGCTCCTTGGGGGAGAGGTAGAGGTGCAGTGGAAGAGTCATCATCATCATAGGCAGTCCCTCGGAATCGAGGAAGAGTTGCTTCCACTCTTAAAATGAGTCCTTAGGTGGCTGAACAGTCCAATACGGGAACTACAGTTTCTGTCACAGGTGGGACAGATAGTCGTTGAGGGAAAGGGAGGGTGGGACAGGTTTGCCGCATGCTCTTTCCGCTGCCTGCGCTTGTTTTCTGCATGCTCTCGGCGATGAGACTCGAGGTGCTCAGCGCCCTCCCGGATGCTCTTCCTCCACTTAGGGTGGTCTTTGGCCAGGGACTCCCAGGTGTCAGTGAGGATGTTGCACTTTATCAGGGAGGCTTTGAGGGTGTCCCTGTAACGTTTCCTCTGCCCACCTTTGGCTTGTTTGCCGTGAAGGAGTTCCGAGTAGAGCGCTTGCTTTAGGAATCTCGTGTCTGACATGCGGACAATGTGGCCTGCCCAGCGGAGCTGATCACATGTGATGAGTGCTTCAATGCTGGGGATGTTTATAGCATATAGTGTAGTGTATTAGAGCTTTCGTCTGGTGTAGAGAGTAATATGTCCTTACTATACAGTATAAATGCACACGAGGCCCATACTTGAGAGAAGATCACTCTGTGACCTGTTACCTTTATTACCAAGACCTCAAGAGGCAGACGGTGGGTGGAGCTTCCCCTTTTATACCGGAAAGTCCAGGTTAGGAGTGTCTCCCACAAGTTCGCCCCCTGTGGTCAGTGTTCTCAAGGTGTACAACTTAGGTCAGCTTATACATGGGTTACAATGACAGTTGAATACATGACATCACCTCCGCCCCAAAGTCTGATTGGGATCACAGGTTAAGTCTCTCTGGTGGTTTACACTCCCTTGTAGAGCGCCTGAGTTGGGGCTCCAGTTGTTGGGCGCTGGCCTGAGTGTCTGCTGTTTGCGGTGCCTCAGGCCTGTCCGGACTGCCCACAGTGACTGCCCACTTGGTTCCGGTGTTCGGTCACCTGTGGTGGAGTAAACTCTACGTCGTGTTCTTCCTCTGCTTCTTCTATGGGGTTGCTGAACCTCCTTTTAGTTTTGTCATGTATCTCACATTATTGTATATAACTGGACCTTACCATGCTATACATGACTGTAACTGGATATGACCTGTAATAATAAGCATACCTTACCACTAGGGGTGCACTTGCAGGAGACACTCCATACCTGTCCCACTGAGGTATATAAAGGGAGGTCTCAGGCAAGTGCAGCACTGGAGAGCTGGAATTAAAGGTGCAGGTCCTGAGTGACCTTGACTTCAGCCTGTATCTCGTGTAAGTCAGTACATTAGAGTCAGGACTTAACAGTGGCGACGAGTTACGGGATCACAGAATCCACAGAATGGCTACCAACAGCTCAGATGAGAAATACAATGCTGGAGACAATTGGGATGACTTTATAGAAAAGCTCCAGCAAAGCTTTGTGACCAAAGACTGGCTGGGCGACGATAAGGCAGAGAAGAGAAGAGCCCATCTCTTGACCAGCTGTGGCTCGAAAACATATGCTTTAATGAAGGACCTGCTGGCACCCGAGAAACCAGCAAGCAAGTCGTTTGAGGAGTTGAGCACACTGGTGAGAGACCACCTGAAGCCAGTGAGCAGCCTACACATGGCCAGACATAGGTTCTACAACTACAGACGCTGTGTGGGCGAAAGCATACCCGACTTCATGGCGGAACTTCGGAGGCTGGAAAGTTCATGTGAGTTCCCCGATGAACTAAGGAGAGAAGTACTGGGAGACTTTTTTATTGAAGGAATAGGCCACGCAGGCATATTCCGAAAGCTTATAGAGACTAAGAACTTGACTCTAGAGGCAGCAGGCGTTCTTGGCAGGCAAAGAAGAAACGAGGCTGATCTATACTTTGGGTACGACAACCAACGAGGCATCGGAACAAGGGATTCACATTGTGAAACAAACCGCTACCCCCACACACACACAAAGGCAGAATAGCAGGCCTTCAACAGCAGACAGTGGTGCCAGAAGCCATCAAAATCAAGGGCCACGTGAACGGCCGGCCGATCATACCTCATTAACCCACAATGTGAGCAATCAACAACAGATTGAGAGAAGCTCAAGGGAGATCAGCCTGATGCAGCTCATCCTTCGGAAACAATGGAAACGGTCTGTGTTGGAGATGTGGGGGAAGGCACTCAACTAGGGTGTGTCGATTTCAGCATGCCGTTTGCAGAAACTGCAACTACACAGGGCATCTGGTTCGCATGTGCAGAAAAACAGCAGCTCGGCTGGTATACAAATCGGAAGGGTCGGAAAGCGGACCAGAAGGCGGTTGGAACAGTGCATGGGACGCCGAGGTACAGCGGGTTAACACGATCAATGTCCACTGTTGTTACACCAAGACGCCTCCAATTATGATGAGGGTTCTACTCAACGGGATACCCGTCAACATGGAACTGGACACGGGGGCCAGTCAATCCCTCATGAGCGTTCAACAATTTGAACAGCTGTGGCCGCACAAAAGCAACAGGCCAAAACTCACAAAGATCGACACCAAACTAAGGACTTACACTAAAGAAATTGTCCCAGTCCTTGGCAGCGCCATGCTCTCAGTCACACACAAAGGGATGGTGCACCGACTTTCCCTGTAGATTGTCCCCGGGGATCTCCCAGCCCTGTTGGGGAGGAGCTGGCAGCAGAACTTAATTGGAAGGATGATGTTCACGCCATGTCGTCAGAGGAACGGACCTCCTGCTCAACAGTTCTAAGCCGTTTTGAACATCTCTTTCAGCCAGGTGTGGGCATCTTCAAAGGGGCTAAAGTTAGAATCTACATCACACACAATGCCAGACCAGTCCATCACAAGGCTAGAGCTGTGCCTTATGTGATGAGGTAAAAGATTGAAAACGAACTGGACCGGCTTCTGCGGAATGGCATAATTTCTCCCGTGGAATTCAGCGACTGGGCAAGTCCCATCGTCCCCGTCATGAAGCCTGATGGATCCGTGTGAATCTATGGGGATTACAAGTCTACCATAAACAGAGTCTCACTACAGGACCAATACCCGCTGCCCAGAGCGGAGGACCTATTTGCCACGTTGGCTGGAGGAAAACTTTTCTCGAAACTTGACCTCACATCTGCGTATATGACGCAAGAACTGACCGAAGAGTCTAAGCTACTCACCACCATCAACACACATCGAGGCCTTTTTGTGAACAATCGATGCCCATTTGGCATGAGGTCGGCAGCTGCTATATTCCAGCGCATGATGGAAAGTCTGCTTAAGTCCATCCCTGGGACGGTTGTGTTTCAAGATGACATACTCATCACGGGCAGGGACACCGACTCTCATCTCCGCAATCTTGAGGAAGTACGAAGTCGATTAGATCGGGTAGGCCTAAGAGTTAAGAAATCCAAGTGTCTGTTTCTTGCGCCTGAGGTTGAATTTTTGGGCAGAAGGATTGCCGCTGATGGAATCCGACCAACCGAATCCAAAACCGAAGCAATTCGCCTGGCACCCAGGCCCCGAATGTCTTGGAACTGCGCGCCTTTCTCGGGCTACTCAGTTACTTTGGGAACTTTATGCAGAACTTGAGCACGCTGCTGGAGCCTCTCCACGTGCTACTCAGAAAGGGGCACGATTGGTTTTGGGGGGCGCCCAGGAACACGCCTTCAATAAGGCACGCAACCTTCTATGTTCCAAGAGTGTTTTAGCCTTTTTTGACCCAGGTAAAAAGTTAGTCCTTACGTGTGATGCGTCAGCGTACGGGGTCGGGTGTTTTTTACAGCACGTCAATGATGCGGGTAAGTTGCAGCCCGTTGCTTATGCCTTCAGGTCACTTTCGCGGGCGGAGCGCGGGTACGGTATGGTTGAGAAGGAGGTGCTCGCGTGCGTGTACGGTGTCAAAAAGATGCACCAATACCTTTTCGGGGCCAAGTTCGCGTTAGAAACCGACCACAAACCCCTCACTTCCCTACTATCCGAGTGCAAGGCAATCAACGGCAACGCCTCGGTGCGCATTCAGCAGTGGGCACTCATGCTGGCGGCTTACGACTACACGATAAGGCACAGACCAGGCACAGACAACTGTGCCGACGCGCTTAGCAGGCTATCCCTGGCGACCACAGAAGGGTCCGACGAACAGGACTGTGAGATGGTCTTGGCAATCAATGCCTTTGAATCTACAGGTTCGCCCATGACGGCTCACCAAATCAGAGCCTGGACAACCAGCAACCCCACGTTATCTCTAGTTAAAAGATGCGTTTTAACCGGTGACTGGGCAGAGGCTCGCGATGCCTGCTCCGAGGAGGTCAAACCCTTCCATAGGTGCATGCATGAACTCTCACTACAGGCAGACTGCCTGATGTGGGGCAGCCGAGTAGTTATGCCCTTACGAGGCAGGGAGGCGTTTGTCTGGGAGCTCCATCGCGAGCACCCGGGGATCGTCCTTATGAAGGCCATAGCCAGATCTCATGTCTGGTGGCCTGGCATTGACGCGGACTTGGAGCTCTGCATCCGTTGGTACACCATTTGTGCCCAACTCAGTAATGCCCCCAGGGAGGCCCCCCCGCTAAGCCTCTGGCCCTGGCCCACCAAACTGTGGCCGTGGGTGCATGTAGACTATGCGGGCCCACTCATGGGCAAAATGTTCCTCATAGTCGGTGATGCATTTTCAAAATGGATCGAGTGCACTATTTTAAACTCGAGCACCACCTCCATCACTGTGGAGAGCCTTAGAACCATGTTTGCAACGCACGGCATTCCTGACATATTGGTCAGTGATAATGGTCCGTGCTTCACCAGCGCAGAATTTCACGATTTCATAGTTGACCACGGTATAAATCACGTTAAGACGGCACCTTTCAAGCTGGCCTCCAATGGCCAGGCAGAGCGAGCAGTGCAGATCATTAAACAAGGCATGCTCAGAATCCAAGGTCCCATGCTGCAGAGCCGTCTGTTGCGACTGCTGCTGGCATACAGATCTCGTCCGCATTCGTTGATTGGGGTTCCCCTCGCGCAACTATTGATGAAACGAACCTTAAAGACCAGGCTCTCGTTAATCCTCCCAGATATGCATGAAATTGTTGAGGCTAAGCGTCAAAAGCTAATTGAGTACCATGACCGAAATTCGAGGGGGAGATGGAATGAGATAGGGGACAAAGTGTTGTGCTAAACTATGGCCGGGGTCCCAAATGGCTTGCATGGACAGTAACAGACAAAGAGGGAAACATGCTACTGGTTGTACAAATGGACAATGGCCAAACCTGCCGGAGGCATATAGACCAAGTAAAAAGTAGATTCACTGATAACACTGAAGAACCAGAGGCAGACTACAATGTGGAACTCACACCACACCTGGTGGACAGACAGGTGGAACAACCTGAGGAAAGGGCAGTCTCAACAGACAGCCCAGGCGAGATACCAGCAATCACACCGAACGAAAAACAGGCGCTAAGGCAAACAACTGAACCACAACTAAGACGCTCCACGCGAGAGCGCAGACCACCTGAGAGACTGAATCTATAAAGGCAAAAAGACCTTGGGGGAGGGTGATGTCATGTATCTCACATTACTGTATATAACTGTACCTTACCATGCTATACATGACTGTAACTGGATAGGACCTGTAACAATAAGCATACCTTACCACCAGGGGTGCACTTGCAGGAGACACTCCATACCTGTCCCACTGTGGTATATAAAGGGAGGTCTCAGGCAAGTGCAGCACTGGAGAGCTGGAATTAAAGGTGCAGGTCCTGAGTGACCTTCAGCATGTGTCTCGTGTAAGTCAGTACATTAGAGTCAGGACTTAACAAGTTTGATCCACGCGTTTGCGGCAGTTTAACTACCAAAACCCTATTCCCCTCTTTGGCAATCACGGTGCCTGCAAGCCATTTGGGCCCTACAGCGTAATTAAGGACAAAAACAGGGTCATTGACATCAATACATCGCGCCCTCACATTCCTGTCATGGTCGTCACATTGTGACTGACGCCTGCTCTCAACAATTTCTTTCATAGTTGGGTGTATAAGGGGTAACCTGGTTTTGAGCGTCCTTTTCGTTAGCAGCTCTGCGGGTGGAACCCCTGTGAGCGAGTGTGATCTGGATCTATTGGCCAACAGGAGGCGTGATAAGCGGGTTTGTAGGGAACCCCCTTGGATTCTGAGCATCCCCTGTTTGATTATCTGCACTGCTCGTTCCGCCTAGCCATTTGAGGCCGGCTTGAATGGTGCCGTTCTGACATGGTTGATTCCATTGCCTGCCATGAAGTCCTGGAATTCAGTGCTTGTGAAGAACGGACCATTGTCGCTGACCAAGACGTCTGGTAGACAATGGGCAGCGAACATTGCCTGTAGACTTTCTACCGTGGCAGAGGATGTGCTTGAATTTAAAATGGCACACTCAATCCATTTGGAGTAGGTGTCTACTACAACCAAAAACATTTTTCCCATGAAAGTACCTGCATAGTCCACATAGATGCGTGATCATGGCTTGGCAGGCCAGGACCAGGGGCTAAGTGGGGTTTCCCTGGGTGCGTTGCCCAGCTGAGCACACATGTTGCACCCGCGAACACAAAGTTCCAGGTCTGCATCTATCCCTGGCCACCAAACGTGTGACCTGGCAATTGCTTTCATCATGACAATGCCCGGGTGCTCATTGTGAAGTTCTCTGATAAACACCTCTCTGTCCATCTGTGGCATGTCTACTCGGTTTCCCCACAGTAGGCAATCGGCCTGAATCGAGATTTCATCCTTGCGCCTATGAAACGGTTTAAACTCCTCAGGGCATGCCCCGTACGTGGCTGCCCAGTCCCCATTCAGGACACATTTCTTAACTAAAGACAGTCGTGGGTTCTTATTTGTCCAGACTTTAATCGGATGGGCTGTCACAGGTGAGTCTTTGCTCAGCTGCCCCCTGAGTGGTGGCTAGTGGTAGCCTGCTGATTGCATCGGCACAGTTTTCAGTGCCCGGTCTGTGCCGAATTGTGTAGTCATAGGCGGCTAACGTAAGTGCCCACCTCTGTAGGCGGGCCAATGCATTCGCATTTATGATCTTGTTGTCGGCCAAAAGGGATGTTAGGGGTTTGTGATCTGTCTCCAGCTCAAATTTCCTGCCAAACAGGTACTGGTGCATTTTTTTTACTGCACATACACATGCTAGTGCTTCCTTTTCTACATCCCATAGCCCCTTTCTGCCCGGGACAGACTTCTGGAGGCATAAGCTACCGGCTGTAACTGACCATTGACTTTCACATGCTGCAACACACACCCGACCCCATAGGACGACGCATCACAAGTTAAAACTAGTTTCTTACACGGGCCATATATCGTGAACAGTTTGTTGGAGCGCAACAAATTGCGTGCTCTATCAAAAGCCCTTTCCTGGCTATGCCCCCAGACCCAATCGCGACATTTGCGTAGGAGCACGTGCAGCGGCTCTAACAGCATGCTCAATTTGGGAAGAATATTGCCAAAATAGTTCAGGAGCCCCAGGAACGAACGCAGCTCCGTGTTACGGGGTCTGGGTGCTCTCTGGATCGCTTCTGTTTTGGAGGCAGTAGGTCTGATCCCGTCTGCTGCTACCCTCCTCCTCAGGAATTCTACCTCTGGAGCTAAGAAGACGCACTTCGCCTTTTTCAGTCACAGCCCTACCCGGTCCAGTCTGCGTAGCACCTCCTCCAGGTTGTGGAGGTGTTCTTCAGTGTCGCGACCCGTGATGAGGATGTCGTCTTGAAAAACCACCGTCCTTGGAATCGACTTGAGGGGGCTTTCCAAATTTCGCTGAAAGATCGCGGCGGCCGAACGAATCCCGAACGGACATCTGTTGTACTCAAACAACCCCTTGTGTGTCGTGATGGTGGTCAGCTTCTTCGACTCACTCGCCAGCTCCTGGGTCATGTAAGCTGAGGTCAGGTCCAATTTTGAAAAAAGTTTGCCACCGGATAGCATCGCAAAGAGGTCCTCCGCTCTCGGTAGCGGGTACTGGTCTTGGAGTGACACCCGATTGATGGTGGCCTTGTAATCGCCACATATCCTGACCGACCCATCCGCCTTGAGCACCGGCACGATCGGGCTCGCCCAGTCAGTGAATTCGACTGGCGAGATGATGCCTTCCCTCAGCAGGCGGTCCAATTCACATTCTATCTTTTCCTGCATCACTTACGGCACCGCTCTGGCTTTGTGGTGTACTGGCCTGGCGTCCAGGTTTATGTGAATCACTACCTTGGTCCCCATGAAAGTGCCGATGCCGGGTTGAAATAATGAGTCAAATTTGTCCATGATACTCGCCCCACAGAAGAAATTGCATTGACATCGCCCCATTTCCAGTTCATGAAAGCAAGCCAACTGCTCCCCAGTAATGCAGGACCGTCCCCCTGGAACAATCCAGAGTGGCAACCTGTTCTCCGAATATTTGTGGGTCACGACTACCGGAATGATCTCCTTTGTACATGTCCGTAGCAGTGCGTCAATCGGCAATAATTTTGGCCTCCTGGCCTTGGACACCCACAACCTTTCGAACTGTTTGATACTCATCAGGGACTGGCTAGCCCCTGTGTCCAGCTCCATTAATACTGGGATGCCATTGAGGAGCACTTTCATCATTATCGGTGGCGTCCTGGTATATGATCAGTATATGTGCTCCACATGAACTCGCTGAATTTCAGCTTCCAGCGATTTCCCCCAGTATTCATTTGGCCTCGTAGTGCTTACATCGGGCCCGTCCTCCTCGAACATCAACCTGGCTGCAGGCTTCCTGCACATACGCGCCAAGTGACCGCTGACGTTGCAGTTTCTGCAGGTATATTGCTGATACCTGAAAGCTCTGGCTGGGTGTTTGCCTCCACATCTCCAGCATGAGCTAGAGGCCCCATTGTCGGAAAGAAAATGTCCATTACCAGTCGATCGTCTCTGACTGTCTCTGTAACTGTCCTTAAGCGCACCATTAACATGTGTTGATGGCCCCATTACTGGCTGCATTGTCCATTGCAATGGCATGAATCGGCGTTTAGCTAGCCATTGTCGCTATTGAATTCCCCCTTTGGGTTCGACTGCATGCTGGGGCATGTCCGATTGCCCTTGTCTACCTAGAGAACTGTTTGCTGCGTTAACAATGTTGACTCCCTGGTCATTTGCCGCATTTGAGCCAAGATTGTTGCCGTAACTCATTCTGGTCTCTTCCTCCCCTGAGATAATTGTCTGGGCTATCATAGCCGCCGCTTCTAAGGTCAAGTCTTTGGTCTCAATCAGTTTCCTGAAAACCCCAGCGTGCCCGACGCCCTCAATAAAAAAAGTCTCGCAGCATCTCCACTCTGCATGCATCTGAGAACTTACATAGGCTCGCCAATCGGCGGAGGTCTGCCACGAAGTCTGGAAGGCTTTGCCCTTCTCGCCGCCGGTGCGTGTAAAACCGGTGTCTCGCCATGTGCGTGCTGCTCACCGGTTTAAGGTGTTCCCCGATCAACTTACTGAGCTCTTTGAATGGCTTGTCCGCCGGCTTCTCTGGTGCTAGCAGGTCCTTCGTCAGGGAGTACATTCTGGATCCACAAACCGTCAGGTAAGCTCTGCGTTTGTCGGCCGAATCCTGTCCCAACCATTCCTTAGTGACAAAACTTTGCTGTAGTCTCTCAATAAAGTCGTCCCAATCATCACCAACACAGTACCTCTCTTCTGTGCTGCTAGTGGCCATGCTCGCGTGGTTTAAATCCCAGTTTCTCGTCGCCAATAACATATCCTTACTATGCAGTATAAATGCACACGAGGCCCATACTTGAGAGAAGATCACTCTGTGACCTGTTACCTTTATTACCAAGACCTCAAGATGCAGACGGTGGGTGGAGCTTCCCCTTTTATACCGGAAAGTCCAGGTTAGGAGTGTCTCCCACAAGTTCGGCCCCTGTGATCACTGCTCTCAAGGTGTACAACTTAGGTCAGCTTATACATGGGTTACAATGACAGTTGAATACATGATAGAGAGAACCAAGCATTCCTGTGAAAAGAGGGAGGGGAAAATTGACAGGAATGTCACTGGAGGCTCATTCATGAACTCATCTCCTCAGTTACAGAAACAAAAAGATTGCAAATAAATATATATTTTTTTAAATATGCATTTATATAGCATCTTAAAAGTGCTGGAAATACACTGTCTGGAGGTCTCCAATGTTTCGGGATGATGCCCTTCATAAGTCAGTGAGACGTTGGTGAACTGAAAGCGAAAACATGGAGTACAGTTCTGACGACGAGTCTCGATCTGAAACGCCAGGCTGGCTATTTCTCTTTTTCAAGCAGTGTTTCCTGCTCTTATTACCTTAACTGTTTGCTTCAGAATGGCAGTGAATGCTGTGGAGGAAGTGATCTACCTTGTTAGCTGGGATCTGTATGTGACATGTTGTGATCCAGGAAAGGGAGCAGGGATGACAGTGGCGTCCAGGGATGTGTGAGTACCGTTGACTGTCTGTACACAGACCTGCTGCGATTGATGGCGCCCAGCAGGTAATGGTGGCAATGCCCAAGATTTGGTGACGGTATACATGTACTTGCATCCTGCCATCAGGATAGACAACCCTACAGTTTTGCTGCTAAAACACTGGGGCAGTTCAACATGCTAGTAAGCTTATGTTATAATATGAACAGCTTTGTACCTGTGGCTCAATGGGCTGGTTCAGTGTCTGTTCAAACTCCCAAATCATTGTTGACATTGTCCTTTTCCAGTGTAAGTGCACGAAGCAGTGCACATTGTCCCTCTTCCGTAACCCGTATATCTAAAAGTTCCGCATGTCTGCAGAATAAAAAGCCCATAAGAACATGAGAACATAAGAAATAGGAACAGGAGTAGGCCACACAGCCCCTTGAGCCTGCTCCACCATTCAATAAGATCATGGCTGATCTGATCATGGACTCAGCTCCACTTCCCTGCCCGCTCCCCATAACCCCTTATCCCCTTATCGCTCAAGAAACTGTCCATTTCTGTATTAAATTTATTCAATGTCCCAGCTTCCACAGCTCACCGAGGCAGCAAATTCCACAGGTTTACAACCCTCTGACAGAAGAAATTCCTCCTCATAAGAACATAAGAATTAGGAACAGGAGTAGGCCATCTAGCCCCTCGAGCCTGCTCCGCCATTCAACAAGATCATGGCTGATCTGGCCGTGGACTCAGCTCCACTTACCCGCCCGCTCCCCGTAACCCTTAATTCTCTTATTGGTTAAAAATCTATCTATCTGTGATTTGAATACATTCAATGAGCTAGCCTGAACTGCTTCCTTGGGCAGAGAATTCCACAGATTCACAACCCTCTGGGAGAAGAAATTCCTTTTCAACTCGGTTTTAAATTGGCTCCCCCGTATTTTGAGGCTGTGCCCCCGAATTCTAGTCTCCCCGACCAGTGGAAACAACCTCTCTGCCTCGATCTTGTTTATCCCTTTCATTATTTTAAATGTTTCTATAAGATCACCCCTCATCCTTCTGAACTCCAACGAGTAAAGACCCAGTCTATTCAATCTATCATCATAAGGTAACCCCCTCATCTCCGGAATCAGCCTAGTGAATCGTCTCTGTACCCCCTCCAAGGCTAGTATATCCTTCCTTAAGTAAGGTGACCAAAACTGCACGCAGTACTCCAGGTGCGGCCTCACCAATACCCTGTACAGTTGCAGCAGGACCTCCCTGCTTTTGTACTCCATCCCTCTCGCAATGAAGGCCAACATTCCATTCGCCTTCCTGATTACCTGCTGCACCTGCAAACTAACCTTTTGGGATTCATGCACAAGGACCCCCAGGTCCCTCTGCACCGCAGCATGTTGTAATTTCTTCCCATTCAAATAATATTCCCTTTTACTGTTTTTTTTCCCAAGGTGGATGACCTCACATTTTCCGACATTGTATTCCATCTGCCAAACCTTAGCCCATTCGCTTAACCTATCTAAATCTCTTTGCAGCCTCTCTGTGTCCTCTACACAACCCGCTTTCCCACTAATCTTTGTGTCATCTGCAACTTTTGTTGCACTACACGCTGTCCCCTCTTCCAGGTCATCTATGTATATTGTAAACAGTTGTGGTCCCAGCACCGATCCCTGTGGCACACCACTAACCACCGATTTCCAACCTGAAAAGGACCCATTTATCCCGACTCTCTGCTTTCTGTTAGCCAGCCAATTCTCGATCCAAGGTAATACATTTCCTCTGACTCCGTGTACCTTTATCATCTGCAGTAACCTTTTGTGTGGCACCTTATCGAATGCCTTTTGGAAATCTAAATACACCACATCCATCGGTATACCTCTATCCACCATGCTCGTTATATCCTCAAAGAATTCCAGTAAATGAGTTAAACATGATTTCCCCTTCATGAATCCATGTTGCGTCTGCTTGATTGCACTATTCCTATCTAGATGTCCCGCTATTTCTTCCTTAATGATAGCTTCAAGCATTTTCCCCACTACAGATGTTAAACTAACCGGCCTTTTGTCTGCCCCCTTTTTTAAACAGAGGCGTTACATTAGCTGCTTTCCAATCTGCTGGTACCTCGCCAGATTCCAGAGAATTTTGGTAGATTATAACGAATGCATCTGCTATAACCTCTGGTGGCACCTTGCAGTACTCTTCTCAACAGGTCTCCATAATCGTTGTGTTTGCTGCATGCTGCACAACCTGGCCATCATGAGGGGACAGCTGCTGGAGGTCGAGCCAGCAGGACCACCTGAGGAGGCGGAGGAAGAGGTGCAGGAGGAAGATCTCTGTCGCCCCAGAGCTCGGAGGTGTCGACCCATCGCCACCTTGGAAGGGCCGGGTACAGACTAGCCAACACCCTCCTGCGTCCTCACACATATGGAGGTGCCTGACACCTCCCCTACAATCTCCCTCCATGCATTATGTACTGGTGGTCTGCCAGGTTTCCCCATGTCAGGAAACAGTATTCTGCACAACATCCATCGGTGTCTCCAGCTTCATATCAGTGAACCTGTTGGCTATCCTTGCACCTCTTACATCAGCCACCCTTCCAACCTCCTTCCCCCCTCAGGGCCTTGCTGCAAACAGCTGGCTCATTAGAAACCCTTACCTGCATGCTGGATTTCTCAGTGGTGATAACGCTCAAATTAAGACAGCCACAGCGCTGAAAAATCCACTTTGGAAGGGTTCATTAGCGCTGGAACCCATTTGTTCATTTTTGGAGCTGAATATGGGGTGGCCCAGCCACAAAAAAATTTTGGCACTAATGGCCATAAAAAGGTGGGGAGAGCACCAGCTTTCCAGCGGTATTGAATTTCCCCAATCTTTTGTTTACAGCCCAAAACTTAAGAACTTTGTTTTCACTGTGGTTTTTCATACAATTTACCCTCCTTTCCTTCCAAATATGCTGAGGTATGATACTTGAATGGTGGGTGCTGGAAAACCTCCTTGCCCAAGTAGTCGCCTTTACACGAGCCTGATTTGTGAATATTAGGGGCAAGTGGGTCATCGGAATGATGTGGCTAACTGGCTATCTAGTTTGACATACAGATGATATTTTAACGTAGTTGTGTAGGGTGGTACTTGGGGAGAATTTTCAGTCAAAGTGGAATACTTAAATAGGTGTCAACTGAGTCAGTACGTTGTGGGTTCAAGTCCAGAGACTTAAGCACAAAATTTAGGCTGACACTCCCAGTGCAATATTGAGGGAGCACTGCACTGTCGGAGGTGCCGCTAAACCGAAGCCACTGTCTGCGCTCTCACTTCTCTGACTTCAAAGATCCATGGCACTATTCGAAGAAGAGCAGGGGAGTTCTCCCTGGCGCTCTAGCCAATATTTTGCCTTCAACCAACATTGTCACATTGCTGTTTGTACGACCATGCTGTATGTAAATTGGCTGCCGCTTTTATGAACGTACAAACAATGACGGACAGCGGACAGGTAAAGACCATCTGGTCCATCGAGCTGTCCCACAGAATTGCAATACCCCGTGTATCATAACTTATACACTCGCCCCCACCCAAAAGCATGCCCAACAAAAATCCGTCAATCTCCATCTTAACGCTTTCAGTTGACCGTTGCTGCCCCCACCCCCCACCCCCCCTCCCGCCCCACCACCCAAAAGCCTCACCAGCTTTTTGAGGGAGAGTGTCCCAGATTTGATTGAACTTGAGTTTCAAAAGAAACCTGAAATATGCAGCATGTGGCCCCAACCTGCCAGAGACCATCAGCAGCAGGTCGGGGCCATAAAAGGAGCAGCGAGCGGGGGCCATGGGCGGCGTGATGGCATACCACGGCAAGGTACAGCGCGAGCTGGTGCAGGAGGGCGACGGCAGCGAAGAGGGACGTCATCAAGGTCCAGGTCGGTGATTGGAGCGTGGGCAGATACAGCAGGAGCGGCGAGGCCGGGGCAAAGGAGCGGCGAGAGATTGCAGAGGGACGTGATCGGGGCCCAGGAGAGGCGTGAGTTCGGGGCCAGAAGAGGCGAGGGCCCAGGGGCAGCACGGGCCCAGCCCACACTGCGATATGTGTGCGCACTAGGTCCGTGCAGCAGAGCTGGTCTCCAGTCGTCTTGGTTAATCCTTGCCACTGGACCAAGACCGAGCTCTGTCAAGCCCGTGTGGTGGCTGGTGTGCAACGGCCACCCCATGTTAAAAAAATCCACGCACAGGCATCTTCCACCTTTGAATATGTAGTTCATGTCCTGGAATATTAGGTCCTTCATTGAAACACCTGTGAACTCATCCCTTTTTGTCGTGGAAGCAAGTCATCCTTGTTTCAAGGGACTGCCTAAGATGATATTTTCCAGTCATGAGCCCAGTCTCCCAACACATTAAGGTCTGCCTGAATCAGACAAGCCTCTTCTACAGTTCTAGCACTCACACAGATCTTAGTATCATTTGCAAATTGTGCCCCCAACTGCTGAATCCAGATCATTAATAAAAATAGTAAAAAGCAACGGTCCCAGCATTGATCCCTGTGGAACACCATTTTCCTACATTACAACAGTGACTACACTTCAAGAGTACTTTATTGACTGTGTAGCACTTTGGGACGTCCTGAGGTTGTGAAAGACGCGATATAAAAGCAAATTCTTTCTTCACTGCCTTTCTAAATGAAAGATTAATTAAAGAATAGACAGACCTGTATTTATATAGCGTTTATCATATCTAAAACATCTGAAAGCACTTCACACAGTAAGTAGGTTAAAATGCAGTGACTATTGTTTTTTTAGGCAAATGGGGCACCCATTTTGCCTGCTGCAAGTTCCCATAAACACCAACGGGCTGACCAGTAAATCTACTTTTAGTGGTGTTAGTTAAGGGAAGAATATTGGCCAGGACACTGGGTGAACTCCCAGCTTTTTTTCCACATACTGTCATGGGATCTTTAACGTCCACCTGAACCTCAGTTTGACTGGCGCACTCCCTCACTGCTGCATTGGAGTGTTGGCTAAGGTTGAGCTCAAATCCCAGTGTGGGGCTTAACACACAACTTTCCAATTCAGACGTAAGCGTGCTCCTACTGTACCAAGCTCACCCATAAACTGAGAATGTCAATACTCATTTCACATAGGACTCTTAAAGCCAACAATCTATCAGTTTGTGCACTATTTTGTGATTGTTATTGTGAGAGAGCAGTATAGTTAGGAACATAGGAATTGGTGGACGAGGAAAGACCAGAGTCCATCCAGTTCGCCTTCTATAATGTCTGGTGATCGCGTGCTACAACGATAATGGAGTTCTTGTCTAATCTTAGCAATCAATCTCTATCAATCAGTCTACAACAGACATGAGGTGAGGAAAACCCCAGTATGGGGAGCTTTGGGAACCATTGGTCTACCTGTTCCTCCGAAGCATGTTACACTTACCACAGGTCATGTCTCAAATTACTCATATACTGTATCCTACATTTTGATTTACTTGAGAATAATGTAGCCTCGTTTGGTGTTTTAATGTAGAAACTGGACATTTGCACAAAGCAGTCAGAAGCGGCTCCAAAGTCCACGTGGTGGAGGACTATGAAGTCTTCAAGCCAGCTGAGAAAGTTCTGAACATTGCATTACAGCAGGTAAAAAACCTATCCAATCTCAAGCTCATCAAACGTTGCAGCAAAAACTGGAGCTTATACTAATATTGAAAATGCAGATGGACCAAGAGATGGCTATTTAGCCCATCAGTCTTGCCCCTTCCATAGACTGTATTGTATACTCTGCCCCAGTCTGACCCCATTTCTGTTGAATTGACACCGCACTTGCGTGTGTTACATTCGCTGTGTTTCTATTCTGGTAGCACATCCTCCCCAGTGATGGGTGAGGGTTGGAGGAAGGTCCATACAAGTCAGAAATGTGCAGCTTGTGATTTCTGGGCTGTATAGGCAGGTAAGTGCTCCACCTCAAGAGGCAGGTCATGGACGAATGATCCAGAACCACAAGTTCAAACCCCACAATGGCAGCTGGAAAATTTAAATTCAGTTAAATAAATAAATTTGCAATAAAAAGCTAGTACCTGTATCAGTAATGGTGACCATGAGACTGCTGGATTATTGTAAAAACCCAGCTGGTTCACTGACGTCCTTTAGGGAAGGAAATATGCCGTCCTTACTTGCTCTGGCTTTTATCTGCCCTCTGAAATAGCCGAGCAAGCCACTCAGTTGTATTAAAGGGCAATTGAGGCGGGCAATAAATGCTAGCATTGCCAGCGATGCTCAAATCCTGTGAATGAATTTAAAAAAAAAGGAAACTGGTAGATGAGAAAGAGTTTATGAGTGACTTTGGTGCTGATGGGGATAATTTCTTTCAGGGTTCTGTCTACGTTGGTTCAGCTAGCATGGTGGTCCAGCTTCCAGCAGTAAACTGCAGCAGGTATTCCGGCTGCAATGCCTGCCGCCTGGCACGGGATCCGTCGTGCAGCTGGGATGTGCAGAAATTGGAATGTGTTAATTTCAGAAGCCAACCTGCCCACGGGTGAGTACCATTGCAGGAGACGGATCTTCTCTCAAACCGTAATTGAGTTGCACCAGGAAAGGTATGTGAAGTTGACACTAAAAAATGACAGTGAGAGAATTGGGCTGTACTTCCACACGCTAAAAAAGCCACTCACAGGCATCTTCCACCCTTCAGGGTGTAGTTCAGGACCTGGAATTTTAGGTCCTTCATTGGAACACCTGTGAACTTAGCCTTTTTTGGCATGGAAGCAAGTCATCCTCGATGCGAGGGATTGTCTATGATGATGATGACTTCTGGAGAGAGACGCAACTGAGGGAAATGTTGGCAAGGTGGGCAGATGGGATTACAAAATCAAAATACTGCAGATGCTGGAAATCTGAAATAAAAATACAAAATGCTGAAAATGCTCAGCAGGTCAGGCAACATCTGTGGAGAAAGAAACAGAGTTAACGTTTCAAGTCGATGACCCTTCATCAGAACTGGTAGGTGGGATTTGCTGAATGAGAAAGGGACAGGCTTCTTGACCGACTGGGCTCTTCTGGTCCCCGAAAATTCTTGTGCTGGTTCACGGCGAACACATACGAACAACAACAACAACTTATATTTATACAGCACCTTTAACATAGTAAAACACATAAAGGTGCTTCACAGGAGTGTTGTGAGACAAAACAAATATATTTGACACCGAGCCACATAAGAAGAAATTACGGCAGATGACCAAAAAGCGTGGTCAAAGAGGTAGGTTTTAAGGAGCGTCTTAAAGGAGGAAAGAGAGGTAGAGAGGCGGAGAGGTTTAGGGAGGAAGTTCAGGCAGCTAAAGGCATGGCTACCAGTGGTGGAGCAGTTATAATCAGGGATACTCAAGAGGGCAGAATTTGAGGAGTGCAGACATCTCTGGGGGGAGGGGGGTGGAGGTTGTGGGGCTGGATGAGAGGCGGGAGTTCGGGAGGCGAGCGGCCTACAAGAGGCCCGTCAGTGAGCAGCGGGAGTTCGTGAGAGGCGGGAGTTCGAGAGGCGAGCGGCCTAGAAGAGGCCCGTCAGTGAGCAAGGGGAGTTCGTGAGAGGCGGGAGTTCGGGAGGCGAGCGGCCTACAAGAGGCCCGTCAGTGAGCAGCGGGAGTTCGTGAGAGGCGGGAGTTGGAGAGGCGAGCGGCCTAGAAGAGGCCCGTCAGTGAGCAAGGGGAGTTCGTGAGAGGCGGGAGTCGGGAGGCGAGCGGCCTACAAGAGGCCCGTCAGTGAGCAGCGGGAGTTCGGGAGGCGAGCGGCCTACAAGAGGCCCGTCAGTGAGCAGCGGGAATTCGGGAAGCGAGCGGCCTACAAGAGGCCCATCAGTGAGCAGCGGGAGTTCGGGAGGCGAGCGGCCTACAAGAGGCCTGTCAGTGAGCAGCGGGAGTTCGGGAGGCGAGCGGCCTACAAGAGGCCCGTCAGTGAGCAGCGGGAGTTCAGGAGGCGAGCGGCCTACAAAAGGCCCGTCAGTGAGCAGCGGGAGTTCAGGAGGCGAGCGGCCTACAAGAGGCCCGTCAGTGAGCAGCGGGAGTTCGGGAGATGAGCAGCCTACAAGAGGCCTGTCAGTGAGCAGCGGGAGTTCGGGAGGTGAGCAGCCTACAAGAGGCCCAGCAGGTGCAGCTGCAGCAGGATGAGAAGGCAAAAAAGAAGTAGAAAGAAATCGAAAGGTGATGTCACAGCCAAGGAGTTAAGTGATTGGCTGGTGATTGGTAAGTAGTTTTTCTTTTTCTTTTCTTTATCAGTAAGTAACATTTTAGCCTTGTTGTTGCCAAATTAAGTTTATCTAGGGGTTAAGTCATGGCAGGACAGCTCGGACACGTGTTATGCTCCTCCTGTACTATGTAGGAAGTCAGGGAAGCTTCCGGTGTCCCTGACGACTACGTGTGCGTGAAGTGTGTCCGGCTGCAGCTCCTGATGGACCGCACTGTGGCGCTGGAGCTGCGGGTGGATTCACTCTGGAGCATGCTGATGCTGAGAATGCCGTTTAGTGAGTTGGTCTTACCGCAGGAAAAGGGTACACAGCCAGATAGGGAATGGATGACCAACAGGAAGAGCAGTGCAAGGAAGGTAGTGCAGGGGTCCCCTGCGGTCATCCCCCTGCAAGACAGATACACCGCTTTGGGTACTGTTGAGGGGGATGACTCACTAGGGGAGGGCAGCAGCAGCCAAGTTCATGGCACCGTGGGTGGCTCTGCTGCACAGGAGGACAGGAAAAAGAGTGGGAGAGCTATAGTGATAAGGGATTCAATTGTAAGGGGAATAGATAGACGTTTCTGCGTCTGCATCCGAGACTCCAGGATGGTACGTTGCCTCCCTGGTGCAAGGGTCAAGGATGTCTCGGAGCGGGTGCAGGGCATTCTGAAAAGGGAGGGTGAACAGCCAGTTGTCGTGGTGCATATAGGTACCAATGATATAGGTTAAAAAAAAGGGATGAGGACCTACAATTTAGGGAGCTAGGAGCTAAAATAAAAAGTAGGACCTCAAAAGTAGTAATCTCAGGATTGCTACCAGTGCCGCGTGCTAGTCACAGTAGGAATCGCAGGATAGCTCAGATAAATACGTGGCTTGAGGAGTGGTGCAGCAGGGAGGGATTCAAATTCCTGGGACATTGGAACCAGTCTGCACCTGGGCAGGACCGGAACCAATGTCCGAGGGGGAGTGTTTGCTAGTGCTGTTGGGGAGGAGTTAAACTAATATGGCAGGGGGATGGGAACCTATGCAGGGAGACAGAGGGAAGTAGAATGGGGGCAGAAGCAAAAGATAGAAAGAAGAAAAGTAAAAGTGGAGGTAGAGAAACCTAAGGCAAAAAGCATAAAGGGCTACATTACAGCAAAATTCTAAAGGGGCAAAGTGTGTTAGAAAGACAAGCCTGAAGGCTCTGTGCCTCAATGCGAGGAGTATTCGGAATAAGGTGGACGAATTAACTGCGCAGATAGCAGTTAACGGATATGATGTAATTTGCATCATGGAGACATGGCTCCAGGGTGACCAAGGCTGGGAACTCAACATCCAGGGGTATTCAACATTTAGGAAGGATAGACAGAAAGGAAAAGGAAGCGGGGTAGCATTGCTGGTTAAAGAGGAAATTAATACAATAGTAAGAAAGGACATTAGCTTCGATGATGTGGAATCGGTATGGGTGGAGCTACGGAATACCAAGGGTCAGAAAACGCTAGTGGGAGTTGTGTACAGACCACCAAACAGTAGTAGTAAGGTTCGGGACAGCATCAAACAAGAAATTAGGGATGCATGCAATAAAGGTACAGCAGTTATCATGGGTGACTTTAATCTACATATTGATTGGGCTAACCAATCTGGTAGCAATGCGATGGAGGAGGATTTCCTGGAGTGTATTAGGGGTGGTTTTCTAGACCAATATGTCGATGAACCAACCAGGGAGCTGGCCATCCTAGACTGGGTGATGTGTAATGAGAAAGGACTAATTAGCAATCTTATTGTATGAGACCCCTTGGGGAAAAGTGACCATAACATGGTAGAATTCTTTATTAGGATGGAGAGTGACACAGTTAATTCAGAATCTAGGGTCCTGAACTTAAGGAAAGGTAACTTCGATGATTTGAGGCGTGAATTGGCTAGAGTAGACTGGCAAATGATACTTAAAGGGTTGACGATGGATAGGCAATGGCAAACATTTAAAGATCACATGAATGAACTTCAGCAACTGTACATCCCTGTCTGGAGTAAAAATAAAACAGGGAAGGTGGTTCAACCGTGGCTAACAAGGGAAATTAAGGATAGTGTTAAATCCAAGGAAGAGCTACAGAAAAAGCAACAAACCTGAGGACTGGGAGAAATTTAGAATTCAACAGAGGGGGACAAAGGGTTTAATTAAGAGCAGGAAAATAGAGTACGAGAAGAAGCTTGCCGGGAACATAAAAACTGACTGCAAAAGCTTCTATAAATATGTGAAGAGAAAAAGATTAGTGAAGACAAATGTAGGTCCCTGGCAGTCGGATTCAGGTGAATTTATAATGGGGAACAAAGAAATGGCAGACCAATTGAACAAATACTTTGGAAGACACAAATAACCTTCCGAAAGTACTAGGGGACCAAGGGTCTAGTGAGAAGGAGGAACTGAAGGATATCCTTATTAGACGGGAAATTGTGTTAGGGAAATTGATGGGATTGAAGGCTGATAAATCCCCTGGGCCTGATAGTCTGCATCCCAGAGTAATTAAGGAAGTGACCCTAGAAATAGTGGATGCATTGGTGATCATTTTCCAACAGTCTATCGACTCGGGATCAGTTCCTATGGACTGAAAGGTAGCTAATGTAACACCACTTTTTAAAAAGGGAGGGAGAGAGAAATCGGGTAATTGTGGACCGGTTAGCCTGACATCGGTGGTGGGGACAATGTTGAAATCAATTATTAAGGATGAAATAGCAGCTCATTTGGAAAGCAGTGACAGGATCGGTCCAAGTCAGCATGGATTTATGAAGGGGAAATCATGCTTGACAAATCTTCTGGAATTTTTTGGAGGATGTAATTAGTAGAGTGGACAAGGGAGAACCAGTGGATGTGGTGTATTTAGACTTTCAAAAGGCTTTCCACACAAGAGATTGGTGTGCAAAATCAAAGCACATGGTATTGGGGGGTAATGTACTGACATGGATAGAGAACTGGTTCGCAGACAGGAAGCAAAGAGTCGGAAAAAAACGGGTCCTTTTCAGAATGGCCGGCAGAGACTAGTGGAGTGCTGCAGGGCTCAGTGCTGGGACCCCAGCTCTTTACAATATACATCAATAATTTGGATGAAGGAATTGAGTGTAATATCTCCAAGTTTGCAGATGATACTAAACTGGGTGGCGGTGTGAGCTGTGAGAGGGACGCTAAGAGGCTGCAGGGTGACTTAGACCGATTAGGTGAGTGGGCAAATGCATGGCAGATGCAGTATAATGTGGATAAATGTGAGGTTATCCACTTCGGGGGCAAAAACGCGAAGACAGAATATTATCTGAATGGTGGCAGATTAGGAAAAGCGGAGGTGCAACGAGACCTGGGTGTCATGGTTCATCAGTCACTGAAAGTTGGCATACAGGTGCAGCAGGCGGTAAAGAAGGCAAATGGTATGTTGGCCTTCATAGCTAGGGGATTTGAGTATAGGAGCAGGGAGGTCTTACTGCAGTTGTACAGGGCCTTGGTGAGGCCACACCTGGAATATTGTGTTCAATTTTGGTCTCCTAATCTGAGGAAGGACGTCTTGCTATTGAGGGAGTGCAGCGAAAGTTCACCAGACGGATTCCTGGGATGGCCGGACTGACATATGAGGAGAGACTGGATCAACTGGGCCTTTATACATTGGAGTTTAGAAGGATGAGAGGGGATCTCATAGAAACATACAAGATTCTGACGGGACGGGACAGGTTAGATGCAGGTAGATTGTTCCCGATGTTGGGGAAGTCCAGGGGACACAGGGGACACAGTCTTAGGATAAGGGGTAGGCCATTTAGGACTGAGATGAGGAGGAACTTCTTCACTCAGAGAGTTGTTAACCTGTGGAATTCCCTGCCGCAGAGAGTTGTTGATTGGATATATTCAAGAGGGAGTTAGATATGGCCCTTACGGCTAAAGGGATCAAGGGGTATGGAGAGAAAGCAGGAAAGGGGTGCTGAGGGAATGATCACCCATGATCTTATCGAATGGTGGTGCAGGCTCGAAGGGCTGAATGGCCTACTCCTGCACCTGTTTTCTATGTTTCTATGTTTCAATGTTACAGAGATAGGAAGGGGCGAGGCCATGGAGGAATTTGTAAACAAGGATGAGAATTTTGAAATCAAGGCGTTGCTTAACTGGGAGCCAGCGAGCAAAGGGGTGATTGATGAGTGGGACTTGGTGCGAGTTAGGACACTGACTTGCGGGTTTTGGATGACCTCCAGTTTACATAGGGTAGAATGTGGGAGGCTAGCCAGGAGTGCGTTGGAATAGTCAAGTCTAGAGGTATATAAAAAGGCATATAAAGAGGCATATAAAAGCAGGACAGGAAAAGAACAGCTGGTCCATCTCGCCTGTCCCAACACATCCTATTGTAGAGTTATCGACCTGCATCACATTTTTGTGCCTATATGACTGGACTTTTTAAATACTTTTTCAAAAATCACTTTTCTGCCTCCTCCCCTGAAAGCATTGACCTTTCGTTGGTGTATGGTTCCACTGCTGCCATTCGGCTTCTGGAACCACTCCCAAGAGACTCGACATTAAATTGCATTGGGTTTAGTGTATTTCTTTCCCCAGAAGCATATTGGTACCTCTACAGTGGAGGAGCCCAGTGATAGCGTCGGAGGAAATAGAATCCTAAAATTTTGCAACACATAAAGAGGCCTTTCGGCCCATCATGCCTGTGCTGGCTCTCTGAAAGTGGTACAATTAGTTCCAGCCCGCTGTCTTTTCCCCATACTCCATTAAATATTTATCCACTTCTCTCTTAAAAGCTATTGTGGATTGTGTCTTTGGTAGGGAATTCCATGGCCTAACAATTCACTGCATAAAAAATATTTCTCCTAATGTCCCCCAACATTTCTTTTTGGTTGTGATCTTAAATTTATGCCCTCTAGTCACTGACTCACTGAACAGTGGAAATAGTTTTACGTGCGTTTCATTAAGAAAACCTCTCAGAATTCTGAACCTATCATTTTTGAACCAATCAGTTCCTACATTACAACAGTGACTACACTCCAAAAGTACTTCATTGGCTGTAAAGCAGTTTGAGATGTCTGGTGGTCATGAAATGCGCTATATAAATCCAAGTCTTTCTTTCTAATAAATCTCCTCTTAACCGTCTCAGTTCTAATGAAAAGAACCAGGGCTTCTTTTGTCTCTTCTTCCTGACTAAAGCTTTTCATCCCTGGTATTATCTTAGCGAATTACTTCTGCACTCTCTCCATGGCCTCAACCGAAAACTGAGCACATAATAGTGTGGCCTAACCAATGATTTGTAAAGATTTACAAATACCTCTTTGCTTTTGTACTCTCTGCAACTATTTATAAAAACGAGGGTCCCATATTTTTAACAGCTTATCAACTTGTCCTCCCAATTTTAAAGTATCTAAAGCCTTAAGTGTCTCTACTCCTCTACTTTTTAATGTGTGTATGAAATCCTTTACTATTTCCTCTTGTGTTCTCTGGTGCTGTCTTTAAAGCCCTTAGCCTCTTGATTCTTCCCCCCCACCCCCTCCCCTCCAGCCTCTATATTTTCTGCACACTGACTTGCACACTGACGGTGCTGCATAATCTGCGGCTACTTGTTCTAAGTAGGAAAAGGCAGTGCAGTGTTTTCTTTATACTCCTGGATAGTGAAAGCATTCACCTCAGGAAGGATTTATTGATGTTGGAGGGAGCATAAATTAACCAGAATTGGAGTGGGTGTATATGGTTAAATTATTAGGACAAATTGCATAACGGTGCCTTGAGTATTGAGGGATGATCTAATTGTGGTATTTAAGATGAGAAAAGGAATAGATAGGGTAGATGGAGAGAAATTACTTCCTCTTGTTGGGGTATCCAGAACAAGGGAGCACAATCTTAAAATCAGAGCTAGGCCGTTCAGGAGTGAAATCAGGAAGCAATTCTTCATGCACAGGGTAATGGAAATCTGGAATTCTTCTCCCCCTCCCCCCCTCCCAAAGGCTGTGGATGTGGGGGTGGTGGGGGTCTATTGGAGCTTTTAAGACTGAGATCGATAGATTCTTGTTAGGTAAGGGTCTCCAAGGATATGGAGCTAAGACGTACTGATCAGCCATGATCTTGACGAATGGCCTCCTCCGGTTCCTATGTATAATTGCTGTGCAACAGCCCAGCTGTGAATGCCTCCCATTTGTGAAGATGTGTCAGAATTACAGCTTTTCATTTAAATGATCTACCTAGAATATATTAAAAATCTTGGGTCTGTGCACACTTTGTGTTGGCTTTTTCCATTAGAAATTTTTGTCTCCACATTTAGAATGGGAAAGGCCTTTATAAATTGTCACGCTGTGATTACCCCGCCCCCCCCGCAGTGGAAGCGCAGGATTGAGCTCCTGCACGCAACTCCATGGGACATCAACTAGTAATGTATATTTTAATTTGATTAGTCAAAAATTGTGCTGAATTATGCTTTTAATATAGAATTGTCACTTTATTTTTAAATACAAATTATAATTACTGTATTAAGTATTTTCTTATCCTGCAGGTTGCTGCAAGATGTGAAATATGACCATCAGAAAATTAACACATTGTGTAACATTGAGAAAGGTACGTTTGATAAGACACCCACCCCCTCCACGCTCGGTAGGTTTTCAATCCCTCATTCCCCTCTCCTGGAGGTAGTAACATTGGTAACTTGTACAGTTCCACAGGTGCTGGTCGCACTCCAGTAGCTCAACTAACTACCACATGTCAACAATGTCCCCGGTCACTATCCAGTGACCCCCCTCCTTACTGGAAAATGTCTATTGTGCTAATCAGGTTAAGATAATATCGGGCTTACTGTGATGCCCTCTATGGTCAAATATCCTGCTGGTACTCTCTAGGTTTACACATAAAGAATGTCCACTTGGCACAGTACCCAAAGGCTTCTGGCATCAATGGAACTGTAACCCAGCAAGAGTCGGCACTAGCAAGGGGGTGGGCGGGGAAGAGAGTATCATCAAATGTGCTTAGATTTCCCAGGCCACTGTCTGTCCAATTCTGGGCACCACACTTAGCTTGGACAGTTGGGGCAGTGCATCGTGTAGATCGTACATACTGCAGCCATTGGACATGGGGTTGCAGAGGTGGATATTGAGCCAATAGGCAGGGGCACCGATAAATCCATCTACTTTGTCCTCAATGATGCCGAGCTTCTTGAATGTTGCTGCAGCTTCACCTTTCCAGGCAAGTGATGAATATTCCATCACACTCCTGACTTGAGCCTCAGAACGTTGGCCATGCATGTCCTCAAGATAAAAAGTTGAAGGGAGGATCACGTTATTAAAGGCTCCAAAATGTTGAAGGGGATTGTCTAGCTGCAACACCACTAATAGGCTGCCAGATGGGTAGAGGCTGTCAGGATTCAGGCAGTGAGCCACTAGACTGGCAATACAACATTGATGCTTCATTTATTTTATTGTCACACTTCCGTGGCTGACTGTAATGGTCACTTTGTGATAGGCACAGGTCACCTCTCAGTGTACCTTCCATCTGCTGACACCGTCTGCTCCTCCTGTCAGACCTGAACAAACAAGACCGGTGGCTGCAGAGTGCTGAGACTGGGAGAGTCTCCAAGATAAGAGATTAAGTCAGCTGGTAGCTGTCTGTGGTCATTCTTTATGTGCGAGCCAGTACATTGAGAGATCGATATTGCCCTTTTTTGCGATGCCCCTTTACCGGCTCCAGGGGGCGCGAAACGCTGGGCGGGGTGGGGGGGGGGGGGGCCCCTCTCGGCTGCCGCGAAATTGCGCGGGAGTTAGCGGAGACCCTGCCGTGGTAGCTCTGAGCCCCGTGGGTAGCGCTCCAGGCCTCCGCATAACCGCCGGTGACATCATCGCCGTGCTCGGCAATCCCTTCGCACCACGTGCTAGCCCCTTTCCGCCCCACGGCAGATATTCTGCGAGGCTGCTGCGAGCGTTGTCAGCGTCATTCACGTGGGTCACGAACTGGGCCGATATCCACTCACGGAGCGGAAGTTAAAGGGGAGGTGGGGAACCATCTTGACAGTTTGGCAACTACCCAGAATGTTGCCGCCCCCAACCGAGGCGAGGGGCAATTTCGGCCCCTTAAACAGTTCAGGTGGACATCAAAGATTCCTTTGCACTATTGGAAGAAGAGAAGAGTTCTCCCCGGTGTCCTGGCCAATATTCATCCCTCAACCAACATCACCAAAAACAGATTAACTGGTCATTATCACTTTGCTGTTTGTGGCAGGTTGTGTGCATTTCCTACATTACAACAGTGTACATCATTGGCTGTAAGGATCTTTGGGTCTTGTCCTATTTAATCTCCACAGGTGAAAGTTAAAGCCCAGTGCTGCCCATAAACTTGTGTCCCATTGCTTTTTGTTTTTGCAGACCCTTTCCTGGTTCAGAAGGTGGTACCAGCAATGAGGGGGACCACAGTTTTCCTTCTCTGCGAACCCAGTTCCGCCTGGTCATCCTGTTACTGGAGAACGCCCAATGGAAACGTGAACAACAATGATGAAGCCGGAGGGATTGGTGTGACGGTCACACAGGACAGCCTGGGCAATTACAAGTGCGTGTGCGTTGAGGAGGATGTGCAGACTCCTGAAGCTTTGTACAGCCTGGAGCTAGGGTCTTCTTCGGCCGACTCCAGCAAGAGTACAAATTCGACCAATTATCTCCTGATGTTTGTCTTCCTGGTCATCGGCCTTATTCTCGGTGCTCTTGCCTACAAGTATGGCCACCGGTGGTACAAAAACAAAAAAGCATCGAAGGGCGGCTGTAACGGGGATTACACGGATGCAGCAGGGGGGGCCGCGGCTCCCAGTTTGGGCTCCAACGATGAAATCCGGCCCTTGACCATCAGCCGGGGGAGCAGTTCGGGTTTAAATGGAACTGGTGAAAAAGAGGAGGTTTATGAAAACGCGGGGAAGGAAGTGAACGGAGTGAACACGGGCCCTTCGAGAAACCACGCTATTTCTATCATATCGTGCCAGGACGAAACCTCGATTTAATCACCGGCTGACGGGCAGACTGAAGCCCTTGAAGAATGCGGCCCGAAAGAGTAGCCGAGCATCTGCTTCACAAATTGTGTTTTTTAAATTGAGTCTATGGCGTTGCTTTTAATTCTGTCCACTTGTCTTTCTTCCAGGTAAGAGAGTGTAGAGATTGGGGGCCCTACTGTGGCCCCCGCTCAGCATAACCTTTGTCATGTCAGCTTCACGCATGCCTGGCAGAGAGTCCTTGTCTTGTTGGGGTTTGCGGGGTGGGGGGGGCGGGGGGGAGCCAACGCCATTTTGTTTGCAGTCGCGCTATTTGAGACATTATGAGGGCACCATGCCTCTGAGGACTACCCAAGTTGCCAGTTTTGGTTGACACCAAAAAAACTTAAATGGGAATTATTGGATCCTGTGAATAAATGTATATGTTGTGTAAAGAGCGAGCCCGGTTGTAACGCCTGCGAGCAGCTGAGCCGCTTGGACCAGGGGGCTCCGGGTTTGACCCCTATTCTGTGCCGAGTTCACTGATTTCAGTCCAAGCTGTCGGCGAGGATGGCCCCACCCTTGGGCCAAGGAGAGTAAATATCAGCCCTGGGATTCCTGCTCCTCGTCACCATCCAGTGACCACTGCTGCACAGGACACTTGTAAAGAGGTCAGGAATGGCCTTGAATGTCCTGCTAGTAGCAGGCACTTACATTGTAAAATATGGAGAAAGAGCGGGTGAGTGGGACTAATTGGACAGCTCTTTCATAGAGCTGACACAGGCACGATGGGCCGGATGGCCTCCTTCTGTGATGTACGATTCTGTGACTCTACTAGGGTTTACACGGTGACACTAGCCCGAGGTACTGCGGAGTGACCCCCACGCTCAAGGATCCGCAACGTGAAAGGTATCAGTGCCTTCTGGATAGGAGAATAGCAGAAGTAAACGGTGAAAATGACCACTAGTACTCAACATATTAAAACCCACTGATCTTGTGGGATCGTCGAGGATCTTTTATCTGTTTTCCTTGGGCTGTAGAACTGCATACTTACCGCTGGGGCTGCTCGACCCCAAGTGTACTCAGCCGACTTGCCTCACGGAGTAGGGATGCTGCTGTGTATAGCCCACCATCCCCAACATGCAGTCAACACCACTGCTGTGTGAGCACTGGCAGTCAGTCCAGCTCCCCCGGAAGTAGGGAGAGGTGAAGAATGGCACTGTCGGAGACACCGAGCATCTGATTTCCAGTGAAATCCAGGGGTTTAAACAAGTTAAATGGTGCTGAGCAGAAAGGAGCAGACTGAGCACAAACAGCAGTGTCCTCACTCGTCCAATGTTTCAATGTTGTGGATTTCATTATACTCAGAACTGTCCTTGCGGACGAAAGACTCAACTGTTGTAAATGTTCATTGAAGTTTTTTTAGGTCTGCTGTGCTCTGCTGATTTTTGATATTTAGTGATTCTTTTGTTATTGCTGTATGCAGTTTTGAGTATCACTCTCGCTTCTCTCCAAATCCACTTTGTAAGGATCCAATCTGACATCGACTGATGCTGTTCCAGTGTTCTTTGGACTGCAGTGGAAGTTGGGGGGAGAAATGTGGGTCGATGTGCTGCATTGTGTCCGATTTATGTCCATTGCTACAGGTTTAATCTGGAAGAGCAGTGGCTTCAGGGGGACCTCACTGCTGTCTCTAGGTTTATTTAGTATGTGGGAGAGGAGGACTCGCACTTTAAGACAATAAATATGTGTGATGTTCTTAATTCATCACCTCAAATTGCTCCTTCCAGTGGCTGACCTGTAACCATCAGCACTTGGGGTAATTTTAACTTTGTCTGACAGTGTAAAATGGGCGATATCGAAATGGCCGCCCGTTATACACCCCACCCAATATTCCTGTCCAGTGACTTCGATTACAAGGAGAATGTTTAATGGCTAATCCGATATCATCCGTTTTACACGGTCGGACAAAGTTAGCATGACCCCCCCCCTTGTGTTTTACAGCTCAAAACGCTCATTACAAATGAAACCACCCACATTTGGAAGGGCAGATGTAGAATTATAAAGCTGGGTGTTCTTTGCACAGCTCAGGTGGGCATGATATGAAAATTGCACACCTTCACTTGGCTGAGACACCCTGGGGTATAAAATGGCTGCAGTGCAGCCCTGTAGCAATGCCGCATGCTTTGTTGCAACCCTAGCGACAGCACTGGTGTCCATCCTTCATCTTTCTCAGTATTCAGTAAATAGCCTGAGCCTTTTCAGTATTGGTCTTTGGTGTTGATTTTAAAAACTTATGAATTTTGACTTTTCTATTTGATGTGGACTGGGGAGGTTTAAAATTGGAGTGCGGGGGGGGTGGGGGAGGGAGGGGTGGTGAGGCTTTCCTGATGGCCGAGAGGGCAGATGCACCTCCTGGTTGGATCTGGCCTTCACAGAGCAGGAGGGCACCAGGCTATATTTATGTCGAACAGATCTCAGCCGAGACAGCAGTACAGACAATAGTGTTCTCATCAACGCCCCTGCGATAGTGAGAGGAAAATATCATACAGGCTCCTGCTTCCAATTGCTGTCCAGTGGCCCGAGTCGGAAGGTGTATAAGTACGCACGTGGACTCGAGATAGGATCAGACTTGTCTGGGATGCATTCCGTGAATAAATAGCCTGCTGACACTCGCTGTATAGTCTCTGATGTGATGATTGGGCATGTGGGCAGAGTACTGGAGGGGTCTGCCGTTTGGAACTGTAGCCTACTGTGAGTCGGAGGAAGGGAGAAATTTAGGAGGGTGGGGGGTGGTGGGAGGGTAGGGGGGGGGGCAGTGTGGGGTTAATGCTTGGACGGTTAATGACATGTTCAGATTTTAGAATTCTGAGGTTACTGCCTTTTTATATGTGACAATTTATATTTGTTACACCGTGTTTGTTTCAGTTAATTGAGATAGTTTCTTCTACCTAACTTGTCGATACGTGCTGTGCTGTGCAAAAATGTGAGCGAGTGCAGCGTGCAGTTCCCTCCTGTACAGGTATGTAGCAGAGCGATCCAGAGAGATGAAAGGGGAAGTTTTATTACTCGCTGTTGTGCTGTTACCAAAATGATTTTCAAAAATAAATTACTATTTTGTGGTATTTTTAAAACTATACCGTTTAGACTCTTCAGTAGTGCGAAGTGTTTTGTTAACACCCCTGTAACCTTTTGTACATCATCTAATATTTTTGTTTTTAAACCGTTCCAGGAGTTTTATTGTCACTGACTGCACTGACCGTGAGCGTTCCCTGAGGTAGCGCTACTGGAAATCCCGTCGTTTCACCCTTCCCTGAGCTGCTGGCCTTCCATTTCCGGGCAGGCTAACATTTGCTCCACTACCAACAGACTCCTTGTTCCTCCCGAACGTCAGATATGCTGTGCTACACACTCCATCCTTCTGCGTTGGAATCGAGACTCATTTTAATACTGTGAATACTTGCCTGCTTCACTCCTCTCATCCTCCTACAATACTTTTAAAACCCAACCTCGGCAATGTGTAGCCACGATTTGATTTTTCTTCTCCCCCAACTCTGGTTTTGTTATCTTTGATGTTGGGAGATCTAAATTCTCATGTCCAAGCTACAATATAGCAAAAAGCACAATATTTAGAACACAATTCTGAGACTCTTTTCTCTAGAAAAGAGGAGACTGTGTGAGGTGACTTAGAATCATAGAATGATACAGCACAGAAGGAGGCCATTCAGCCCATCGTGCCTGTGCCGGCTCTTTGGTAGAGCTATCCAATTAGTCCCACTCCCCTCTCTCTGTAGCCCTCTAATGTTTTTTTCCTTTGAGTATTTATCCAATTCACTTTTAAATGTTACTATTGAAACTGCTTCCATCATCCTCTCGGGAAGTAATTACAACTATTCGATGTGTAAAAAAAAGTGTTTCCTCATGTCGCCTCTGGTTCTTTTGACCTGATCACTTGAAAATTATGAAGGGGTTCAATGGGGTAGATGTAGAGAAGATGTTTCCACTTGTGGGGGAGACTAAAACTAGGGGCCATCCATATAAGATAGTCACCAATAAATCCAATAGAGAGTGCTAGAGAAACGTCTTTACCCAGAGAGTAGTTAGAATGTGGAACTCGCTACCACAGGGAGTGGTTAAGGTGAATAGTATAGGTGTATTTAAGAGGAATCTAAATAAGCATATGAGGAAGAAAGGAATAGAAGGATATGTTGATGGGGTTAGATGAAGAAGGGTGGAAGGAGGCTCATGGGGAGCATAAACACTGGCATTGACCAGTTAGGCCGTATGTTTGTGTGCTGTAAATACTTTGTAATACTTTGCAACTTTGTAGAAGCAATACTGCTTCGGAGCCTCTTGGGGAGGGAAATTAATATAGATAGGGAGATACTCTATGCTGCTCGATGGCTTTTCTGCCATCAAGTCTTGGTTGACTCACAACTGCCTCTAGCTCAACATTGCCATCATCTTCAGCCCCTGCCAGAAAGTTTGCTGCTTTGTCAGCGATTCCATCTCCCCACCCTGGCCACTCTCTCAGGTCCAACCAGACGGTTCTTAATTTCGTCGCCCTGTTTGACCCTAAGCTGAGCTTTAAATCCCACATCCTACCTATCACCAAAACCACCTACATCCACCTCCTTGACATTGCATATCTCTGCTAATCCAGTTTCTCTGCTATGGAAGCTGAACCTCTATACATGACTTTGTCATCTTCAAACCTGGCTGCTCTATTCCTCCCCCTTGCTTTCCTCCCATCCTCCAGTCATCCTCCATCTTCCAAACTCTCCAAAACAATGCTACATGTAACCTGTCCTGCTGCAAATTCCTACAGACCTTTATCCCCTCTAATGGCCCAGTGTGCAGTAAAGTTCCCGCATAGTGTGATATTCGGGAATACAGGTGAAAAGGGGCCCAGATTCGATCCCTGACTTGGCTGAGTTTGCTGATTTCAGCCAGGGCAGTAATTGAGGTGTTACAATTGGCCTCCTAGGCCAGACCTTCTGATCCCAATCGATATGTAGTGAATCTTGCTGATAGTTTTTTGACTGTGTGGAACACGATGGCCCTCTGTAGTCGAATAGCTTGCTGTCACACACTGTTTAGTTTCACACATGATTAATGGCTTTATAGTACAAGGGAACAGTAACATCGTGGTTATGTTACTGGATAAGCAATCCAGAGGCCTGGACTAATGATCCAGCGACAAGAATTTAATTCCCACCATGGTAGCAAGGGAATTTAAATTCTCCACTCTTTCAATTCTGTTGTTCTTCATCTCTACCTCTTGGAAAGAGGTGACATGATACAAGTCAGCATGGATTTGTGAAAGGGAAATCATGCTTGACAAATCTTCTGGAATTTTTTGAGGATGTTTCCAGTAGAGTGGATAAGGGAGAACCAGTTGATGTGGTATATTTGGACTTTCAGAAGGCGTTCGACAAGGTCCCACACAAGAGATTGATGTGCAAAGTTAGAGCACATGGGATTGGGGGTAGTGTACTGACATGGATTGAGAACTGGTTGTCAGACAGGAAGCAAAGAGTAGGAGTAAATGGGTACTTTTCAGAATGGCAGGCAGTGACTAGTGGGGTACCGCAAGGTTCTGTGCTGGGGCCCCAGCTGTTTACACTGTACATTAATGATTTAGATGAGGGGATTAAATGTAGTATCTCCAAATTTGCGGATGACACTAAGTTGGGTGGCAGTGTGAGCTGCGAGGAGGATGCTGTGAGGCTGCAGAGCGACTTGGATAGGTTAGGTGAGTGGGCAAATGCATGGCAGATGAAGTATAATGTGGATAAATGTGAGGTTATCCACTTTGGTGGTAAAAACAGAGAGACAGACTATTATCTGAATGGTGACAGATTAGGAAAAGGGGAGGTGCAAAGAGACCTGGGTGTCATGGTACATCAGTCATTGAAGGTTGGCATGCAGGTGCAGCAGGCGGTTAAGAAAGCAAATGGCATGTTGGCCTTCATAGCAAGGGGATTTGAGTACAGGGGCAGGGAGGTGTTGCTACAGTTGTACAGGGCCTTGGTGAGGCCACACCTGGAGTATTGTGTACAGTTTTGGTCTCCTAACCTGAGGAAGGACATTCTTGCTATTGAGGGAGTGCAGCGAAGGTTCACCAGACTGATTCCCGGGATGGCGGGACTGACCTATCAAGAAAGACTGGATCAACTGGGCTTGTATTCACTGGAGTTCAGAAGAATGAGAGGGGACCTCATAGAAACATATAAAATTCTGACGGGGTTAGACAGGTTAGATGCAGGAAGAATGTTCCCAATGTTGGGGAAGTCCAGAACCAGAGGTCACAGTCTAAGAATAAGGGGTAAGCCATTTAGGACCGAGATGCGGAGGAACTTCTTCACCCAGAGAGTGGTGAACCTGTGGAATTCTCTACCACAGAAAGTTGTTGAGGCCAATTCACTAAATATATTCAAAAAGGAGTTAGATGAGGTCCTTGCTACTAGGGGGATCAAGGGGTATGGCGAGAAAGCAGGAATGGGGTACTGAAGTTGAATGTTCAGCCATGAACTCATTGAATGGCGGTGCAGGCTAGAAGGGCCGAATGGCCTACTCCTGCACCTATTTTCTATGTTTCTATGTTTCCTCCTTTGATGCTCCTTAAAACCTACCTCTTTGACCAAGCTTTTTTTCATCTACATTAATATCCCCTTATGTGGCTCATTGTCAAACTTTGTTTGATAACGCTCCTGTGAAGCGCCTTGGGATGTTTTACTACGTTAAAGTTAGTACATAAATCATATCATAGAAATTTGCAGCACGGAAGGAGGCCATTTCGGCCCATCGTGTCCGTGCCGGCCGACAAAGAGCTATCCAGCCTAATCCCATCTTCCAGCTCTTGGTCCGTAGCCTTGTAGGCTACAGCACTTCAAGTGAACATCCAAGTACTTTTTAAATGAGGTGAGGGTTTCTGCCTCTACCACCCTTTCAGGCAGTGAGTTCCAGACCCCCACCACCCTCTGGGTGAAGAAATATCCTCTCATATCTCCTCTAAACTTCCCCCCAATTACTTTAAATCTATACCCTCTGGTTGTTGACCCCTCTGCCAAGGTAAACAGGTCCTTCCTATCCACTCATCATTTTATACACCTCAATCAGTTTCCTCTGTTCCAAAGAAAACAACCCCAGCCTCTCCAATCTTTCCTCACAGCCAGAATTCTCCAGTCCCGGCAACATTCTTGAAAATCTCCTCTGTACCCTTTCCAGTGCAATCACATCTTTCCTGTAATGTGGAACCGCCCATCCCAAGGTCTCACTGACTTTGCGATTTGTAACTCGATCCACTTTGACTTCCTGAAGACAGCAAGGGCCAGCCAAAGTGCCTTATCCTAGTCCAAGTGCATGCCTCCCCCAGCCAAAGTGCCTTATCCCAGCACAAGTGCATCCTTCCCCCCGCCCCCCCCACCCCACCACAGATGGAACAGGCATTGTGTACGGATTGTTAACAGGTTTAGTGGATATGAAGTGAATAGTGACAGTGTCGTATCTTATGGATATCATCCACTCCAATGACGTCCCTTGTAGGTGTTGTAAGAACGTGATCCGTCTTCCCTGAGTTCCCTCTCTCCCCTCCGATCACCCACACCCCCCACTCGTGCCTCTCCCCCTCTTCCCATCTGCGTCTCTCTCCCCCGCAGTCTCTCCCCCCAGCCTCACTCTACCCCCAGCCTCTTTCACTCTCCCCCAGTCTCATTCACTCTCCCCCAGACTCTCTCTCCCCCAGCCTCATTCACTCTCCCCCAGCCTCTTTCACTTTCCCCCAGCCTCTCTCTACCCCCAGTCACTCTCTCCCCCCAGCCTCTCCCTCCCCCCAGCCTCTCCCTCACTCCCCCCAGCCTCTCTCTCCCCCCCCACCCAGCCTCTCTCTCTCTCCCCCCCCACCCAGCCTCTCTCTCTCTCCCCCCCCACCCAGCCTCTCTCCCCCCTCCAGCCCCTCTCTCTCCCCCCCAGCCTCTCTCTCTCCCCCCCCCAGCCTCACTCTCTCCCCCCCCCCCAGCCTCTCTCACTCTCCCCCCAGCTTCTCACCCCCAGCTTCTCTCTCTCTCTTCCCCAAGCCGCGCTCTCTCCCCCCAGCGCGCCTCCCTCTCCCCCCAGCGCGCCTTTCCTCTCAGCCTCTCTCCTCCTCAGTTTCTCTCTCCCCCAGCCTCTCTTTCCCCCCCCCACAGCCTCTCTTCCCCCCCCAGCCTCTCTCTCTCTCCCCCCAGCCTCTCTCTCCACCACCCCCCCAGCTTCTCTCTTCCCTCCCCCAGCGCCTCCCTCTCCCCCCAGCCTCTCTCTGCCCCCCAGCACCTCTCTCTCCCCCCAGCCTGTCTCACTCTCCTCCCACGCCAGCCGCTCTCAGCCTCACGACCGCTGCTCTCGGTGCCCCGAGAGGGATTGGGGAGGAGAGGGCCGGGGCCTCAGTGGCGAAGAGAGTCGGAGGCTCAGGTCCTGCTTCTCCGCACCGGTGGATGGAATGATTTGGGCCGGGAGGGGAGGGGGCGGAGCTTGACGGGGTAGGGCTTGTCGCATGTCTGTCAAAAAAAGTGCAGTATGGGCATGGGGGGCGGCGGGGCTTGACAGTCAAAAAAAATGCAGTATAAATAGTTACATCGGTATATCATACAGTTCAAGCATAACCTCCTTGCTCTTGCATTCCATGCCTCGACTAATAAAGGCAAGTATTCCATATGCCTTCTTAACCACCTTATCTTCCTGGCCTGCTACCTTCAGAGATCTGTGGACCTGCACTCCAAGTACCCTTTGTTCCTCCACACTTTTCAGTGTCGTACCATTTAATGTGTATTCCCTTGCTTTGTTCGACCTCCGCAAATGCATTACATCACACTTTTCCAGATTGAATTCCATGTGCCACTGTTCTGCCCATCGACCAATACATTGATATAATTCTACAGTCCGCAGCTTTCTTCTTCATTATCAACCACACAGCCTATTTTAGTTGTTTGTGAAAACTTCTTAATCATACCCCAACATTCAAGTCCAAGTCATTAATATAAACCACAAAAAGTAAGGGACCTAGTACTGAGCCCTGTGGTACCCCACTGGATACAGCCTTCCAGTCACAAAAACACCCATCAACCATTACCCTTTGCTTCCTGCCTCTGAGCCAATTTTGGATCCAACTTGCCAGTTTGTCCTGGATCCCATGGGCTTTTACTTTCGTGACCAGTCTGCCATGTGGAACCTTATCAAAAGCTTTGCTAAAATCCATATACACTACATCATATGCACTGCCCTCATCGACCCTCCTGGTTACCTCCTCAAAAAATTCAATCTAGTCAGACATGACCTTCCCTTAACAAATCCATGTTGATGGTCCTTAATTAATCCATGTCTTTCCAAATTAAGAATTATCCTGTCCCTCAGGATTTTTTCCATTAATTTTCCCACCACTGAGGTTAGGCTGACTGGCCTGTAATTACTCGGTCTATCCCTTTCTCCCTTTTTAAACAAAGGTACAACATTAGCAGTCCTCTGGCACCACACCTGTAGCCAGAGGGGATTGGAAAATGATGGTCCGAGCCTCTACTATTTCCTCTTTTGCTTCTCTTAACAGCCTGGGATACATTTCATCCAGGCCTGGGGATTTATCTACTTTCAAATCTGCTGAGCCCCTTAATAGTTTCTCTCTCACTATATTCATCTCATCTAATATTTCACATTTCTTCTCCCTCATTGCAAAGTCTGCATCACCCATCTCATTTGTGAAAACAGATGCAAAGTATTCAATAAGAATCATACCCACGTCTTCTGCCTCCTTACACAGATTTCCTTTATGGTCTCTAATTATCCTCTTGTTCTTAATAAAGACAAGCTGTTGTTGTTGTACTGAATATTGTGCACACCCAATGACCCCTCTACTCTACCATCCAAACTCACTCTGGGACTCCCTCGCTAATTCACTCCATCTCTCGCTCTGCCTTAAAATAAAGCACCACAATACCTTTGGCCCCCTATCTTAGTCCTTCTGCTACTTGGGACTGGTTACCAACTGTTAAGTACTGTTATGTATGTAATAACTCGATAGACTGAATACTGTAAACTCAACTTTATTCGGGACCCAAACTGCCCACATTACATGGTGGCTTGCTTTATATATCTGGCCCACGCACACGTGAGTACAGCCCAATGACCTCTGACAGTGGCACCCTCTAGTGGCTAGTAACCCCAAGCATACATACATGACAACATCCCCCTTCAAGATCTTAGTATCAGTCTTTTTACAAGTTAAGACAGTCCAGGGCTTTCCACTCACGAATTGATCGTCTCAGTTCAACTCCAGTTCTGGGCTAGCGTTCTGAGTCAGTTATGACTGGAGGCTGGGTAGCCTATCTGATGGGAGTGGCAATGACTGTGTCAGAGATTGAAAGTCCAGATTCATTGGTGACGGCGGAGTCCTCTGATGAATGAATATAGGTAGGTCGGTTGATCACTGATTGTATCTTCCTCAACTTGTACCAGTTCATCCGTGTGCCGCAACTTTATCTGATCAACATGTTTCCTGCATGTTTGCCCATTCTTGAGCCTGACAATAAACACTGTTATCCTCCTTGGCCGTAACAGTACCGGTGACCCACTTGGGACCTTGACCATAATTTAGCACAAACACAGGATTGTTAACAGAGATGTCGTGTGACACAGCAGCACGATCATGATACCACTGCTGATTTTGACGTCTGTTTTCAACACGATCGTTCAAGTCAGGATAGACGAGAGAGAGCTTGGTCTTGAGACCTCTCTTCATCAACAGTTCAGCAGGGGAGACCCCGGTAAGCGTGTGGGGTCTTGTCCTGTAACTAAGCAATATGCATGACAAATGAGTCTGCAGTGAACCCTGAGTTACACGTTTCATACTCTGCTTGATTGTTTGGACAGCACGCTCTGCTTGACCATAAGAAGCAGGTTTGAATGGTGCTGACCTCAAATCTTTGAGTTTCATTAACTCTTGTGAAGCAAGATTCGTTGTCGCTCACAACGATGTCAGTAGCAAACATGACACGAAGGTTCTCCATGGTAGCTGTGGATGTACTGGATGACATGATTATACACTCTGTCCACTTGGAATATGCATCCACCACAACAAAAAACATCTTACCCAGGAAAGGACCTGCAAAGTTGATGTGGATCCTCGACCTTGGTTTGGATGGCCACGACACAGATTCAGCGGAGATTCCGCTAGTACTTTGCTTAGCTGCATGCAAGTGTTGCACTGATGCACACATGATTCCAGATCAGAGTCAATTCCAGGCCACCATACGTGAAACCTGGCGATGGCTTTCATCATGACAATACTGGGATGAATACTGTAGATCACGTACAAATTTCCCTTTGCCTTTCTTAGGCATAACAATATGATTACTCCACAGTAAACAATCTGACTGAACGGATAGTTCGTCTTTGCGACAGTTGTAAGGTTTGGTCTCATCACACATTTCCATAGGTATAGCAGACCAATCACCACTGAGGACACAACGTTTTACAACCGATAAAATCGGGTCCTGTCTGGTCCAGGTCCTAACTTGTTGAGCAGTGACAGGGGTTCCTTCACTCTCAAAAGCATCCATAACTAACAGTAGATCTGCAGGTTGTGGTGTCTCCACCTCCGGTGTGGGCCAAGGCAGACGGCTCAGTGCATCGGCACAATTCTCAGTACCAGGTCTATGGCGAATGACATAATCATAGGCAGATAATGTCAGCGCCCACCTTTGGCTGTGGGACGATTTGGCATTGATACCTTTGTTTTCTGAAAACAATGAAATGAGTGGCTTGTGATCCTTTTCGAGTTCAAAATGAAGACCAAACGGGTACTGATGCATCTTTTTAACCCCATACACGCAGGCTAAAGCTTTTTCTACCATGCTGTAGGCTCCTTCTGCCTTTGAAAAACTTTTCGAAGGTTGTAGTTTACCCGACTCATTAGCTTGTCGGAGCATGCAGCCAACCCCATATGATGAAGCATCACAGGCCAATACTTGATGCTACACGGATCATAATGTACCAGCAACTTGTTAGAGCAAAGCAGATTTGTAGCTTTCTTGAAAGCTCTATCTTGAGACACACCCCAAACCCAGTTGTCGCCTTTTTTGAGCAGCATGTGTAGTGGCTCTAATAAAGTGCTCAATCTAGGTAAGAAATTATAGAAGTAGTTGAGTAGACCAAGGAACGAACGCAGCTCCGTCATATTCTGAGGCCTGGGTGCATTTTTGATGGCCTTGGTTTTTGAGTCGGTAGGCCTGATGCCAGAAATTCGACTTCCGGTGCCATGAAGATGCACTTCGAACGTTTCAGCCTGAGTCCCACTTTGTTCAGACGATGTAGAACCTCAAGGTTGTTCAGGTGCTCGGCAGTGTCACGACCTGTGACCAGAATGTCATCTTGAAACAACAGTTCTAGGGATGGACTTCAGTAGACTCTCCATGTTCCTCTGAAATATGGCTGCAGCTGAGCGAATTCCAAAAGGACACCTGTTGTAGATAAACAGTCCTTTATTGAGTGTTGATGCATGTAAGTTTCTTCGACGTGTCAGCGAGCTCCTGTGTCATGCCAGATCCAGTTTAGTGAACGACTTCCCACCGGCTAGTGTTGCAAACAGGTCATCAGCCTTCAGTAACGGGTACTGATCCTGTTTCGAAAATCGGTTGATCGTGACCTTGTAGTCTACACAAATCCTGACAGTGCCATCACTCTTCAACACAGGAACAATGGGACTGGTCCATTCATTAAATTCGACCGGTGATATGACCCCTTCATGTTGGAGTCTGTCCAGCTCAATTTCGAGCTTCTCCCTCATCATGTACGGAATAGCCCAAGCTTTATGATGGATGGGTCTTGCACCCGAGTTTAGGTGAATCTGCACCTTGGCTCCTGTGAAATTGCCGATGCCCGGTTTAAACAGCGAGGGAAACTTGCTCAGCACTTGAGCACACGAAGTGTCATCCACCGATGACAACGCTTTGATATCGTTCCAATTCCATTTGATTTTTTTCAAGCCAATTCCTGCCGAACAGCGTTGGACCATTTCCTGGAACGATCCATAATGGTAGATCATGAACCACACCATCATACGACATCTTGACTACTGCACTGCCAATCACCGGTATGAGTTCTTTGGTGTAAGTACGCAACTTGGCATTGACTGGACTCAGCTTAGGCTTCACAGCCTTAGTGTCCCACAGCTTGTCGAATGTCCTTTGGCTCATTATCGACTGACTCGCACCCGTGTCCAATTCCATCAATACCGGCATGCCATTTAGTTTCACATTAATCATTATCGGTTGGCCCTTTATCAGGAACGAATACAGTCCATACGCTTCCTCCTCGAGTATCTCGGGTTGCATATCCAGGTCCGCGCTGGACTGGTCGTCATCATCCACGTGGTGAGTGGCAGCACGCTTGCTCAGTTGTGGACACATTCACTGAAGATGTCCCACTTTCGAATAGCCTTTACAGATGTAAAATGACACTGATGATACCGATGATTGCCCCCACAACGCCAACAGGGTGAATTCGGATTTGTACCCGTTGGCGGACTTTGAGCAGCTACAGGTTTTGCATACGCAGTCGAGGAGGCCCTGCCATAAGCAGCTCTGCTATACGATGACACAATCTTGTTTACAGTACTTGCCATGGAGCACCGATTCTTCGATGATATCTGCCTTAAATTATCATCCGTCATCATGCATGCCTGGGCAATCGCGATGGCCTTACTCAAATCCAGCGTTTCCGCAGCCAATAACTTCCGGAGGATCACCTCGTGGTTGATTCCTATTACGAAGAAATCTCGCAGCATGTCTCCCAACGTGTCTTCGAACTTACATGGCCAGCAAGACACCTTTTAGGTTACCTCCGAATTCCGACACATCCTGGCCCTCAGAACGAACATACGTGTAGAATCGATAGCGTGAGATGATGATGCCTTCTTTTGGTTTGAGGTGGTCATGTACCAGAGCATACAATTCCTCATAGTCCTTGTCCGTTGAACGTGCAGGTAAGAGGAGATTCTTTGAGGTCACAGATTTTTGGACCACAAACAGTGAGGAAAACTGCCCTGTGCCTAACTGCGTCAGTAGCTCCCTCCACTTTGTTGGCCACGAAGTACTGGTCCAGGCGATCAATAAAATTCGACCTGTCTTCTCCTTCCACGAATCTCTCCAGAATTCCAATGGTGCTCATTTTGCATGCGAAGGTTCTTGAGTTACCTCGTCGCCAAATGTTATATATGTAATAACTCGATAGACTGAAGACTGTAAACTCACTCAGGTGCAAACCTGGCTCAACTTTATTCGGGCCCCAAAGTGCCCACATTACATGGTGGCTTGCTTTATATACCTGGCCCGCACACACGTGCGTACAGCCCAATGACATCCGACAGTGGCGCCCCCTGGTGACTAGTAACCCCAAGCATACATACATGACCAGTATCATGGGATGTTTCGTCACGTGAAATGTGCTATGTAAATGCAAATCATAATGCTTTTCCTATGCTACATTTGCCTAAATTAAGGCCATTTTGTGAGGCCTACTCCCTTGCTGGAAGATACTGAAGATCGGAAATAGCGGATTCGATGGCCATTCCAGTCTTGCTAGTCTCCATACAGCAAACCCTGCCTATATATTACCTAGTGATCACGACTCTGAAATCTCAATCCACCACACATAATGCAGCACAGTTTAGTGGCCTAAGGCAAGAACAGGCAGCAACCAGAGAATCGGGAAAGGCAACATGGAGGGTTAAATTGGAAGCTGCCCTGATTCGGAAGAGGCAGCTCAGGAATTACTGAATGAATTTGACAAGATGTGTAAGTGGGCAGAACAATGGCATACAGGCAAGTATAAAATGCTGCACATAGGAAGGAAAATAGATGACACTCATACTTCCATGAATGTTGCTATGATGACTGAGAACGCTGCCGAGAGAGACCTCGGCATCTTAAACTTGATGCTAAGCAAGTGCAACCAATGCAGAGCAGCAATCAATAAAGCCAATAGGATGTTGAACAGCCAAAACAGGAGGATAATAATCAGAGGAGGTGCTGATCAAACTTTATAGCGTTATGGTCAGACAGCAGCTTATAACTGTGTCCGGTTCTGGGCAGCGAGACAAGGGAAACATTCAAACGGCGGCATTGCAGAGAAGTGCCACGAGGCTGATCTTAGTATCAGTACTGTGACCATCGCGGGGCTGAACGTGCCGTCCCATTGCCATTCCCATTCTGCCTGTCGGGACGTCACATGGATGACCAAGTTGCTCACCTGATTCAAGTTGGTGTCCTATTCCCGGTTGGAGGAACCCAGTGCAGTTTTGAGGTACCGGTGGGCGGGAGTGAGCAATGTTCACAGCTCTCGGTGATAGTCAGCACCGAGAGGCCTAAACAGTGGTCCTTAATGGAATCATACAGCTTGGTCAATGTCCGTCCAGAGTAAAAAAAACACCCCCTGTCAGCCGGGACAGAAAGCATCTGTGAGGTGCTTTTAGATGTAAATAAGATTTAGAAAAGGTTTATCCAGGACTATTTAAACGGTGGGAGCAGAACTGGGGGACACAAGTTCAAACGTCTGTACGACTGATGTCAGGAAATTCTTCACACACAGAGTGACCAACATAAGGAATGGACTCCAAGATATAGTGGAGGTGGACTGGCTCGGTAGCATTACTACTGTCCGAGCTGGCTGAGTCCCAAAGGACATAGCTGCTAAACGGGGCTTGCGACAGGTGATGAGAGAACCAACACGAGGGAAAAACCTACTTGACCTCGTCCTCGCCAAACTACCTGTCGCAGATGTATCTGTCCATGACAGTATTGGTAGCAGTGATCATCGCACAGTCCTTGTGGAGACGGAGTGCCATCCTCACATTCAACACGTACTTTTTTAAATGGAGAAAAATTGCAAAGTGCTGCAGTACAGAAGGACCTGGGGGTCCTTGTGCATGAAACAAAAAGTTGGTATGCTCGCATAGCAAATAATCAGGAAGGCAAATGAAATGTTGGCCTTTATTGCAAGGGGGATGGAGTATAAAAGCAGAGAAATCCTGCTACAACTGTACAGGGTATTGGTGAGGCCACACCTGCAGTATTGCATGCAGTTTTGGTCTCCGTATTTAAGAAAGGATAAACTTGCATTGGAGGCAGTTCAGAGAAGGTTCACTAGGTTGATTCCGGAGATGAGGGGAATGACTTATAAAGAAAGGTTGAGTAGGTTGGCCCTGTACATATTGGAGTTCAGAAGAATGAAAGGTGATCTTATCGAAACATATAAGGTAATGAGGGGGCTCGACAAGGTGGATGCAGTGGGGATATTTCCACTCATAGGGGAAACTAAAATTAGGGGGCATAGTCTCAGAATAAGGGGCCGCCCATTTAAATCTGAGTTGAGGAGGAATTTCTTCTCTCAGAGAGTTGTAAATCTGTGGACTACTCTGCCCAGAGGGCTGTGAAGGCTGGGTCATTGAATATATTTAAGGCAGATAGACAGAATTTTAAGTGAGAAGGGGTTATGGGGAACGGGCAGGGAAGTGGAGCTGAATCCATGATCAGATTAGCCATGATCTTATTAAGTGGTGGAGCAGGCTCGAGGGGCCAAATGGCCTACTGCTCCTATTTCTTATGTTCATATGTCCATTGTGTTGTGTGGCACTACCACCGTGCTAAATGAGATAGATTCAGAACAGATTTAGCGGCACACAACTGGGCATCCATGAGGCGCTGTAGGCCATCGGCAGCAGCAGAGTTGTATTCCACCACAATCTGTAACTGGCGAATGATACTTAAAGGGTTGACGGTAGATAGGCAATGGCAGACATTTAAAGATCACATGGATGAACGACAACAATTGTACATCCCTATCTGGCGTAAAAATAAAATGGATAAGGTGGCTCAACCGTGGCTAACAAGGGAAATTAGAGATCGTCTTAAATCCAAGGAAGAGGCATATAAATTGGCCAGCAAAAGCAGCAAACCTGAGGATTGGGAGAAATTTAGAATTCAGCAGACGAGGACTAAGGATTTAATTAGGAGGGGGAAAATAGAGTATGAGAGTAAGCTTGCAGGGAACTTAAAAACTGACTGCAAAAGCTTCTATAGATATGTGAAGAGAAAAAGATTAGTGAAGACTAATGTAGGTCCCTTGCAGTCAGAATCAGGTGAATTCATAATGGGAACAAGGAAATGGCAGACCAATTGAACAAATACTTTGGTTCTGTCTTCACTAAGGAAGACACAAATAACCTCCCAAAAATACTAGGGGACCGAGGGTCTAGCGCGAAGGAGGAACTGAGGGAACCAAGGGAAATCCTTATTAGTCAGGAAATAGTGTTAGGGAAACTGATGGGATTGAAGGCCGTTAAATCCCCAGGGCCTGATAATCTGCATCCCAGAGTACTTAAGGAAGTGGCCCTAGAAATAGTAGATGCATTGGTGGTCATTTTCCAACATTCCATGTGTCATGTATGGAGAAAGAGTCAGACTGAACACTGTGAGCTCAAAGTAAAGTGTGACCGTAGTCTTTTATTGCAGGTCTCCAGAATGCTTCTCCAACCAGTGAAGCCTCCTGAAATACCTGTGCTCCCAAGGGATTATGGGATCCCTTGGGACTCCAGGGGATGAGCCCTCTGGTGACTGTACAGAGTAAATACAAGTCCATATATATAACAACACTTCCCCCACAAAGTCAATTGTGTAACTATTTACAATGTGAGCCGATCTGGGGTCCTTCTTGCCCTGGTTGCTTGTCTTGGTGTGAAAGCTGGTGTTGTTGAATCATTTGTTGGGCCTTCGCTGGGCTTCCTGGTGTGTTGGGCCCTGCAGGGCTGCTGTGGATGATGGGTTCTGCTTCGTGGTCAACCATGGTGCTGGTTGCCACTGGTATGTATCTTGGGGGATCAAAAAAGGTAGGGTCCAAGGTGGGTTGCTCAGGCTAGTCCGTGAATCTGAGTTTGATTTGGTCCAAGTGTTTCCGGTGAATGAGTCCATTTGAAAGTTTGACTCGAAACACCCTGCTCTTGGCACTTGGGACCTTGTCCATAATTTAATACAAATACAGGATCATTGATTTCAATCTCGCGTGACACATTTGCGCTATTATGGTATGCACTTTGTTGAAGCCGCCTGCTCTCTATCTGTTCATGTAGATCAGAGTGAACTAACGAGAGCCTTGTCTTAAGTGCTCTTTTCATGAAAAGTTCAGCAGGTGGGATCCCAGTGAGTGAGTGGGGTCTCGTGCGATAGCAAAGCAGGACTCGGGATAGGCGAGTCTGCCTTCAATTACCCTCTTCAAGTCTTGCTTGATGGTTTGTACTGCTCTCTCTGCCTGACCATTGGACGCTGGTTTAAACGGGGCAGATGTGACATGTTTGATCCTGTTGCAGGTCATGAATTCTTTGAACTCAGCACTGGTAAAACATGGCCCGTTGTTGCTCACCAGGACATTGGGTAAGCCGTGTGTGGCAAACATGGCCCGCAGGCTTTCAGTAGTGGCAGCGGACGTGCTAGCCGACATTATCTCACATTCAATCCACTTGGAGTATTCGTCTACAACCACAAGGAACATTTTACCCAAGAACGGGCCTGCATAGTCGACATGTACCCTAGACCACGGTTTAGAGGGCCAAGACCATAAACTTAGCGGCGCTTCCCTGGGTACATTGCTTAACTGCGAGCATGTATTACATCTGTGAACAGAGGGACTCTAAGTCTGCATCGATACCGGGCCATCACACGTGGGATCTGGCTATCGCTTTCATCATTCCTATGCCTGGGTGGGTACTGTGGAAGTCATTGATGAAGGTGTCTCTGCCCTTCTTGGGGAGCACTGCTCGATTGCGCCACAGAAGGCAGTCTGTGCCATGAGTGAATATAAGCCTAGTTGATCCATGTGTCAGTCCTGCCATCCCAGGAATCAGTCTGGTGAACCTTCGCTGCACCCCTAAATAGCAAGAATGTCCTTCCTCAGATTAGGAGACCAAAACTGAACACAATACTCAAGGTGTGGTCTCACCAAGGGACCTGTACAAATGCAGCAAGACCTACATGCTCCTATATTCAAATCCTCTCGCTATGAAGGCCAGCATGCCATTTGCTTTCTTAACTGCCTGCTGTACCTGCATGCCTACTTTCAATGACTGTTGTACCATGACACCCAGGTCTCGTTGCACTTCCCCTTTTACTAATCTGTCACCATTCAGATAATATTCTGCCTTCCTGTTTTTGCCACCAAAGTGGATAACCTCACACTTATTCACATTATACTGCATCTGCCATGCATTTGCCCACTCACCTAACCTGTCCAAGTCACCCTGCAGCCTCTTAGCATCCTCCTCACATCTCTCACTGCCACCCAGCTTAGTGTTATCTGCAAACTTGAAGATATTACACTCAATTCCTTCGTCTAAATCATTAATATATATTGTAAATAGCTGGGGTCCCAGCACTGAACCTTGCTGTACCCCACTAGTCACTGCCTGCCATTCTGAAAAGGATCTGTTTATTCCCACTCTTTGCTTCCTGCCTGCCAACCAGTTCTCTATCCACGTCACTACATTACCCCCAATCCCATGTGCCTTAATTTTGCACACTAATCTCTTGTATTGGACCTTGTCAAAAGCCTTTTGAAAGTCCAAATACACATCCCCTTATCCACTCTACCAGTTACATCCTCAAAAAATTCTAGATTTGTCAAGCATATGAATTCCCTTTCATAAATCCATGCTGACTTGGACCGATCCTGTCACTGCTTTCCAAATGCGCTGCTAATACATCTTTAATAATTGATTCCAGCATTTTCCCCATTACTGATGTCAGGCTAACCGGTCTATAATTCCGTTTTCTCTCTCCCTTCTTTTTTTTAAAGTGGGGTTACATTAGCTATCCTCCAATCCATAGGAACTGATCCAGAGTCCATGGTGTTATATATGTGGACTTGTATTTACTCTGTACAGCCACCAGAGGGCTCATCCCCTGGAGTCCCAAAGGATCTCATAATCCCTTGGGACCACAGGTATTTAAGGAGGCTTCACTGGTTGAAGAGGCACTCTGGACACCTGAAATAAAAGACGAAGGTCTCACTTTACTTTGAGCTCAGTGTTCAGTCTGACTATTTCTCCATATACGACAACTGGCGATGAGATACAGATAGCGAACCCAAAAATGCAGAGAACAGTGGGCATCGTGGAGAAATTTTCGGAGGGAGATGATTAGGACATTTTTGTGGAGCGACTCGACCAATACTTCGTGGCCAACGAGCTAGATAGGGAAGAGGGCGCTGCCAAACGAAGGGCGATCCTCCTCACCGTCTGTGGGGCACCAACATATGGCCTCATGAAGAATCTGCTCACTCCAGCGAAATCCACGATTTGTGCACACTGGTCTGAGAGCATTTGAACCCGAAGGAAAGCGTTTTGATGGCGAGGTACCGGTTCTGCACCTACAAAAGGTTTGAAGGCAGGAAGTGGCGAGTTATGTCGCCGAGCTAAGACGCCTTGCAGGACATTGCAAATTTGAAGGATATTTCGAGCACATGCTCCGAGACTCTTTCATACTTGGCATTGGCCACGAAACCATACTTCGCAAACTTTTGACTGTAGAGACCCCAACCTTGAGTAAGGCCATAGCGATAGCCCAGGCGTTCATTGCCACCAGTGACAATACAAAACAAATCTCTCAGCACACAAGTGCTGCTACAAGTACTGTGAACAAAGTGATGTTGTTTTCGAATCGTAACGTACAGGGCAGGTCACACATACCTGCAGCTACACTTCCACAGATGTCTCGGAGTCCACCATCAAGGTGATGAATGCAAGGCCATTAACACCTTGTTGGCGTTGCGGGGGTGATCATCGTTTCCATTCATGCCGATTCAAAGAATACGTTTGCAAGGGCTGTGGAACAATGGGCCACCTCCAACAAGTGTGCAGGCGAGCTGCTAAGCCTGTTAAACCTGAAAACCACCATGATGCAGAGGAGGGCAGATCTACGAAGGATCACGACGAACCAGAGCCTCAAATAGAGGAGGCAGATGTACATGGGGTGCACACATTCACCACAAATTGTCCCACGATAACGCTGAATGTTGAACTAAATGGATTCCCAGTATCAATGGAGCTGGATATTGGCGCGAGCCAGTCCATCTTGGCCAAAAAGACTTTCGAAAAGTTGTGGTACAACAAGGCCTCAAGGCCAGTCTTAACTCCAGTTCGCACGAAACTAAGAACTTACATGAAAGAATTGATTCCTGTAATCGGCAGTGCTACCGTAAAGGTCTCCTATGATGGAGCGGTGCACAGGTACCGAGCGATGGTCCCACACTGCTTGGCAAGAGCTGGCTGGGAAAGATATGTTGGAACTGGGACGACGTCAGAGTGCTATCACCCGCTGCCGACACTTCGTGTGCCCAGGTCTTAAACAAATTTCCTTCGCTGTTCGAACCAGGCATCGGGAGATTCCAAGGAACAAAAGTGCAGATCCACCTAATTTTGGGGGTGCGACCCATCCATTATAAGGCGAAAGCAGTACCGTACATGATGAGAATAAGGGTAGAGATTGAGCTAGACCGGCTGCAAAGAGAGGGCATTATTTCACCAATCGAGTTCAGCGAGTGGGCCACTCCTATTGTCCCAGTCCTCCAGGGAGACGGCAGCATCAGAATCTGTGGCGATTACAAAATAACTATCAATTGTTTCTCCCTGCAGGACCAATACCCACTTATGTAACCTCATGGCCCGGCAAATCCCTCACTCTACCATTACCATCAAGTCAGGTGACCAACCCTGGTTCAATGAGGAGTGTCGAAGAGCATGCCAGGAGCAGCACCAGGCTTACCTAAAAATGAGGTGCCAATTTGGGGATGCTGCACCACAGGACTACATACATGCTATTTACAGAGCTAAGCAATCCCATAACTAATGGATCAGATCAAAGCTCTGCAGTCCTGCCACATCCAGTCATGAATGGTGGTGGGCGGTGGACAATTAAACAACTAATGGGAGGAAGCGGCTCGATGAATATCCTCGGAGGAGGCTCGCTGAATATCCCCATCCTCAATGATGGTGGAGCCAAGCACATGAGTGCAAAAGACAAGGCTGATGCGTTTGCAGCCATCTTCAGCCAGAAGAGCCGAGTGGATGAGCCATCTCGGCCTCCTCCTCGGGTCCCCACCATCTCAGAAGCCAGTCTTCAGCCAATTCAATTCACTCCACATTATATCAAGAAAAGGATGAGCGCACTGGTTACAGCAAAGGCTATGGGCCCCGGCAACATCCCGGCTGTCGTGCTGAAGACATGTTCTCCAGAACTAGCCGTGCCTCTAGCAAGCTGTTTCAGTACAACTACAACTGTCCAGTACAGGCATCTACCCTACAATGTGTAAACTAGCCAGATATGTCCTGTTCACAAAAAGCAGGACAAATCCAATCCAGCCAATTAACGCCCCATCAGTCTATTGTCAATCATCAGCAAAGTGGTGGAAGGTGTCGTCAACAGTGGTATCAAAGGGCACTTACCAATAACCTGCTGTTTGGATTCCACCAGGGCCACTCGGCTCCAAACCTCATCACAGCCTTGGTCCAAACATGGGACAAAAGAGCTGAATTCCAGAGGTAGAGTGGCTGCCCTTGACATCAAGGCAGCATTTGATCAAGAATGGCATCGAGGAGCCTTTGTAAAACTGAAGTCAATGGGAACGTTCTACTGACTGGAGTCATACCTAACACAAAGGAAGATGGTTGTGCTTGTTGGAGGCCAACCATATCAGCCCCAGGATATCGCTGCAGGAGTTCCTCAGGGCAGTGTCCTCGGCCCAACCATCTTCAGCTGCTTAATCAATGGCCTTCCCTCCATCATAAGGTCAGAATTGGGGATGTTCGCTGATGACTGCAGTGTTCAGTTACATTCACAACTCCTCAGATAATGAAGCAGTCCATGCCCACATGCTGCAAGACCTGGACGACATTTAGGCTTGGGCTGATAAGTGGCATGTAATATTCGAGCCACACAAGTGCCAGGCAATGACTATCTCCAATACGAGAGAGTCTAACCACGGCCCCTTGACATTTAACGGCCTTACAATCGTCAAATTCTTCACCACCAACATCCTGGGGGTCACGATTTACCAGAAACTTAACTGTACCAGCCACATAAATTATTGTGGCTACAAGAGCAGGTTAGAGGCTGGATATTCTGCGGTGTCTCGCCTCCTGACTCACCAAAGCCTCTCCACCATCAACAAGGCACAGGTCAGGGGTGTGGTGGAATACTCTCCACTTGCCTGGATGAATGCAGTTCCAACAATACTCAAGAAGCTCGACACCATCCAGGACAAAGCAGCTCACTTGATTAGCACCTTATCCACCACCAGTATGTTGTGACTGCAGTGTGTACCATCTACAAGATGCACTGCAGCAACTCACCACGGCTTCTTCGGCAGCACCTTCCAAACCCATGCCCTCTGCCGCCTAGAAGGACAAGGGCAGCAGGTGTGTAGGAACACCATCACCTCCAAGTTCTGAGCCAAGTCGCACACCATTCTGACTTGGAAATATATCGTCATTCCTTCATCGTCGCTGGGTCAAAATCCTGGAATTCCCTCCCTAACAGCACTGTGGGAGCACCTTCACCACACGGACTGCGGCATGGCCAATACGTGCTGGCCTTGACAGCGACGCCCACATCCCATGAATGATTAACAAAAACCCTGGAGTAATTCAGGAATATATTAGATGCTGCAATGTGGGAACATTAGGATCTTTCCACATGGATGAATGGAGGTGGATCGAATGGCCTTCAGCATCCCTAATTCGATCTCTTAAAGCCATTGCAGGAAAGTAATTTGTATTGTCGGGTACAATCATGTGTTGGCGGCGACACTGGATTAGCAACCCAGAGGTTATGAGTTCAGATCCCACCAGGGCAACTTGTGAAACAGTGTACAATAAATCTGATGATTTGTGGGCTAGCACCAGGCAAAATTAGCATCAAAGCTCTTAAATTGTCACAAAAGAGAATGATTTCCAGCCTCGTGCTCTTAACTCTTAATACCTCTGATATGGCTTGGAGCAAACTCCTTAGTTACAACACAATCACTTTGAGACAGAGTCCTGGAATGGGGGATAGTCCTATGAGGAGAGATTGAGTAGACTAGGCCTATATTCTCTAGAGTTTAGAAGAATGAGAAGTGATTCAATTGAAACATACAAAATTCTTACAGGGCTTGACAGGGTAGATGCAGGGAGGATGTTTCCTCTGGCTGGGGAGTCTAGAACCAGGGGGTCACAGTCCCAGCTTAAGGGGTTGGCCATTTAGGACTGAGATGAGGAGAAATTTTGTCACTCAGAGGGTGGTGAATCTTTGGAATTCTTTACCCCAGAGGGTTGTGGAGGCTCAGTCTTTGAGTATATTCAAGACAGAGATCAATAGATTTTTGAATATTAAGGGAATCAAGGGATATCGGAAGAGTGCAGGAAAGTGGAGTTGAGGGAGAAGATCAGCCATGATCTTACTGAATGGCAGAGCAGGCTCGAGAGGCCGAATGGCCTACTCCTAATTCTTATGTTCTTATGAGAAGGCAACCCAGTGCCATCTTGAGGAACACTAGCATTAAATATGGCTTTGTCACCTCCTAAAAACAAAACTAAAAACAAATCAAGGAAAACCCAAAGATGTTTATAAATATATTAAGAGCAAGAAGCTAACTAAAGAAAGGGCAGGGCCTATTAGAGACCATGAGAGTAATGTGTGTGTGGAAGCAGAAGATTCTTAATGGTTCTTAATGAATACTTTGCATCTATTTTCACAAAAGAGGGGCGATGCAGACACTAATATCGAGGAGAAGTGTGAAATATTAGATGAAATAAACATAGTGAGAGATGAGGTATTAAGAGGTTTAGCAGCTTTGAAAGTGGATAAGTCCTCAGGCCCGGATGAAATGTATCCCAGGCTATTAAGCAAAGCAAAAGAGAAAATAGCAGAGGTTTTGACCATCATTTTCTAATCCTCTTTGGCTTCATGTGTGGTGCCAGAGGACTGGAGGACTGCTAATCTGGTACCTTTGTTTAAGAAGGGAAAAAGGGATAGACCAAGTAATTGTAGGCCAGTCAGCCTAACCTCAGTGGTGGGAAAATTATTGAAAAAAATCCTGAAGGACAGGATAAATCTTCACTTAGAAAGACACGGATTAATCAAGGACAGTCAGCATGGTTTTTTAAGGGAAGGTCATGTCTGACTAACTTGATTGAATTTTGAGAGGAGGTAACCAGGAGGGTCAATGAAGGCAAAGCATATGATGTAGTGTATATGGATTTTAGCAAAGCTTTTGATAAGGTCCCACACGGATGACTGGTCACAAAAGTAAAAGCCCATGGAATCCGGGGCAAAGTGGCAAGTTGGATCCAAAATTGTCTCAGAAGCAGGAAGCAAAGGGTAATGGTTGATGGGTGTTTATGTGGCTGGAAGGATGTTTCCAGTGGGGTTCCGCAGGGCTCCGTACTAGGTCCCTTGGTTTTTCTGATATACATCAATGATCTAGACTTGAATATAGGGGGTATGATTAAGAAGTTCACAGATGATACTAAAATCGGCTGTGTGGTTGATAATGAAGAAGAAACCTGCAGACTGCAGGAAGGTACATTTAAGAAGATATTTCACAACTCTCAAGAAAATATATTCCAGTGAGGAGGAAAGGGTGTAAGAGAAAAGAGAGCCATTCGTGGCTAACTAAAGAAATAAAGGACGGTATCCAATTAAAAACAAGGGCATACAAAGTGGCCAAAACTAGTGAGAGGACAGAAGATTGGGAAGCTTTTAAAAGCCAGCAAAGAATGACTAAAAAAATGATTAAGAAAGGGAAGATAGACTATGAAAGTAAACTAGCACAAAATATAAAAACAGATAGCAAAAGTTTCTATAGGTAGATAAAAAGGAAAAGAGTGGCTAAAGTAAATGTTGGTCCCTTAGAGGACGAGACCGGGGAATTAGTAATGGGGAACATGAAAATGGCAGAAACTCTGAACAAATATTTTGTATCAGTCTTTACAGTAGAAGACACTAACAATATCCCAACAGTGGATAGTCAAAGGGCTATAGGGGAGAAGGAACTTAACACAATCACAATCACTAAGGAGGTGGTACTTTGTAAGATAATGGGACTAAAGGCAGATAAATCCCCTGGACCTGATGGCTTGCATCCTAGGGTCTTAAGTAGCGGCAGAGATTGTGGATGCATTGGTTGTAATTTACCAAAATTCCATGGATTCTGGGGCGGTCCCAGCAGATTGGAAAACTGCAAATGTAACACCTCTATTCAAAAAAGGAGGCAGACAAAAAGCAGAAAACTATAGACCAGTTAGCCTAACATCTGTGGTTGGGAAAATGTTGGAGTCCATTATTAAAGAAGCAGTAGCAGGACATTTGGAAAAGCAAAATTCGGTCAGGCAGAGTCAGCATGGATTTATGAAGGGAAGTCATGTTTGACAAATTTGCTGGAATTCTTTGAGGATGTAACGAACTGGGTGGATAAAGGGGAACCAGCGGATGTGGTGTATTTGGACTTCCAGAAGGCATTTGACAAGGTGCCACATAAAAAGTTACTGCACAAGATAAAAGTTCATGGGGTTGGGGTAATACATTAGCATGGATAGAGGATTGGCTAACTAACAGAAAACAAAGAGTCGGGATAAATGGTTCATTCTCTGGTTGGCAACCAGTAATTAGTGGGGCACCGCAGGGATCAGTGCTGTGACCCCAAATATTTACAATCTATATTAATGACTTGGAAGAAGGGACCGAGTATAACGTAGCCAAGTGTGCTAACGATAAAAAGATGGGATGAATAGCAATGTGTGAGGAAAACACAAAAAATCTGCAAAAGGACATAGACAGGCTAAGTGAGTGGGCAAAAATTTGGCAGATGGAGTATAATGTTGGAAAGTGTGAGGTCATGCACTTTGGCAGAAAAAAAATCAAAGAGCAAGTTATTATTTAAATGGAGAAAGATTACAAATTGCTGCAGTACAGCGGGACCTGGGGGTACTTGTGCATGAAACACAAAAGGATAGTATGCAGGTACACCAAGTGATCAGGAAGGCCAATGGAATCTTGGCCTTTATTGCAAAGGGGATGGAGTATTAAAGCAGTGAAGTCTTGCTACAGTTATACAGTTATTCGTGAGGCCACACCTGGAATACTGTGTGCAGTTTTGGTTTCCATATTTACGAAAGGATATACTTGCATTGGAGGCAGTTCAGAGAAGGTTCACTAGGTTGATTCCGGAGATGAGGGGGTTGACTTATGAGCAAAGGTTGAGTAGATTGAGCTTCTACTCATTGGAATTCAGAAGAATGAGAGGTGATCTTATCGAAATGTATAAGATTATGAGAGGGCTTGACAAGGTGAATGTAGAGAGGATGTTTCCACTGGTGGGGGAGACTAGGACTAGAGGGCATGATCTTAGAATAAGGGATTGCCCATTTAAAACTGAGACGAGGAGAAATTTCTTCTTTCAGAGGGTTGTAAATCTGTGGAATTCCCTGAATTCTGGGGAGTTCCCAGCAGATTGCAAATGTAACGCCCCTATTTAAAAATGGAGGCAAACATAAAGCAGGAAACTATAAACCAGTTAGCTGAACATCTGTGATTGGGAAAGGTAGATAAGGTGGTTAAGAAGGCCTATGGAATGCTTGCCTTTATTAGCCGAGGCATCGAATATAAGAGCAGGGAGGTTATACTTGAACTATATCGGCCATAGCTGGAGTACTGCATGCAGTTCTGGTCACCACATTATAGGAAGGATGTGATTGCACTGGAGAGGATACAGAGGAGATTTATGAGGATGTTGCCGGGAGTGGAGAATCTAAGCTATGAGGACAGATTAGATCGGCTGGATTTGTTTTCATTGGAACAGAGGAGGCTGAGGGGAGATCTCATTGAGGTGTATAAAATGATGAGGGGCCTGGATATAGTGGATAGCAGAGGGGTCAACAACCAGGGGACATAAATTTAAAGTAATTGGTAGAAGGTTTAGAGGGGATTTGAGAGGAAATTTCTTCACCCAGAGGGTGGTGGGGGTCTGGAACTCACTGCCTGAAAGGGTGGTAGAGGCAGAAACCCTCACCACATTTAAAAACTACTTGGATGTGCACCTGAAGTGCCGTAACCTGCAGGGTTCCGGACCCAGAGCTGGAAAATGGGATTAGGCTGGATAGCCTCTTGTCGGCCGGCGCGGACACGATGGGCCGAAATGGCCTCCTTCCGTGCTGTAAACTTCTATGATTCTATAAATGAGAGATTAAGGTTGCAAAGCTGAGAAAAATACATGGGTATACTTGGGGAGGGGTGGGGGTGGGGAGGCTGCCTGGGAAGAGGTTTTCTTTTTAAAAAGATTACTCGTTCGAGAGGCTGTATTGTACTTCAGTTTAATATTCACTGAGGGGGAAAAATATAAGATGAAAAATTTGTAAACGGACAAAGAAAATTGGAAGCCTGATTTGACTCGGAGGATGATGTGGAGTCTGACAACTTCCTTGGATCGAGGAGGGTCTCATAGTTACATTGGAGAGGCAGCTGGCTAAGGCGGGTGAGTGCTTCCTGTCAACGTCATAGTTCTGGTGCTGTCTCTGCATTCTCCAGCCCAGCTTCTCTAGCTACTCGTCCTTTGACTCCTCGTTCTCTGGGTCGTCGCCGTCTGGCTCGTCATCCAGCATTTGCTTGAGCTCCTGCTTCTTCTCGGTCTCCTTCACCCCCTCACTCTTCCGCCGCTCCATGGTCTTGGGCTCCTCCTCGGTCTTAGGCTGCTCCTCGGCCTCCGGCTCCCCCTCGGTCCTGGGCGCCTCCTCCTTCTCCGGCTCCACGTATTCGTGGAGCTGTTTCTTGTATCGCAGGGTCCTCAGCTTGGTGCAGTACTCTCTCTCCCGGAGTAGATGGCTGCGCTGCTCCTCCAGCTCCATCTGCTGCTCGCACAGGATCCGGGAGCGACGGATCAGGCACACCAGTACCTCCCGCAGCTGCTGGTTCTCCACCTTGATCGACTGGATATGCTTGATCAAGCAGCAGACCGCCTCCTGTGGAGCAGACGGAGGACATTGTTTCAAACTGGTCTTATTAACTCGAAGACCTCTATCTGGTCGCCCCTTCCTTAATAGTCAGGCTTTTAAAACCAACACTTTGTTACCTATACAAAAGCAAAATACTGCGGATGCTGGAATCTGAAATAAAAACAGAGAATTCTGGAAATCTCAGCGGGTCAGGCAGCATCAGTGGAGAGAAACAGAATTAATGTTTCAGGTCGAGGACCCTTGGTCTGAACTGCGATGTTGAAAAAGAGCACATTCTTAAGCACCGAAAGGTGGAGGGGAAGAAAGGACAAAAGGGAAGGACTGTGATAGGTGGAAGGCAGGAGAGATTAGAGAGACAAAAGGGATGATGGGGGAATTTGAAATTGTACTGACAAAAGTTAGAAAAAGATTAATCTGGATAGGGTGTGAATGGCAGAGTAATGACCAGCTGCCATGAGAGACAGGGAGAAAAAAAAGAAAAATAAACATAAGATGGGGGGAGGGAGCCAAATTTGGCTGCTTATGTCTTCAGCCTCATTCTTCTTAAACTTGGTTGTGTCCTGCACTATGACTCTTGACCCTTCACCTGAGGGTTTGCCAAAGTTCACCACAGTGCGTAGAAGCAATGACAAATAAGAACATAAGAAATAGGAACGAGAGTAGGCCATACGGCCCCTGCTCCACTATTCAATAAGATCATGGCTGATCCTATCATGGACTCAGCTCCACATCCCTGCCCACTCCCCATAACCCCTTATCACTCCTGTTTACACTGGGCTGGAAGTAGTGCCTATATTGCAGCATTCTTGGGACTCATCGAATTTACAGCACAGCAGGAGACCAGTTCTTTAACTGTGGGAGCTTGCTGTGCACAAATTGGCTGCCACGTTTCCCAACATTACAACAGTGACTATGTCTCAAAAGTAATTAATTGCCTGTAAAACGCCTTGGGACGTCTTGAAAGACCTTTACTTTACGAGAAGTGTAAAGGGGAAACGAGAGAGGGAATGTTTTCATACAGACATCAGAATGAGCTGGCAGCAGAGTGAGGTTAAGGAGTTTGAAAGAGAGGGTGAAGTGGTGCTAAGAATACTAGCTGATTTTGTACACAAGTAACAAACTTTAAAGTAGAACAAACTAATAAATAATCCTAAAATTGTCAACATAGAAAGGGACAGTAATGTGAATCGAGTTGATTTGAGCAATCGCAGGCTGTGGGAAGTGTCTGCAACTTACCTTGTTTGAGCTCAACTTGAGACGGAGACAACCCGACACATCAGGGATGGGGGCCCAGTTTGTGGAGCGAGAGTGTGAGACAGAGTTATGGAGCAGACAGCGGAGGAACAAAAATGGAGCAGAGAAAGGCAGGAAGGAACAGCTAGAAAAGAGCTCCCAGGGCAACTTGTACTCTTCAACAGACTAGAAGCCCGAGCTTCCTGTGGGGAAAGTGACTACAGGCAGCTCCATCAATAAATATCGATGATCCCAAGAAACCAAAGATGGCTCAAGGGGGGAGATTAGCAAAACAACTGGAAATAACAACTTGCATTTATATAGCGCCTTTAAAGTAGTAAAACGTCCCAAGATGCTTCGCAGGAGCGTTATCAAACAAAATTTGACACTGAGCCACATAAGGAAATATTATGTCAGTTTGGTCAAAGAAGTAGGATTTAAGGAGCGCCTTAAAGGAGGAGAGAGAGATGGAGATGCAGAGAGGTTTAGGGAGGGTGTTCCAGAGCTTGGGGCCCAGGCAGCTGAAGGCATGGCCGTCAATGGTGGGGCGATTAAAACTGGGGACGCACAAGAGGTCAGAATTGGAGGAGCGCAGAAATCTCGGAGGGTTGTAGGGCTAGAGGAGATTACAGAGATAGGGAGGGGTGAGACCATGGACGGATTTGACAACAAGGATGAGAATTTAAAAATTGAGGAATTGCTTAACCAGGAGCCAATGTAGGTCAGCGAGCAGAGGGGTGGTGTGTGAATGGGACTTGGCGTGAGTTAGGATACGGGCAGCAAAGTTCTGTCTGAGCTTAAGTTTATGGAGGGTGGAAAATGAGAGGCCGGCCAGGAGTGCATTGGAATAGACAAGTCTAGAGGTAGAAGAGGCATGGATGAGGGTTTCAGCAGCAAATGTCCCACAGGGATCTGTGATGGGGCCTCAACTATTCACAGTATTTATATCCAAATTTGCCGATGACACAAAGATAGATGGCATTGCAGGCAGTGTAGATGAAAGCATAAAATTACAAAGAGATATTGATAGATTAAGTAAAGGGTAAAATTGTGGCAAATGGATTTCAATGTAGGCAAATGTGAGGTCATCCACTTTGGACCTAAAAAGGATAGGACAGGGTACTTTCTAAATGGTGAAAAGCTAAAAACAGTGGATGTGCAATGAGATTTTGGGGTTCAGGTACTTTGATCAGTAAAGTGTCATGAACAGGTACAGAAAATAATCAAAAAGGCTAATGGAATGCTGGCCTTTATATCTAGAGGACTAGAATACAAGGGGATAGAAGTTGTGCTGCAGCTATACAAAGCCCTGGTTAGACCCCACCTGGAGCTCTGTGAGCAGTTCTGGACACCCCACCTTAGGAAGGATATATTGGCCTTGGAGGGAGTGCAGTGTAGGTTTACCAGAATGATACCCGGACTCCAAGGGTCAAGTTATGAGGAGCGATTATGCAAATTAGGGTTATACTCTCTAGAATTTAGACGGTTAAGGGGTGATCTGATCAAAGTTTTCAGTATATTAAGGGGAACAGATAGGGTAGATCAAGAGAAACTATTCCCGCAGGTTGGGGAGTCTAGGACTAGGGAACATAGTCTAAAACATTAAGCAAGACCTTTCAGGAGTGAAATTAGGAAACACTTCTGTACACAAAGGCTGGTAGTAGTTTGGAAGTCTTTTCCGCAAATGGCAAATCTTATCCTAATTATTTGATACATTTATTTGATAGATCAATTGTTAATTTTAAATCTAAGATTGATAAGCTTTTTCTTAACCAAAGGTATTAAGGGATATGGGCCAAAGGCGGGTATATCGGGTTAGGTCGCAAATCAGCCATGATCTCATTTAATGGCGGAACAGGCTCGAGGGGTTCTATGGTCTACTCCTGTTCCTATGTTCCTATGAACTGAGGCAGGGGTGGAGTCGGGCGATTTTACAAAGGTGGAAATAGGCGGTCTTAGTGATGACGTGGGTATGTGGTCAGAAGGTCATCTCGGGGTCAAATACAACACCTAGGTTGTGAACAGTCTAGTTCAGCCTCAGACAGGGAGAGGGATGGAGTCAGTGGCTATGGAACCGAGTTTGTGGCGGAGACGAAGACAATGGCTTAGGTCTTTACAATAATTAATTTCTGCTTATCCAGAACTGAATGTTGGACAAGCAATGTGACAATTTAGAGACAGTCGAGAGGGGTCGAGAGAGGCGGTGGGGAAGTAGAGCTGGGTGTCGTCAGCATACATATGGAAAATTCACTGTGTTTTCGGATGAGGTCGCTGAGGGGCAGCATGTAGATGAGAAATAGGAGGGGGGACGAGGATAGATCCTTGGGGGACACCAGAGGTGCGGGAGCGGGAAGAGAAGCCATTGCAGGTGATTCTGTATATGACTGGATAGGTAAGAATAGAACCAGACAGTAGTGAAGTACAGCCCAACAGACCCGGATGCTTTGTCGCCTAGTGAAAGGGGCATATCGAATAGACTAGAAAAGGTTGTGGAAAGGGAGTCCAGAACAAGGGGGCGTAACCTTAAAATTAGAGCTAGGCTGTTCAGGGCTGATGTCAGAAAGCATTTCTTCACACAAAGGGTAGTGGAAATCTGGAACTCTCTCACCCCAAAAAGCTGGTGAATCTGAGATTGTTAGATTTTTGTTAGGTAAGGGTATCACGGATATGGAACCATGGCAGGTCGATGGAGTTAAGAAAAAGACTCACATTTATATAGCGCTTTTCACGACCACCGGACGTCACAAAGCACTTTACAGCCAATGAAGTACTTTTTTGAAGTGTGGATACAGATGAGCCACGATCTAATTTAATGGCGTTACAGGCTCGAGGGGCTGAATGGCCTCCTCTTGCTCCTATGTTCTTAAGGGAGGGAGAGCAATTAGCTATCATATTTAAGAAAGGATATACTTGCTTTGGAGGCAGTTCAGAGAAGGTTCACTAGGTTGATTCCAGAGATGAAGGGATTGACTTATGAGGAAAGGTTGAGGAGGTTGGGCCTCTACTCATTGGAATTCAAAAGAATGAGAGGTGATCTTATCGAAATGTATAAGATTATGAAGGGGCTTGACAAGGTGGATGCAGAGAGGATGTTTCCACTGATGGGGGAGACTAGAACTAGGGGGCATAACTTAGAATAAGGGGCCGCCCATTTAAAACAGAGATGAGGAGAAATTTCTTCTCTCAGAGGCTTTTACATTTTTGGAATTCGCTGCCTCAGAGAGCTGTGGAAGCTGGGACATTAAATAAATTTAAGACAGAGATAGAAAATTTCTTAAACAATAGGGGAGTAAGGAGTTATGAGGAGCGGGCAGGGAAGTGGACCTGAGTCCATGATCGGATCAGCCATGATCTTATTGAATGGTGGAGCAGGCTCAAGGGGCTGTATGGACTACTCCTGCTCCTATCACATTACAGCAAGATTCAAAAGGGGCAAAATGTGTTAAAAAGACAAGCCTGAAGGCTCTGTGCCTCAATGCGAGGAGTATTCGGAATAAGGTGGATGAATTAACTGCGCAGATAGCAGTTAATGGATACGATGTGATTGGCATCACGGAGACATGGCTCCAGGGTGACCAAGGCTGGGAACTCAACATCCAAGAGTATTCAGCATTTAAGAAGGATAGACAGAAAGGAAAAGGAGGCGGGGTGGTGTTGCTGGTTAAAGAGGAAATCAATGCAATTGTAAGGAAGGACATTAGCCTGGATGATGTGGAATCGGTATGGGTGGAGCTGCGGAATTCCAAAGGGCAGAAAACACTAGTGGGAGTTGTGTATAGACCACCAAATGGTAGTAGTGAGTTGGGGACAGCATCAAACAAGAAATAAGGGATGTGTGCAATAAAGGTACAGCAGTAATCATGGGCGACTTTAATCTACACATTGATTGGGCTAACCTAACTGGTAGCAATGCGGTGGAGGAGGATTTCCTGGAGTGTATTAGAGATGGTTTTCTAGACCAATATGTCGAGGAACCAACCAGGATGCTGGCCATCCTAGACTGGGTGATGTGTAATGAGAAGGGACTAATTAGCAATCTTGTTGTGCGAGGCCCTTTGTGGAAAAGTGACCATAATATGGTAGAATTCCTTATTAAGATGGAGAGTGACAAAGTTAATTCAGAAACTAGGGTCCTGAACTTAAGGAAAGGTAACTTCGACGGTATGAGGTGTGAATTGGCTAGAATAGACTGGCAAAGGATACTTAAAGGGTTGACGGTGGATAAGCAATGGCAAACATTTAAAGATCACATGGATGAACTTCAGCAATTGTACATCCCTGTCTGGAGTAAAAATAAAACTGGGAAGGTGGCTCAACCATGGCTAACAAGGGAAATTAAGGATAGTGTTAAAACCAAGGAAGAGGCATATAAATTGGCTAGAAAAGCAACAAACCTGAGGACTGGGATAAATTTAGAATTCAGCAAAGGAGGACTAAGGGTTTAATTAAGAAGGGGAAAATAGAGTACAAGAGGAAGCTTGCACGGAACATAAAAACTGACTGCAAAAGCTTCTATAATTATGTGAAGAGAAAAAGATTCGTAAAGACAAACGTAGGTTCCTTGCAGTCGGATTCAGGTGAATTTATAATGGGGAACAAAGAAATGGCAGACCAATTGAACCAATACTTCGGTTCTGTCTTCACAAAGGAGGATACAAATAACCTTCTGAATGTACTAGGGGACAGTGGGTCTAGTGAGAATGAGGAACTGAAAGATATCCTTATTAGGCGGGAAACTGTGTTAAGGAAATTGGTGGGATTAAAGGCCGATAAATCCACGGGTCCTGATAGTCTGCATCCCAGAGTACCTAAGGAAGTGGCCCTAGAAATAGTGGATGCATTGGTGATCATTTTCCAACAATCTATCGACTCTGGATCAGTTCCTCTGGACTGAAGGAAGAAAGGAGGGAGAGAGAAAGCAGGTAATTAGCCTGACATCAGTAGTGGGGAAAAAGTTGGAATCAAGCATTAAAGATGAAATAGCAGCCCATTTGGAAATCAGTGACAGGATCGGACCGAGTCAGCATGGATTTATGAAAGGGAAATCATGCTTGACAAATCTTCTGGAATTTTTTGAGGATGTAACTAGTAGAGTGGACAAGGGAGAACCAGTGGATGTGGTGTATTTGGACTTTCAAAAGGCTTTTGACAAGGTCCCGCACAAGAGATTGGTGTACAAAATCAAAGCGCATGGTATTGGGGGTAATGTACTGACATGGTGAAAGAACTGGTTGGCAGACAGGAATCAGAGAGTCAGGATAAACGGGTCCTTTTCAGAATGGCAGGCAGTTACTAGTGGGGTGCCACAGGGCTCAGTGCTGGGACCCCAGCTATTTACAATATACATTAATGATTTGGATGAAGGAATTGAGTGTAATATCTCTAAGTCTGCGGATGACACTAAACTGGGTGGCGGTGTGAGCTGTGAGGAGGACGCTAAGAGGCTGCAGGGTGACTTGGACAGGTTAGGTGAGTGGGCAAATACATGGCAGATACAGTATAATGTGGATAAATGTGAGGTTATCCATTTTGGGGGCAAAAACACGAAGGCAGAATAGTATCTGAATGGTGGCAGACTAGAAAAAGGGGAGGTGCAACGAGACCTGGGTGTCATGGTTCATCAGTCACTGAAAGTGAGCACGCAGGTACAGCAGGTGGTAAAGGCGGCAAATGGTATGTTGGCCTTCATAGCTAGGGGATTTGAATATAGGAGCAGGGAGGTCTTACTGCAGTTGTACAGGGCCTTAGTGAGGCCTCACCTGGAATATTGTGTTCAGTTTTGGTCTCCTAGTTCTTGCTATTGAGGGAGTGCAGCGAAGGTTCACCAGACTGATTCCAGGCTGGGCTGTCATATGAGGAGAGACTGGATCAATTGGGCCTTTATTCACTGGTGTTTAGAAGGATGAGAGGGGATCTCATAGAAACATATAAGATTCTGACAGGACTGGACAGGTTAGATGCGGGAAGAATGTTCTCGATGTTGGGAAGTCTAGAACCAGGGGACATAGTCTTAGGATAAGGGGTAGGCCATTTAAGACTGAGATGAGGAGAAACTTCTTCACTCAGAGAGTTGTTGACCTGTGGAATTCCCTGCCGCAGAGAGTTGTTGATGCCAGTTCATTGGATATATTCAAGAGGGAGTTAGATATGGCCCTTACAGTTAAGGGGATCAAGGGGTATGGAGAGAAAGCAGGAAAGGGGTACTGAAGGAATGATCAGCCATGATCTTATTGAATGGTGGTGCTGCAGGCTCGAAGGGCCGAATGGCCTACTCCTGCACCATATTTCTTATGTTCTTATGTTTACGTGGGATCAAATTATGTTGGTGAAGAGAAACCTGATGTCCTGCAGGATAAGCTTAGGGCATTAGGAAATAAGTTTCGGTGCAGGACTTCATGGGTGGAAATCTCATTCCCCAATTCCCCAGCCAGGCGTGAGAACAGGGAAGGACAGGATGATTAGGGAAGTCAATACATGGCTTGAGGAGTGGTGTCTGAAAGAGGGATTCCACTTCACTGGGCACTGGCACCGGTTTTGGGACAGATGGGAGGTATTCTGCATCTGAGCAGGCAGGGTGCGAACGTACTGGCAAAAACGGCTAAGTGCAGAAGAGATGAGGGAGCCGAAATTCACCGTCCCCGAAGGGACAGCTACTGCGGAGTTTGGGCGGTCGACCGAAAAAAAAATTGATTGGCCGCCATAAACGGGTACCATATTCATCGTGGGGGATTTGAGCAGTGCTCACTTCCGCCGGAAACGGCGCGGTGAAGCCGCTGTGAAGGTGACTTCCAGCGGTGAGCTCTGCAGCGTGCGGGCCGCTGAAAAGCAGCAAGGTCAGGGAATTTCAGCTGCAAAAAGTTAAGACTTCTCCCAGCAGTGCCCCCGCGAGGTATTCGAGTCAGTGCTCGAACGGGATACCGCTAGAGTGTTGCCGCGATAGGGGCCCTTTGGTAGGGAAATAATTTTATTAATTATTATTGTTTTTATTTCAGATTCCAGCATCCACTGTATTTATCTTTTGATATAGTTTTATTAATTGTTTTCGCTCCATTCAACCTGCTGAGTACTGCTCAGAGGTTTGCACATACCCCTGCACTTTTGTACAACTTTCAGGTCTGACTCTTTAATGGAGGCCTGTGGGCTGCAGAGACCTGTTTGGCAGGGTTGACCCTGAGGATGGGGGGAGTGTTGGGAGGGCGACTCCTGGTACACCTGCTCAGAAGCAGGGCAGCACGCAGGAGAAGGCGTCGCCATCAGCACTGTACAGAGAGGCAGCGGGCAAGGGAGGCAGCAGCCATGATTCGTTCATTCTGCGCCAGACCTGTGTGCCCGCCATCTTCACCGGCCCGAATCAGGATTGCGGTTGGCTGCTTGTGGGCAAGGAATATCCCCTGTCCACCTGGCTGCTCACTCCACTGCGAAACCCCAGGGCAGCGCCAGAGCATGCATACAATGAAGCTTCATTGTGCCACCAAGTGCATCATCGAGCAGTGCATCGGCATCCTTAAACAGAGGTTCCGGTGCCTGGACCGCTCTGGTGGTACCTTGCAGTACTCTCCTCAACGGGTCTCCATAATCGTCGTGGTCTGCTGAATGCTGCACAACCTGGCCATCATGAGGGGACAGCCGCTGGAGTTGAGCCAGCAGTACCACCTGAGGAGGAGGAGGAGGTGGTGCAGGAGGAGAAGGAGGCAGCGCTGGAGGAGGAGGAGGTGGATCCCTGTCGCCCCATCGCTTGGAAGGGCTGGGTACAGACTGGCCAACACCCTCCTAGGAGCGTGCAGCCTCACATATATGGAGGTGCCTGACACCTTCCCTGCAATCTCCCTCCATGCATTATGTACTGGCGGTCTGCCAGGTCTCCCCACATCAGGAAACAGCATTCTTCTGACCTCCACACCATCCATCAGTGTCTCCAACTCCATATCAGTGAACCTGTTGGCTATCCTTGCACCTCTTACACCAGCCATCCTTCCAACCTCCTTCCCCCCCTCAGGGCCTTGCTGCCTTTAGAAAGGCCAGGGAGCAGCTGGCTCATCAGAAACCCTTACCTGCATGCTGAATTTCTCAGTGGTGATAACGCTCAAATTAAGACAGCCACACCGCTGAAAAATCCACTTTGGAAGGGTTCATTAGCGCTGGAACCCACTTGTTCACTTTTGGACCTGAATATGGGGTGGCCCAGCCACGAAAAAATTTCGGCACTAATGGCCACAAAAAGGTGGGGGGGAGCACCACCTTCCAGCGGTACTGAATTTCGGGCCCGAGGTCTTGTAAGCTGGGAGGGAGGGGAGCTGGGAAAATAAAACCAACAATAGAGAGAGGGAAAAAGATGAGAATAATACTCATGCAGAAAACAACTGTGCGAGAGGGATGTGGAGCAGAAGAATACAATCAAATGGGGCTAGATATGAAGAGGGAACAGACTGTTGAAGGTGGGGGATACAGACAAAAACATCATGGGAAAAGAAATGGTGTTTAAAAGAAACAGAAGAATGCCTACAATTGTAGTTAAGTGCTGTTCAGAGGGCATTGTCATTTATTTAGAATTTTGTACATCAATAATGCAATACCCGGAATCAGTGAGTGTAGGTTGCAATAGCAGTTCCATAACTCATTTGAGATTAAGGCGGTTTTGCAATGTGCAGTGTGGGAAACTAACTGGGGGAACTCGAAGCAATTATTTTACAGGAAGATCTAGATCTAATTTCATTGACAGAAACCTGGCTGCAAACTGGAAATGAATGGAAAATAAAATGCATTGGGATATAATATTGGAAGGATAGAAAAGATAAGAAAGGAGGTGGGAGTGATATTGGTAAAAGAGGGAATTGATGCTTTAGAGAGGGACGATGCAGACAGAACGGGATACAGACAGTCGATATGGTTGGAGCTCAAAGATAGAAAAGAGCTTGTTATATTAGTATTACAGGCCACCAAATTATGAGAAGAAAATCTGCAGGCTGATTAGGCATAAGTAGGAATAACAACATTATTGTTCAGAGAGATAGTAATTATCCACTTATTGAGTGGGAGAGAGATAGAAAAAATGGAATGGAATTGCTAAAATGCGTACAGAGTTCTCTCCTCGAGCAGCCTGCTGGTCGACCTACAATGTGCCCAGGTGTTGCTGGATCAGGTTTTGAGTCATGAAGTAGATCGGGTCGGTGAGCTAATTGTGGCACAGTGACCACAATATGATACGGTTCAAGATCCAACTCGAAAAGGGGAAACTACATCATCAGATTGGATAAGGGCAGATTATAGAAAGATGAGTGAGCTCGGAGGGTGGAATCGACGCTTGCGACTGAAGAGCAACAAAGCGATGCTTAAAGATTACAAAAGTACAGCATGAGTAAAGATAGAAGGAAAGAACTTGCATCTATACAGTGCTTTTTCACAACCTCAGGACATCCCAAAGCACTTTACAGCCAATTAAGTAGTTAAAAAAAACTGTAGCCACTGTTGCAATGTAGGAAGTGTATATTGCATTTAAAAAAAAAAGTAAACTACTAATAGTTTTTGAATGCTGTGGATAAATGCAGAGGTTAGAAAGCAATTAAAAGTGAACAAGAGGATCTATGAGGACTACAGGAATAACAATAATGAAAAAATGACCTGAGACTGAGAAAATAAGAGCTTCAGAACAGGATAAGGAGCACAGGGAAAGGATTTAAAAAAATACACAGAACTGTAAATTATTTCATAATTTTATCAGTAAAAAGAGAATTGTTAAAAGCAAGGTGGTACTTGGGAGGGAGAGGTTTGTCAATTTGTAGAAAATGGTAGAGGTATTTTTTACGGAGTAACTATTTGTACTAAGTCTCCCAACGCATGCACAGAAGCGAGAGTTTGGACAAATATCACCGACTCCGCCCCCCAGCGCAATTCTCACTAACCCTTTACTGTGTATGCTGCCTCCGATCTAGCAGCAGCCAAACGCATCCGCTGAGCCTCCAAGCCACCTGCAAGCATGTACTTGGGACAGCGGGGAGAGCGAGAAGTGGGAAGAGAGCGAGAGAGCTTGGGGGGAGGGGGAGTGAGCTTGGGGGAGGGGGAGAGAGCGAGAAAGCTTAGGGGAAGGGGGAGAGAGTGAGAGAGTTTGGTGGAGGGGAGAAAGAGCGAGCTTGGGGGAGAGAGAGAGAGCTGGGGGGTGGGGGTGGAGAGAGAGAGCGCTTACGGGGAGGGGGAGAGAACGAGAGCGCTTGGGGGGGGAGAGAGAGAGAGAGATTACGGGGGGAGAGAGAGCTCGGAGGGAGAGACGGAGAGAGAGAGCTGAGAGAGAGAGAGAGAGCTGAGAGCTTGGGGCGGCGGGGGATGGGTGGGTGGGAAAGAGAGAGAGAGCTTGGGGGGGAGAGAGAGAGAGAGCTGAAAGAGCTTGGCGGGAGAGAGAGAGCTTGCGGGTGGGGGAAGAGAGAGATAGAGCTGGGAGGAGGAGGGAGAGCGAGAGAGAGCTGAGAGGGAGGGGGAGAGAACGAGAGAGCTTGGGGGGGGAGAGAGAGAGAGAGAGAGAGAGAGAACTTGGAGGGAGAGAGAGAGAGCTTGGGGGGGGGGGGTGAGAGAAAGCTTGGAGGGAGAGAGAGAGCTGAGAGAGCTTGCGGGGAGAGAGGGAGAGCTGAGAGAGCTTGGGGGCGGGGCGGGAAGAGCTTAGGAAAGGGGGAGAGAGCGAGAGAGTTTGGGGAGGGGGACAGAGCGAGAGAGTTTGTGGGAGGGGGAGAGAGAGAGAGAGCTGAGGGGGAGGGGGAGGGGGAAAAGAGAGCTTGGGGGGGACGAGGAGAGAGCTTGGGGGAGGAAAGAGAGCTTTGGGGGAGGGAGAGAGAGCATGGGGGGGATAGGGAAAGAGAGAGCTTGGCGGGGGGGGGGGAGGAGGGAGAGAGCCTGGGGGGAGAGAGATAGAGAGCTTGGGGGGAGGGGGAGTGAGCTTGGGGGAGGGGGAGAGAGCGAGAAAGCTTAGGGGGAGGGGGAGAGAGTTTGGTGGAGGGTAGAAAGAGCGAGCTTGGGGGGGGAGAGAGAGAGAGAGAAAGAGATTACGGGGGAGAGAGAGCTTGGAGGGAGAGAGGGAGAGAGAGCTGAGAGAGAGAGAGAGAGAGAGAGCTGAGAGAGAGAGAGAGAGAGAGAGCTGAGAGCTTGGGGCGGCGGGGGGTGGGAAGCTTGGGGGGCGTGAGAGAGAGAGAGAGAGCTAAAAGAGCTTGGAGGGAGAGAGAGAGCTTGGGGGCGGGGAGGGAGAGTGAGAGAGCTTGGAGGGAGAGAGAGAGAGCTTGGGGGGGGAGAGAGAGAGAGAGAGCTAAAAGAGCTTGGAGGGAGAGAGAGAGCTTGGGGGTGGGGAGGGAGAGTGAGAGAGCTTGGAGGGAGAGAGAGAGAGAGAGCTGAGGGGGAGGCGAGGGGGAAAAGAGAGCTTGGGGGGAACGAGGAGAGAGCTTGGGGGGGGAAAGAGAGCTTTGGGGGAGGGAGAGAGAGCATGGGGGGGATAGGGAAAGAGAGAGCTTGGCGGGGGGGGGGGGGAGGAGGGAGAGAGCCTGGGGGGAGAGAGATAGAGAGCTTGGGGGGGGGGGGGAGGGAAGAGCTTGGGGGGAGGGTGGAATAGCGAGAGAGCTTGCGAGCGGGGGAGATCGAGAGAGAGCTTTGGGGGAGTAGGGGGAAGAGAGAGAGCCTGGGGCGGGGGGGCGGGTGGAAGGGGGAAGAGAGAGAGCATGGGAGGAGAGAGAGAGCCTAGGTGGGAAGGGAGCTTGGGGGTGGTGGGGTGAGAGATACAGGTGGGGGGGGGGGTGATTGGAAAGGAGAGAGGGAACTCAGAGAAGAGGGATCATGTTCTTCTAACCCCCTGGTGCGTGCAAGCTCGGTGCGTGTGTTACAAGGGACATCTTTGGAGTGGATGATATCCAGAAGTCACGACACTCACTATTCACTTCATACCCAGTAAACCTGTTAACAATCCGCACACAATGCCCCATCTATGGGGGGGGTGGGGGAAGGTCTTGTGCTTGAGTAAGGGACTTCGGCTGGGGGAGGGATACATTTGCGCTGGAGTAATGGACTTAGGCTAGAACTCGGTGGCTTTTGGGGAGATCTATCCTCTGTGGCTTCTGAAGTTAAAATGGATCGAATTACAAATTGGAAAGTTACTCAGAACTTGGGCTGGGCAGTTCCAGTTACACATTCCAGAGGAACTGCAGAATGTTGCCTATCCCCCAATCAGCAACAGGTCATGTGAAAATGGAGAGCCAATCAGAGAAATGGCTGCATTTCAGTTAGTACAAATAGACGCAGCCTATTTAATAAGTACTTCACCGGTCTTTGCTAAAGAGAAGGCTACCTACCGGTGTATCCTAACAATCTGTATTTATATAGCGCCTTTAACATATTGAAACGTCCCAAGGCGCTTCACAGGAATGTTATATGATAAAAATATGACACCGAGCTGCATAAGTAAAAATTAGCGCGAGGGGACATATGGCCTACTCCTGCTTATGTTATGTTATTATGTTATTATGCAGCGATACAATAGAAATGCTTAAAATGATGAAAGTTTGGTACATGGTGGATGAAAGTAGACTGTTTCCAGTGGGTGAGCACTCCAGAACAAGGGGGCCATAGATACAAGGCAACAGAGAGCAGCAGAAACTTCATAACACCAGAGAGTAGTGAGGCGGTGATAATCACTCCCAGGGTTAGTGTATGAGGCAGAAACTATTTCAATTTCGAGACAATTGGAGGGAGGGATGAAGGAAAGGGGATTGACGGGAAACGGGAACAGGGAGGGTAAAGGTGATTAGGACGGTTTACTCACGCAGCGGGTAATCGCCGACACTGGGCCGAGTGGCCTGTTTCAGTGCTGTAACTTCACTATATTTCTGTGTGTATGGAACCCGAGCCACTTCCAACAGGGTACAGGGCAAGAGCGGGAACATGGGCTTAGACTGGAGAGCGGCAGTGGGGCACAGACCCAATGATAGTAAGGGAGGGGTCTGTTACGAGGGGGCATAGTGTTAAGGTGGTTGGTGGAAGGTTCAGAGGGGATTTGAGGGGGGGGGGGCTTCTTTACGCAGAGGGTTGTGGGGATCTGGAACTCGCTGCCTGGAAGAGTGCTGGATGCAGAAACCCTCACCACTTTTAAGAGATGGTTGGATGGGCACTTAAAGTGCCGTAATCTGCAGGGTTACGGACCTAGAGCTGGTAATTGGGATTAGACTGGATAACCTTTTGTTGGTCGGCGCAGATATAATGGTCAGTACTGCAGGAAATTGAATACGGCCAGGGTGATCTCCTGAACTAGTTTCGATCGCCTGGATGGGTCGGAGAGGAATTTTCCCAGATTCTTTTCTCCCTAAATTGGCCTGGGTTTTTATCTGGTTTTTGCCTCTCTCAGGAGATCACATGGCTCCGGTTGGGGTGGAGTGTAGAATGTTTCAGTGTAAGGGGTGTCACAGTTGTGTGGGGTGGACTGGTTGGGCTGGGTGCTCTTTGCCTTTCCGCCATTGTTCATTGTTCATAGGTTTATATGTAACCTTCAGGGCTGCTGACCGAGGGCCGTGCGGCTCTTTGTCGGCCGGCGCGGACACGATGGGCCGAAATGGCCTCCCCTTCTGTGCTGTAGATTTCTATGTTTCTATTTCCTGTGCTTAAATTTCCAATGATTCTATGGTGTGGAAATTCGTCAGCATCTGGTTTGGGGCGGAAAGACAGCTCTGAGGCCGAATCGGGAGGCCGGAACCAGCTGCCTTTTAGTAGCAACGAATTTCAGGTAAGTGCCAGGAAACGGGGAGGTGGGGAGGGGACTTCGTTTTAATGGCGGCCACTGAAGGATCCTGGGTCCCGCCCGTTGCTGATCAGCTTCTGGGTGGGGTCCCGACGCCTGTTTTGTGCAGCTGCCGGGAATGCCGAATAACGGCCCAATCAGTTTGCTGAGCTCAGCCCGGTGTGCTACCGAGTCACACATTGAGCAGAAAAGGCCCAGGCTCCATCCCCGGCCTGTGGCTGAATTGGCTCATCTCTTCCAGCAGCTAGAACCATCGGCAGCACCGCTGAGGTGAGGTGCGGCGAGGGTAGGGGAGCAAGAGATCAGCTGCTGGCACCGGACCGCTGCTGGAGGTTGGCGCCCGCCGACATATCGGGCTTGGTTGTGATGCCCTCTGAGGTTAAATAGCCTGACAACACACACACACACACACACACACACACACCCTCCCCCCGTGAGGGCGCTGAGCACCTCGAGTCTCATCGCCGAGAGCATGCAGAAACCAAGCGCAGGCAGCGGAAGGAGTGTGCGGCAAACCAGTCCCACCTCCCCTACCTCCAACAACTATCTGTCCCACCTGTGACAGACTGTAATTCCTGTATCGGACTGTACAGTCTCCTGAGAACTCATGTTTAGAGTGGAAGCAAGTCTTTCTCGATTCCGAGGGACTGCCTATGATGATGACACACACGCACACTGGGCCTGCAGGTGAAGAAATGGTGACTGAAATGGGGAGGGAGGCGGCCTCAGTTGACACTTATCTCAGCAAGAATGAGGGGAGAAAACTGTGGGGGAGGGGGAGACAGGGTTGGAGGGGTGGGGGTGAAGAGGGCAGAGGGAAGATGGCAGGAATAATTACAAGGATCCCATTCCCCACGTAAAAAAGGCAGACTGCTTTGACGGCTGCTTTATTTCTCCATCACTTGCAGTGCGGTCTCGGAGTCCGAAAACCCCTGCCCTTGGTTGCTCACCCTGTTTGCCTCCGACTCGAGCAATTTAACTCTTCTCTTGGTGTTCTGTTTGTATTCCGCCTTATCCTTGTTGAAGTTGGATTTGATGTCGTGCAGCCTCTGTGAATGATTGGCCCGAGCGACCATCAGCTCCTTGTCCAGCTCGGTGATCCTGGCCAATTGTTCCTGCCGCAGATCCTGGAACAGGGGGAGTCACAAAACAATGTGTTTCACTATTACACAGGGTATATAGCACAGAAATAGGCCATTCAACCCAACCAGCCCATGCTAGCTTTATGCTCCACTCGAGCCTCCTCCCGTCTTTCCTCATCTAAATCTAACAGCATAACCCTCTATTCCCCTCTCCCCCATATGCTTGTCTAGCCTCCCCTTAAATGCATCGACACTATTCGCCTCAACAACTCCCTGTGGTAGCGAGTTCCACATTCTCCCCACTCTCTGAGTAAAGAAGTTTCTCCTGAATTCCCTATTTGATTTCTTGGTGACTATCTTATATTGATGGCCTCTAGTTTTGCTCTTCCCCACAAGTGCAAACATTCTCTCTGTATCCACTCGATCAAATCCTTTCATAATTTTAAAGACCTCTATTAGGTCACCCCTCAGCCTTCTTGTTTCAAGAGAAAAGAGACCCAGCCTGTTCATCCTTTCCCCTCGCTTTTCTGGTATCATCCTTGTAAATCTTCTCTGCACCCTCTCCAGTGCCTCTATATCCTTTTTATAATGTGACAGAACTGTACGCAGTGCTCCAAGTGTGGTCTAACTAAGGTTCGGTACAGGTTTGGCATAACTTCACTCCTTTTTAATTCTACCCCTCTAGAAATAAACCCTAGTGCTTGGTTTGCTTTTTTCATGGCCTTATTAACCTGTGTTGCTACTTTTAGTGATCTGTGTATATTTGAGTTGAGTATTATGTATTATTCATTTTTATTTCTCTTTGTCCCGTTTGTTTTTCCTCCTTCCCGTGGCCACCCTGACTCTCGCTGTAGCTCACACAAGGGCCATGTGTATGTGACCCCAGCAAAGGAACAGGAGGAGGCCATTCAGCCCTTGGGCCTGTACCACCATTCAGTTCAATCATAGCTCATCTGCTCCTCAACTCCATGTACCGTGCACAATGTTGGTCGCCTTACCTAAGGAAGAATATATCTGCCTTGGAGATAGGCAACAAAGGTTCACTAGACTGATTCCTGGGATGAGACATTGAGTATATTGGGCCTATACTCTCTGGAGTTTAGAAGAATGAGAGGTGATCACATTGAAACATACAAGATTCTTATTGACAGCTTGACAGGGCAGATGCTGGAGAGTCTAGAACTAGGGGTCATAATCTCAGAACAAAGGGTCCGCAATTTAGAACTGAGATGGAGAAATTTCTTCGTGGGTGCGACTAATGTGGCTGCAGAGTTCGCAGCGGCGATGTTGTGACGCGTCAGCACGGCGCTGATAAGAACTTAAGAAATAGGAGCAGGAATCGGCCATTTGGCCCCTCGAGCCTGTTCCGCCATTCAATAAGATCATGGCTGATCTGATCATGGATTCAGCTCCACTTTCCCGCCCCGCTCTAATGACACTTACCGCCCCTCAATACCGCCCTGACCGGAAATAAAAGCCAAAGAGCTGAATATCGGTCCACTCTACTGAAAACCTACTGAATCGGAGAGTGCCTACTTTTTGGTCGGGGGGAGGGGAACAATTTCTGCCCCTCGAACTCGGGGGTCACAGTCTCAGGCTAAGGGGTTGGCCATTCAAGACGGGAATGAGGAGCAATTTCTTCACTCAGATGGTTGTGAATTCTCCACTCCACCTGACTGTGGATGCTCAGTCATTGAGTATATTCAAGACTGAGATCGATAGATTTTTGGAGTCTCGTGGAATGAAGGGATATGGGGATCGGGCGTCAAAATGGAGTTGAGGTCAAATATCAACCATGATTTTATTGAATGGCGGAAAATGGCCTACTCCTGCTACCAATTCTTATGCTGTTAAGCATCTCCTGTTTCCACTGAAGCATGACACGAGCCTTTCTGCTTCTTTCCCAGTGTGTTTGTGTGTTTTAGCCCTCCACTCCCTTCCCTCTGTTCCTTTTTAAATGCTGTTTATCTGTCCATACCTGGAACGTTAAGTTGTCTGCTCTCTCCACAAGTGCTGCCTGGTCTACTGAGTGTTTCCAGCATTTTATCATTTAGTTTCAGATTTCCAGCATCTGCTTTCCATTCCACTCGTGCTCAGTTCCCATTCATGACTTTAAAGACTTTTTTATACAAGTCATTCTTTGGATGTGGGTGTCGCTGGTAAAGGCCATTATTCATTGCCCTATTTAGTTGCCCTGATAGCAGTTTGAGACAACCGAGTGTCTTGTTAGGCCACTGCTGAGAGCAGTTATGAGTCCTACATGTGGGTGTGGGACTGGAGCCACTCATAGGCCCAGACCGGATAAGGACAGCAGCTTTCCTTCCCTAAACCGACATCTGGAGGCAGTTCAGAGAAGGTTCACTAGGTTGATTCCAGAGATGAGGGGGTTGACTTATGAGGAAAGGTTGAGTAGGTTGGGCCTCTACTCATTGGAATTCAGAAGAATGAGAGGTGATCTTATCGAAATGTATAAGATTATGAGGGGGCTTGACAAGGTGGATGCAGAGAGGATGTTTCCACTGATGGGGGAGACAGAACTAGAAAGCATAATCTTAGAATAAAGGACCGCCCATTTAAAACTGAGATGAGGAGAAATTTCTTCTCTCATAGGGTTGCAAATCTGTGGAATTCGCTGCCTCAGAGAGCTGTGGAAGCTGGGACATTGAATAAATTTAAGAGAGAGATAGACAGTTTCTTAACCGACAAGGGAATAAGGGGTTATGGGGAGCGGGCAGGGACCTGAGTCCATGATCGGATCAGCCATGATCGTATTAAAAGGCGGAGAAGGCTCGAGGGGCCCTATGGCCTACTCCTGCTCCTATTTCTTATGTTCTTATGTAGTGAACCGGTTGGGTTTTTACGACAATCTGGCAGCTTCAGGGTCACTTTTACTAAGACCAGGTTTTTATTTTTAAAAGCTGCCGTGGTGAGTTTTGCACTCCCGTTCTCTGGAGTATTAGCCAGGTCGGATTACCACTGCACTACCAAAATGTGCTTCAATTAGGTCGCCTGAAAATAAACTGCCCAACCGAAATGCTTCACTCAGGCGAGGGGATCGCTTACTTTATATTCCTTCAGTTCCTTGATGTCATTATTAAGCTGAAGCAGCTCTTTTTCTTTGTCCATTTGCAAGGTTTCCAGTTCTGAATAGAGAAAAAAAGAAACCATCAGATACACGGGGATTTCGAACCCAGCTTTGTAACTGGGCGCATTCAGTGAACTAGAATCAATATTAATTAATTACACTCAAGCAAACATATTTTATGTAGTGTCTTTGTGTCAATATCCGGATTTATAGGAGCACCTTTTATATTATCAGGACATCCCAAAGATCTTTACAGCCAATCTGAAGTGTAGTCACTGTTAGGTAGGAAACACCAATTTGCGCACAGCAAGATCCAAAAGAGAGTAATCAGATAAATGACGGGTTATATTTCTGGTTGATAGGGAGAGCTTCCCTGTTCTTCTTCAAATAGAATACAGGCCAGGACACCGGTGGAAAATCCCCTCTTTTCCAAATACTGCCATGGGATCTTTTACGTTCACCTGAGAGAGCAGACAGGGCCTCGGTGTAACGTCTCATCTGAAAGATGACACCTCCGACAGTGCAGCATTCCCTCAGTTACTGCACACTGTCAGTATGAGAAGTGTGGTATTGGGGCTAGAAGAACCCACAGCCTGGAGATTCAGAAGGTGAGGGTGCTACCCACGGAGCCAAATTTCCACCAATATCAGGGCCAACGCCAGACCAGTATCCACCCAGGGACAAGCTCAGAAGGCTTTTCCCAGAAACGACCCGAGTTTAGAAAGACACGAATCCACAATTGTGCGCTGGGGCGTCTGCCACAGCTCAAGGGACATTTAATAATGCCACACCAGCCACACCAAATAGTGTTGCCAACACTGGGTGGATGTATTCCTGAGGTTTCATCACATGACTTCCTGCCTCCAGCAGCCCCGCCCCGCCGCTCTCTCCCAATTGGTCGCCCGACACGTCCATCCTCGCGGTGTCCTGCCTGCCCAGCCAATCGGAAAGCAAGCAGGCTCCTAATTACCCGATTGGCTGATGCGTGACTGTCAGTCAAACAGCCTTTTAATCCCGTTTCTGATATTTTTTTAATAGATGAAAGGGTTCAAGGAAAATTTTTAAAAATACGCACAATGTTTTGATTATTCCACCGGGGTTTTTGTTCTTTGCAGTGTCCTGGAGATTGGTCTTTAGTATATCAGCCGTGGCTCAGTGGGTGGCACTCTCGCCTCTGAGTTGGAAGGTTGTGGGTTCAAGCCCCACTCCAGAGACTTGAGCACAAAATCTAGGCTGACACTCCAGTGCTGTGCTGAGGGAGTGCTGCACTGTCGGAGGTGCCGTCTTTCGGATGAGACATTAAACCACACTAAACCTGCTCTCTCAGGTGGACATAAAAGATCCCATGGCACTATTTCGAAGAAGAGCAGGGGAGTTATCTCTGGTGTCCTGGGGCCAATATTTATCCCTCAATCAATATAACAGAAACAGATTATCTGGTCATTATCACATTGCTGTTTGTGGGAGCTTGCTACATTACAACAGTGACTACACTTCAAAAAGTATTTCATTGGCTGTAAAGTGCTTTGGGACATCTGGTGGTCATGAAAGGCGCGATAGAAATGCAAGTCTTCTTTCAATTCCTGGAGATTCCACGGCAATCCAGGAGGGTTGGAACCTTATCACCAATCTCCCCTCCATCCACCAGCCACACCAACAAGTTCAATGGATGAATGCCCATGTCTAGTCAGGAACTTAACCATGTGGAGCACAAAGATCGCCAGTTCAATCAATGGTCTGGTCTGTTTGGGGGGGGGAAGGAAGAACCAATTAAGATGCCCGCTGCTGTTCACTTTCCAGTGATGCCGCCACCCCACCCAGCGTTGAATTCAGCTCGCGATGCCACTGCCCCGTCCCCCTGCACTCGATTAGCTCAGGCGAGCTGGAACCCAGCTTGAATCGACAGCTGGCTCACACTTGGAGTACTGTGCACAATTCTAGTCACCATATTATAAAAAAGATATAGAAGCATTGGAGAGGGTGCAAAAAAGATTTACAAGGATGATACCAGAAATGCAAGGGTAAGGATGAACTGGCTGGGTCTCTTTTCCCTTGAAAAGAGAAGGCTGAGGGGTGACCTAATAGAGGTCTATAAAATTATGAAAGGTTTTAATAGAGTGGATAGAGAGAGAATGTTTCCACTTGTGGGGAAGAGCATAACTAGAGGCCATCAATATAAGATAGTCACCAAGAAATCAAACAGTAAATTCAGAAGAAACTTCTTTACCCAGAGAGTGGTGAAAATGTGGAACTCGCTGCCACAGGGAGTGGTTGAGGCGAATAGTATCGATGCATTTAAGGGGAGACCAGACAAGCACATGAGGGAGAAGAGAATAGAGGGTTATGCTGATAGATTTAGATGAGGAAAGACAGGCTCGAGTGGAGCATAAACACTGGCATGGGCTGGTTGGGCCGAATGGCCCGTTTCAGTGCCTTGTATCCTACGTAATCCTATGTAAACACGGGGTATTTAGGAGAGGAGAATCGAAGGGAAGGAAAGAACAGTTGGAGAATGGTCCCTGCTGCAGGAGATGCGAGGTGACCAGAGATTAGAACCTGGGCTGGGGGATGCGAGATGGGGTCGCACCAACCACTTGCAAAACATGCAGGGGCTCACGGGTCGATCGGTATCTTGACTCCATTGTTCCATATCCCTTAATACCCTTACCTAACAAAAATCCATCAATCGATGCCCCCCCCGGCCAGCCTCAACAGCTGTTTGTTGGAGAGTTCCAGATTTCCACTACACTTTCCTGATATCACGCCTGAACGGCCTGGCTCTAAATTTAAGGTCATGCCCCCTTGTTAAGGATTCCCCTCACCAAAGGAAATAGTTTCTCTCTGTCTACCCTATTAACTCCTTGGAACGAGCCTCAGCTGGAGTATTGTGTCTAATTCTGGGCACTATGCTTTAAGGAAGATGTCAAGGCCTTGAAGAGGGTGCAGAAGAGATTTACCAGGGATGAGGGACTTCAATTATGTGGAGAGATTGTAGAAACTGGGGTTGTTTTCCTTAGAGCAGAGAAGGTTAAGGGGAAATTTAACAGAGGTGTTCAAAATGATTAAAGATTTTGATAGAGCAAATAAGGAGAACCTGTTTCTAGTGACAGATGGATGGGTAACCAGAGGGCATAGATTTAAGTTAACTGGCAAAGAACCAGAGGGGAGATGAGAACATTTTTTACGCAGCGAGTTGTTATGATCTGGAATGCGCTGCCTGAAAGGGCGGTGGAAGCAGATTGAATAGTAAGTGTCCAAAGAGAATTGGATAAATACTTCAAAAGGAAAAACTTGCAAGGTTACGAAGAAAGAGCAGGGGAGTGGATCTATTTGGATAGCTCTACCAAAGAGCCGATACAGGCACGGTGGACTGAATGGCCTCCTTCTCAGCTGTATGACTCTATGAACAGCTATTTGTACGGAGGTGTGACAGGCACTGGTGAGAGCACTAGAATGATGGACGAGGGGAGCACATTCAATCAGTCCTTTGTGCCAAAGTCCGCGGCTTCCATTCCAACAAACCTTGTTTCTGTATCTCAAAATCGGTCATTATTTTCTCCTTTTCTTCCCTGATTTCTTCCAGGTACTTGTGGTTCTGATCATTCAGGGAGATGATCTGATTCTGCCTTTTCTCAGTCCTTTTCGCCATCTGTGCTAAGTATTCTTGCTAAACCGGATTAGAATTAAAATGCGTTAAACAGGAAGTTTACAAAGTGACCTTTATAGGACACACTCAGATAGAATGCTGATTCGATAGAGTTTTGCAATCTGCAGCCTGCTATTCCCCAGAAACACATCGAGGGATTCAGGTGGCTTATACACGGGATAATTCGCAGTCTGTGGGCAATGGACAGTATAATGTGGTATCGTTGGTTAATCATTCTTTTAAAAAAATCATTCTTTTAAAAAAAAAGAAAATTAAAAATAGTTTCAAGTCACTTTCAATCTTTATAAAGCATGGAGAGAATCTTAATTTTCTTCAATTAAATATTGGGAAGATTGAAGCCATTGTTTTCGGTCCCCACACAACTCCGTTCCATAGAAACATAGAAAATAGGAGCAGTAGTAGGCCATTCGGCCCTTCGAGTCTGCACCACCGTTCAATATGATCATGGCTGATCCTCTATCTCAACACCATATTCCCGGTTTCTCCCCATACCCCTTGATGCCTTTTATTTCTAGAAATCTATCTATCTGCCTCTTAAATATATTCAGTGACTTGAATTTCTCCTTATCTCAGTCCTAAATTTCCTACCCCGTATCCTGAGACTGTGACCCCTTGTTCTAGACTTCCCAGCCCGGGGAAACATCCTCCCCGCATCCAGTCTCTCCAACTCAATCAGAATTTTATATGTTTCAATGAGATCCCCTCTCATTCTTCTAAACTCTAGTGAATACAGGCCTAGTCGACCCAATCTCGCCTCATACGACAGTCCTGCCATCCCAGGAATCAGTCTGGTGAACCTTCACTGCACTCCCTCTATGGCAAGTATATCCTTTCTTTGGTAAGGAGACCAAAACTGCACACAATACTCCAGGTGTGGTCTCACCAAGGCCCTGTATAACTGTAGTAAGACATCCTTGCTCCTGTACTCAAATCATCTTGCAATGAAGGCCAACATACTATTTGCCTTCCTAACTGCTTGCTGCACCTGCATGTTTGCTTTCAATGACTGGTGTACAAGGACACCCAGGTCCCTCTGTACATCGACACTTCCCAAGCCATCACCATTTAAATAATACTTTGTCCTTATGTTTTTCCAACCAAAGTGGATAGCCTATACTGCATCTGCCATGTGTTTGCCCACTCGCTCAACCGATCTAAATCACCTGCAGCGTCTTTGCATCCTCCTCACAACTCACAATCCCACCTAGTTTTGTGTCATCAGCAAACTTGGAAATATTACATTTGGTTCCCTCATCCAAATCATTTATATATATTGTGAATAGCTGGGGCCCAAGCACTGATCCCTCTGGTACCCCACTAGACACTGCCCGCCACCCCGAAAAAGTCCCGTTTATTCCTACTCTCTGTTTCCTGTCAGTTAACCAATTTCAATCCATGCCAATACATTACCCCCAATCCTATGTGTTTTAATTTTGACACTAACCTCTTATGTGGGACTTTATCAAAGGCTTTCTGAAAATCCAAATACACTACATCCGCTGGTTCTCCCTTACCTATTCAATCAGTCACATCCTCAAAAATCTCCAGTAGTTTTGTCAAACATGATTTTCCTTTCATAAATCCATGTTGACTTTGTCTAATCCCGTTGATATTTTTAAGTGTCCCGTTATCACATCCTTTATAATAGACTCTAGCATTTTGCCTACTACTGATGTTAGGCTAACTGATCTGCAGTTCCCCGTTTTCTCTGTCCCTCCTTTTTTTAAATAGTGGGTTACATTTGCCACCCTCCAATCTGCAGGAACTGTTCCATAATCTATAGAATTTTGTAAGATGACAACCAATGCATCTACTATTTCCATGGCTACCTCTTTTAATACTCTGGGATGGAGATCATCAGGCCCTGGGGATGTATCTGCCTTCAGTCCCCTAGCCACTGACTCCATCCCTCTTCCCAACTCCTGTCTGAGGCTAAACCAGACTATTCGCAACCTTGGTGTCATGTTTGACCCTGAAATGAGCTCGACCACATATCCACAGTATAACTAAGACTGCCTATTTCCACCTCCGTAACATTGCCCGTCCCCACCCTTGCCTCAGCTGATCCGCTGCTAAAGCCCTCATCCATGCCTTTGTTACCTCTAGACTTGACTATTTCAACGCACTCCTGGCTGACCTCCCACATTCTACTCTACGTAAACTAAAGGTCATCCAAAACTCGGCTGCCCATGTCCTAATTCGCACCAAGTCCCGCTCACCCATCACCGCTGTGCTCGCTGACCTACATTGGCTTCCAGTTAAGCAATACCTCGATTTCAAAATTCAAATTCCTCCATGGCCTCACCCCTCCCTATCTCTGTAATCTCCTCCAGCCCCACAGCCTCCCCCCCACCACCCCCCCACCGGAGATGTCTGCGCTCCTCTAATTCTGCCCTCCTGAGCATACCTGATTATAAATCGCTCAACTATTGGTGGCCGGGGCCCCAAGCTCTGGAACTCCCTCCCTAAACTTCTCTGCCTCTCTTTCCTCCTTTAAGACGCTCCTTAAAACCTACCTCTTTGACCAAGCATTTTGTCACATGCATTAATATCGACTTATGCGGCTCGGTGTCAAATTTTTAAGAGCATAAGAAATAGGAGCCGAAACAGGCCCTCGAGCCTGCTCTGCCATTCAACATCATGGCTGATCTGATCTTGGCCTCAACTCTACTTCCCTGCCTGCTCCCCATAACACTTGACTCCCTTGTTATTCAAAAATCTGTCTATCTCCACCTTAAATATATTTAATGACCCAGCCTCCACAGCTCTCTGGGGTAGAGAGTACCAAAGATTCATGACCCTCCGAGAGAAGAAATTCCTCCTCATTTCCGTTTTAAATTGGCGATCCCTTATTCTGAAACTATGCTCCCGAGTTCGAGATTTCCCCCACGAGGGGAAACATCCTCTCTGCAACTACCCTGTCAAGCTCCCTCAGAATCTTATACGTTTCAATAAGATCACCTCTCATTCTTCTAAACTCCACTGAGTATAGGCCCAACCTTTCTTCATAAGACAACCCCTTCATCTCAGGAATCAAACTCGTGAACCTTCTCTGAACTGCCTCCAATGCAAGAATAACCCTCCTTAACGCAGTGCTCTAGGTGTGGTCTCACCAACGCCCTGTACAGTTGTAGCAGGACTTCTCTACTTTTATGCTCTATCCCCCTTGCGATAAAGGCTAACATTCCATTTGCCTTCCTAATTACTTGCTGTACCTGCATACCAATTTTTTGTGTTTCATGTACAAGGACCCCCAGATACCCCTGTACCTCAGCATTTTGTAATCCCTCCCCATTTTATTGTATAATATTCCTGTGAAGCGTGTTGGGATGTTTCACTACGTTAAAGGCGCTATATAAATACAAGTTTTGTTAATCCACCATCTCACCACTTTTCTCTCGGTGTACATTTACAGTGCCCTCACTCAATGCCTAAATGGCAATAGCGACACAATAGCGATACAAATGGATTGTGGAGGGATTTGACGATAATGATTAGGTCTGTGAAATCTCACTGTCCACTCTTGGGCTCAAAATTGCCCAGGAGTTGCTCCGTTTTTTTTGGAGCAACTTGATTTTTCTGGAGTATCTTAAAAATCCCCATTTTGCACATTCAATTTGCGCCAGTGTAAGTGAGTTTGTTAGGATTTTTTTAAGTTTAGTTTCGTTTTTTCCAAAGAGGGGCGTTACCAGCCACCTACGCCTGTTTTGACCATTTAGGCCACTTTGGACAGCCATTAGTTACTCCAAACTAACTTAGACACTTGTGGCCGTACAGAAAACCCTTGCGGAGAGTTAAGAAATCAGCGCAGGTAGGTACATCGGAGGCCAGCAGAACTTAATGCCTGACTAAAGAATGTGAATAGGATCAAACAGCTATATAGGACATCATATGACAACTTCGCAGAGTTAATTTACTATACAACAGAAGCATTCGTGGAAGCTTAAACTACAAAAATAAAAGTAAAAAGACAAAACATATTTACATAATTTTTTCAAAATATGCAACTAAAAAATAGAAGTACCTCCTGCTCGTAATTCTTACGTTCTTATGTTCTCCCAACCACCTAAGCTCACACCACATCAGCTTGCCCCTTACAAACAACCCTCCCTCCCGGGGTCGGGGATCAGACCCTCCAGGATCAGAACAGGACCTGGGGTCAGAGATCGGACACGTCTGGGGATCAGATCTTCCCTAGAGTCGGGGATCGGAAACCCCTACCCCCATAGGGTCGGTGATCGAACCCACACTGCGGTTTGGAATTCCCCCCCGCCCCGGGGATCAAAACTCCACCCCACCCCCCCAGATCAAAACTACCCCCCCGTCCCCCCGGGATCAAAACTCCCCCCCCCATCCCCGCCGCCCCGGCTTGGGCCCCACACCAACCTGCTTGTGGCCTTCTAGCCTGGGAAGGCAGCGGGCCGGCCTGTGCGGGAGGCCACTCGGCCTGGGATGGGGGCGGGACGCATCGGGTCCCATGCTGCAGCACGCACACAGAGGCTGGGGACAGGAGCTACTGCGCATGCACACACTCCAACGCGCATGTGGATAGCTGCCGGCACTGTTTTTGGCGCAGGGCCCTATCTCTGCCCCTAATCGACTGGCCACGCCGCGCCAAGCCCCCGGAGAGGCAACACAGCGGCCAGAATCGGGGGGAGATTTTTTCGGCGCCGTTTTCACTCCTGAAAGGTCTGATTCTAATTTTTAGACTATGTCACCTAGTCCTAAACTCCCCAACCAGTGGAAATCGTATCTCCCCATCTACTCTGTCTGGTCCCTTTAATATCCTGAAAACTTTGATCAAGTCACCCCTTAGCCTTCTAAATTCCAGGGAATACAACCCTAGCTTGTGTAATTTCGCCTTGTAATTAAACCCTTGGAGTCCAGGTACCATTCTGGTGAATCTGCACTCCCTCCAAGGCCAATATATCTTTCCTGAGGTGTGTTGCCCAGAACTGAACACAGTACTCCAGGTGTGGCCTAACTAGGGCTCTGTGCAGCTCAGCAAGTCGGCAAGAAGGACTCGGGTCATTGGCGGAGTGAGGGCTTCCACAGTTATCAGACTATCCGGCAAACCTGGAATTCCACACACAGCCTCAGTCTGCTGATCATCCAATCATACAACACAGAATGGGGGGGGGGGAGCGGGGGGGCATCATGCCTGTGCTGGGTCTTTGAAAGAGCAATCTAATTAGTCCCATTCCCCTGCACCCACCCTACTTCCACCAGCCGCCCAACCCACCCCAACCCCGCTCAACACTATTCCTATAGCTCTGCATTTTTTCCTTTTCAAGTATTTATCCAGTTCCCTTTTGAAAGTTACTATTGAATCTGCTTCCACCTCCCTTTCAGGCAGCGCGTTCCAGATCACAACAACTCTCTGCGTAAAAAAAAAATTCTCCTCATCTCCCCCTCTGGTTCTTTTGGCAATCATCTTAAATCTGTGTCCTCTGGTTACTGACCTGCCCGTCAGTGGAAACTTTTTCCCTATTTACTCTTGTCAAAACCGTTCATGATTTTGAACACCTCTATTAAATGATAAAGCAGTCTGCCTCCCTCTTGTGGTTGAAACCCAGTACTGTGCCAGTCTTTCAAATCCCGCCCGAATGGTTGGTAAAAAAACATTCTTGCATTGAGAAAAACATCACGGGAGAGTAATCAGACAAAACTGGGCACCGAACCGAAGAAAGAGATGTTAGGAGGGGCAACTAAAAGCTTGGTCAAAGAGGTGGGTTTTAAGGATGGTCTTAAAGGAGGAGATGGAGGTGGGAAGAAAGAAAGACTTGCATTTCTATAGCACCATTCACGATCACTGTGCTTTACAGCCAATGAAGTACTTTTGAAGTGCAGTCACTGCTTTAATGTGGGAAACGCAGCAGCCAATTTGCGCACAGCAAGCTCCCACAAACAGCAATGCGATAATGACCAGATAATCTCTTTTTGTTATGTTGATTGAGGGATATTGTCCAGGACACTGGGGATAACTCCCCTGCTCTTCTTCAAAATAGCGCCATGGAATCCTTTATGTCCACCTGAGAGAGCGGATGCGACCTCAGTTTAACGTCTCTTCCACAAGACGGCACCTCCGACAGTGTAGTGCTCCCTCAGCACTGCACTGCAGTGTCAGACTAGATTCTTGTGCTCAAGTCTCTGGAGTGGGACTTGAACCCACGACCTCCTGACTCAGAGGTAAGAGTGCTATCCATGAGCCATGGCTGACACTTGGATTAGAATTTAATATTTGAGGTGTTGGTGGACCAGAGAGCACAGAGGTGATGGGCGAGCGGGACGTGGTGCGTGTTAGGATGGAGGATTGGAGGCTGGTGAGGAGCGCATTGGAATAGTTGAGTCTGGAGGTAACAAAGCCAACCACCTTAAATCTGTGTCCGCTTGTTCTCGACCCTTCTGCCAATGGGAACAGTTTCTCTCCATCTACTCTGTCTAGACCCCTCATGATTTTGAGCACCTCGATCAAATCTCCTCTCAAGCTTCTCTGCTCCAAGGAGAACAACCCCAGTTTCTCCAGTCTATCCACGTAACTGAAGTCCTTCATCCCTGGAACCATTCTCGTAAATCTTTTCTGCACCTCAATAAGTAAGGCCTTCACATCCTTCCTAAAGTGGGCTGCCCAGAATTGGACACAATACTCCACTCGAGGCCGAAGCAGTGTTTTATACAGCTTCGTCATGATTTCCACTTTTTTGTGCTCTATACCTCTATTCATGAAGCCCAGAATTCCGCAAGCTTTTTTAACTACTTTTTCAATGATTTGTGCACAAAGACCCCCAGGTCTCTCTGTTCATGCTCCCCCTTTAGGATTGTACCCCTTAGTTTATATTTCCTCTCCTCATTCTTTCTACAAAAATGTATCACTTCGCACTTTTCTGCGTTAAATTTCATCTGCCACGTGTCCACCCATTCCACCAGTCGGTCCTCCTTAAGTCTATCACTATCCTCTTCACTGTTCACTATACTTCCAAGCTTTGTGTCATCTGCACATTTTGAAATTGTGCCTTGTACACCCACATCCTAGTCATTAATATATATCAAGAAAAGCAGTGGTCCTAGAACCAACCCCTGGGGAACACCACTGTATTACCTTCCTCCAGTCTGAAAAACAACCGTTCACCACTACTCTCTGTTTCCTGTCACTTAGCCAATTTTTAACCAGGCGCCACTGTCCCTTTTAGTCCATGGGCTTCAACTTTGCTGGCAAGCCCATTATGTGGCACTTTGTCAAACGCCTTTTGGAAATCCATGTACACCACATCAATGGCATTGCCCTCATCGGGGGGGTTGTCCCATATTAAATGGAGGACTGTGTGAGAGTGTGAGCGTATGTGATTGCATGAAATGTGACTGTCTCTCCGTATCTGTGTGTGAGATAAAAACAGAAAATGCTGGAAATACTCAGGTGTGTGAGTCTTTGTCCCTGTCTTTATCTGTGTCTGTGACTTACTCAAATTTAAAATTCTCATCCCCGTGTTAAATTAACTCCACAGCCTCGCCCCCTCCCTATCTCTGTAACCTGCGGCCCTGCAACCCTCTGAGATATCGGCGCTCCTCCAATTCTGGCCTCTTGCTCATCACCGATTTTCATCGCTCCACCATTGGCGGACGTGCCTTCAGTTGCCTTGATCCTCAGCTCTGGAATTCCCTCCCTAAACCTCTCCACCTCTCCTCCTTTAAGATGCTCCTTAAAGCCTACTTCTTTGACCAAGCTTTGATCGCCTGTCCTAATATCTCCTTCACACAATACAAAAGCAAAATGCTGCGGATGCTGGAATCTGGAATAAAAACAGAAAATGCTGGAAATCTCAGCAGGTCAGGCAGCATCTTTCGAATACTCTCCAATTCTGACAAAGGGTCATCGACCCGAAACGTTAATTCTGCTTCCTCTCCACAGACGCTGCCCGACCCGCTGAGATTTCTAGCATTTTCTAATATCTCCTTATGTGGCTCGGTGTCAAATTGTGTTTGACAATGCTCCTGTGAAGCATCTTGGGACATTTTATGACATTAAAGGCGCTATATAAATACAAGTTGTTGTTGTGTAATGCTCTCTCTCGGAGTGTCTTTCTCTCGCACTGTGCATATTTCTCTCTCTCTGTGTCTCTTTGTGCAATCCCTTTCCATGTTTCTCTATGCATTTCTCTCTCGAATGTAAGTTGTGAGGAGGATGCAAAGAGACAGGCTAAGTGAGTGGGCAAGAACATGGCAAATGGAATATAATGTGAAGTTATCCACTTTGGTAGGAAAACAGAAAATTAAGAGTATTTTTTAAACGGTGAGTGATTGGTGTTCAGAGGGACCTCGGTGTCCTTGTACACGAATCACTGAAAACTAACATGCAGGTACAGCAAGCAATTAAGAAAGTAAATGGTATATTGGCCTTTATTACAAGAGGATTTGAGTATAAGCGTAAAGGGGGCCAAAATTCACCTCCGCCGGAAACGGAGAGCACCTACCGTTTTTTATGTGTTTTAGCCACAATGAATGCGGCGGCCTATCTTGCGAAAATTCAGCTCTTTGTCGTTTTTTTTCAAGCAGGGTGGAAGTTGGTCATAATGGGGGCGGAGGTGGGGCGGGACGGAGTGACCATCACTAGCAGGGTGGAGGCTCCGCCGCTGTCAGTCATCAGCGCTGGGCTGGTGATGTCATCGCGCTGGCGCATCACGTCTCTCCCCTTAAGTTAAAGGGGAGGGCCGCTGCGAGCTCTGCGTTTATTTTAGTTAGGTCCACTGGGCTACCAGGGAGGGTTTTGGCCGGGCCAGCGGCCTGGCATCCAAGAGCGGGTGCCAGGCTGCCTGTTGGTGGCCCGGCCGAACCCGGGGGGGGCATAATTGTCGGCCGACAGACAAAAAATAAGTTGCCGACCACGGCAGTGCGCCCTCCCCTTCACCGCCATTTTACAAACACTGCAAACACAGTGCACCGACAGAGTAAGCTATCGGGGGCACTGGCCGGAAGACTTTCTCAGTTGAATTTCGCTTCACGGGCGGGACATCGGCAGTGCGCGCTCTGATGACACACTTAGGAGGCTTCGGCAGCAGCGCAGCGGAAGTGGAGGGAGCGGGGCGGATATGGTCACCGTCGGAAAAACGCTTGAGGGCAACTGCGCGAACGACGGCTATTCCACGAAAAATCGGCAGACATTCCACAACGAGCCCTGACCGCTGCTTTCCGCCGGCCAGAGGCTTTAACAAAAGGGGCAATTATGGCCCCAAGATGTCTTACTGCAATTGTATAGCGCCCTGGTGAGACCACATCTGGGGTACTGTGTACAGTTTTGGACTCCTTACCTAAGGAAGGAGATACTTGCCACAGAGGGAGTGCAACGAAGGTTCACCAGAATGATTCCTGGGATGGGGGAATTGTCCTATGAGGAAAGATTAAGTAGACTAGGCCTATATGTCCTAACTCGCTCCAAGTCACCCCTGTGTTTGCCGACCTACATTGGCTCCCGGTTAAACAATGCCTTGATTTCAAAATTCTCATCCTTGTTTACAAATCCCTCCATGGCCTCGCCCCTCCCTATCTCTGTAATCTATTTCAGCCTCACAACCCCACAAGATGTCTGCACTCCTCTAATTCTGCCCTCTTGAGCATCCCTGATTATAATTGCTCAACCATCAGCTGCTTGGGCCCCAAGCTCTGGAACTCCCTCCCTTAACCTCTCCGTCTCTCTTTCCTCCTTTAAGATGCTCCTTTAAGATGCTCCTTAACCAAGCTTTTGGTCATCTGACATAATTTCTTACGTGGCTCGGTGTCAAGTTTATCAGTTTTGTTTTATAACACTGCTGTGAAGCGCCTTGGGACGTTTTACTATGTTAAAGGCGCTATATAAATAAAAGTTGTTGTTGTGTATTCTCTAGAGTTTAGAAGAATGAGAGGTGATCTCATTGAAACATACAAAATGCTTACAGGGATTGACAGGGTAGATGCAGGGAGCATGTTACCCCCAGGCTGGGGTATATTCAAGGCAGGGTTCGATAGATTTTTTAATATTAAGGGAATCGAGGGATGAGGACAGTGCAGGAAAGTGAAATTGAGGTAGAAGATCAGCCATGATCTTATTGAATGGCGGAGCAGGCTTGAGGGGCCGAATGGTCGACTCTTGCTTCTAATTCTTATATACTCCCCTGTTGTGTCTTTCATGTGCCTTTTTCTCTCTCTCTCACTTTCAATCTCTGTCTCTCTCTATCACCCTGTGTCTCTGTCTCTCTCTGGGAATTAGGGACACAAAGTATGTATTTAAACCCGAAGCTCATGACCGAACGTACTTGTGTCTCACTCGGGGGGGGGGGGGGGGGGGGGGGCGGGCGGGCGGAGAGAGGCTCTATTTGCACAGAAATCATGTGTCCTTTCTATTTGCAATGACTAATCTCAGCCATGATCTTCCGAGTGATACGAAAGCTTTATTTATGATCTCCATGTACCGTCACCTCCGTGCCCTGACCCCATGCCCCTGTCAGACTCGGACCCTCTAACTCTTATCCCCTGGCCCTGATCCACTGCCCCTGCCCCAGGCCCTGACCCCACCCTGTCACAGGCTCGGACCCTCTAACCCTTACTCCCTGGCCCTGAACCCCTGCACTGTGGCCCTGACCCCCTGCCACAGGCCCTGACCCCTGACTCCCCTCCCCCACTCCAGACTCTAGCCCACCGCCCCTATGCCCCAGGCCCTGTCCCTCTACCCCGTGGACCTGACCCCCTGCCCTCTGACCCTGCTCCCCCCTCCCCGCCCCAGACCCACTGCCCCCATGCCTACCGGGGGCTGTCCTTGACCCTGACCCCCTGCCCCAGGCCCTGAGCCCCTGACCCTGGTACAAACCGCTCCCCAGTACTGCCCTGTGATGGCAGGCTGTGTACTTACAGTCTCCAGGCGTGTTTGCTGCGCCTCCTTCTCCAGGAACTCATTTTCCTGCCGCCTGCAGAGCGATGGCTAAGGAAAGTTATCGGCAAACCGCTTCTCTTAAATAAACGCAGGCATCGCGGGACATGACGCGTTCAGATCACGGAAATCAGGACAGGTGAGGGAGCGCCTTCGGCCCATCGAGCCCATCCTTCGTCACCACTCCCAATAGCGCTGCCCCGTTCACGTTGCTATGGATATGGGACGGCCCTGGTTCTGGCCTCAGTACAGCAAGAGGAGAGGGAATGGTGCTGAATTCCACCTCTGGCATCATCCCACAGCCCAGTGATGCCTGCAGCAGTCGATCTGCCAAGGGAAAGACAGGCCGCACATCCAAAGAGACAGCAGCTGCACGTTTAGTAAATTCCAGCAAAGGATACAGGTTATTAATCTTCAACTTCATTTGCTTATGCTGTTTAACAATTCCATCGTACCTTTCGAAGATAAAAATAAAAATGTTTAAGATTTCAGAACGCTCACTTTAATTTAAGACATGAAACCTGCATGACTTGTCCCCAATAAAACTCCAATTCGCCTGGCCATGCACCCTGACCTCTCGTGCACCTGCTTCCATCTTTGCTCCTCGTCTTCCTCATCACAGGCTGCTTCTGGGAGACATTTGAAACAGGCATGGAGTCAGTGAAGCTCCCTCTACACTGTCCCATCAAATATTCCCAGGGCAGGTACAGCATAGGTTAAAAACAGAGTAAAGCTCCCTCTACACTGTCCCATCAAACACTCCCAGAGCAGGTACAGCATAGGTTAAAAACAGAGTAAAGCTCCCTCTACACTGTCCCATCAAACACTCCCAGAACAGGTACAGCATGGGTTAGATACAGAGTAAAGCTCCCTCTACACTGTCCCATCAAACACTCCCAGGGCAGGTACAGCATGGGTTAGATACAGAGTAAAGCTCCCTCTACACTGTCCCATCAAACACTCCCAGGGCAGGTACAGCACGTTAGATATAGAGTAAAGCCCCCTCTACACTGTCCCATCAAATACTCCCAGGGCAGGTACAGCATGGGTTAGATATAGAGTAAAGCTCCCTCTACACTGTCCCATCAAACACTCCCAGGGCAGGTGCAGCACGGGTTAGATACAGAGTAAAGCTCCCTCTACACTGTCCCATCAAACACTCCCAGGGCAGGTACAGCACGTTAGATATAGAGTAAAGCTCCCTCTACATTGTCCCATCAAACACTCCCAGGGCAGGTGCAGTACGGGTTGGATACAGAGTAAAGCTCCCTCTATACTGTCCCATCAAACACTCCCAGGGCAGGTACAGTACGGGTTGGATACAGAGTAAAGCTCCCTCTACACTGTCCCATCAAACACTCCCAGGGCAGGTACAGTACGGGTTGGATACAGAGTAAAGCTCCCTCTAAAGTGCCTCTTATACTGCCTGCGTTCAATTCCTCAGTCTGACCCATCAAGCCATGGACAGACTGAAAGGTTATGGAGCCAAAATTGCCTACCTACCGAAACGAGGCGCACCTACGGTTTTCAAAGTGTCTGGCTGCCCCAATGCATGGGGCGGCCAAACCAGAGAAATTCAGCACGCTGTACTTTTTTTTGGAGGCTCATCATCGGGGCGGAAGTGTGGGCGGGGCGGAGTGGCTGACGCTGCAAGGCATCAGCGTCGCGCTGATGACATCATCGCGCTGGTGCATCACAACGTCCCTCCCCTTCAGTTAAAGGGGAGGGCAGTTGCGGATTCTGCAGCCACTTTAGTGGCCAACATTGGGCCACCAGGGAGGGTTTCAGCTGGGCTAGCGGCCTGGTACCCAAGAGGGGGTGCCTGTTGGCGGCCCGGCCGAACCTGCGGCCATAATTGTCGGCCTGACCTGGTAGTCGGCTGACTAAAAAAAAAGGAAGATGGCGTCGCCGACAGTGGCACCTCCCCTTTAAGGGCGGCCGCACCGACCAGCCACAGAAAGTGTACCCACAGCAAAAGCGGGGCAATGCCGGGAAAGGAGCAATTTCCCAAGGGGCAATTTCAGGAAGGGGTCCCCGCTGGTCGGTAAGGGGTCGGCTCCTCCAAGCCCGTTGCGGGAAAATAGGCGGAGCGGTGCCAGACATCGCTCCAAACCTGAGGAAGGACAATTTCCAAAATGGCGGCCCCTCCACCGAGACTCGGTGGCTATGCCGCACCGAGCTGTGGCCGCCGCTTTTAGGCGGCCGGAAGCCTTATGGAAAGGGGCAACTTTGACCCCTATAAGTTCACGAGCTGGCATCAGATGCCGCAGAGCACCTGGGTGCAGTCGAGATACTGAAGAAAGGTGCGTTCACACAGCAACTTTTCAGCTTTCCCAAAGATCTCAAAGCACTTCACATGGAAACTCATTGAAACGTATACAATTCTGACAGGGTTGGACAGACTGGGTGCGGGGAGGATGTTTCCCCGGGCTGGGAAGTCTAGAACAAGGGGTCACAGTCTCAGGATACGGGGTAGGAAATTTAGGACTGAGATGAGGAGAAATTTTTTCACTCAGAGGGTGGTGAACTTGTGGAATTCTCTACCACAGAAGGCTGTGGAGGCCAAGTTACTGAATATATTTAAAAGGGAGATAGATAGATTTCTAGACACAAAACGCATCAAGGGGTTTGGGGAGAAAGCGGGAATACTGAGATCGAGGATCAGGCATGATCATATTGAATGGCGGTGCAGACTCGAAGGGCCTACTGCTGCTCCTATTTTCTATGTTTCTATGAGACGGATTGCTCAGAAATGTAGGCTGGAATCCTGGGAGGCGGAGACAATCCTCTGGGGAGACTTGGTTTGAATCCGTAGCCAAGAGCTTTGATCCTTGAGCTTACAATAAGTGTTGGGTGCCATCGCGACTGGTTTAGCCCTGAACACAGTCCACTTGCAGGTGACCCTCCAGGGCAGCACTGAGGGAACCTTCACTGCACTGTCAGGCCTGGGTGCCGGATGGGAGATTAAACCAAGGCCCCATCTGCCTGTTGAGATGTTAAAGATGACACAGCCACTATTGGAAGAAGAGCAGGCAGGGTTCTCCCTGGTGTCCTGGCCAACAGTGCTCTCATTAATCAGCACCACCGATAATAGCGTCACGCGTCACTTTTGGATCTTGCTGTGCACAAAATGGTCTTTATTCACAGAACAATGACTTCACTGTAATCAACAACAAGAAATTGTATTTATATGGTGCCTTTAACATAGTAAAACGTCCCACAGGAGCGTAATAAAACAAAATTTAACACGAGCCACATAAGGAGATATTAGGGCAGATCAAGGAGGTAGGTTCTAAGGAGTGTTTTTAAGGAGGAGAGAGGTAGAACGGTTTAGGAAGGGAGTTCCAGAGCTTAAGGCCCAGGCAGCTGAAGGCACGGCCACCAATGGTGCAGCAATTACAATCAGGGATGCTCAAGAAGCCAATATTAGAGGAGCGCAGATATCACAGAGGGTTGTGGGGCTGGGGGAGATTATAGAGATAGGGAGGGGTGAGGCCATGGAGGGATTTGATAGTAAGGATATGGTCAGCGGGCACAGAGTGATGGGTGAGCGGGACTTGGTGTGAGTTAGGACACGGGCAGCAGAGTTTTGGATGACCTCAAGTTTACGGAGGGAGGTCGGCCAGGAGTGCGTTGGAATAGTCGAGTATGGAGGTAACAAAGGCCTGGATGAGGGTTCCAGCAGCAGATGAGGTTGAGGCAGGGACGGAGACGGGCGATGTTCCGGAGGTGGTGGAAATAGGCGGTCTTCATGACGAGGCGAATATGTGGTCGGAAGCTCATTTCGGGGTCAAATATGACACCAAGGTTGCGAACAGTCTGGTTCGGCCTCAAGTAGTTGCCAGGGAGAGGGATGGAGTCGGTGACCAGGGAACGGAGTTTGTAATCGATTGTATGTGTACCAATCTGTGAAGAGAGATGTGATGAGATCTTGGAGAAGTGCGAGTTCTTCCTTTTTTGGACTGGTAATGCCCGATTTCACCCCCCCCCTCGCACCCTCCCCTTTCCACCGCCCGGCCTTGACTCGATTGGATATTAAACGCTGGGGACTCACTCGTTTTGCAGCAGCACAATCCGCTCTGTTGCTGTCGTTAGAACCTCCAGTTCCATCCCTACCACCTTGCTCTTGCCTTCGGCACGGGTCTTCTTCTTCTTTGACATCCTCGCTTTCGCTTGTTCGTCACCTGCGATAAAACTATCTTTGAAGCATTAAACATATTCTCACCAATTCCCCCCTCCCTCCCCTCGTTTCCCTCCTGAATGGCTTGACCGTTTTTGTGGGTGCACCCCCGCCCCCCCCGCACCAGTACCTCACCAATTAGCCATCCAGCACTGCCTCCAGTGCGCCAGTGCAGCCTTCGACCGCCTGAGGAAAAGAGTGTTCGAAGACCAGGCCCTCAAATCTACCACCAAGCTCATCGTCTACAGAGCTGTAGTAATACCCGCCCTCCTCAGAGACATGGACCATGTACAGTAGACACCTCAAGTTGCTGGAGAAATATCACCAACGATGTCTCCGCAAGATTCTGCAAATCCCCTGGGAGGACAGACGCACCAACGTTAGCGTCCTCGACCAGGCCAACATCCCCAGCATCGAAGCACTGACCACACTTGATCAGCTCCGCTGGGCAGGCCACATTGTTCGCATGCCAGACACGAGACTCCCAAAGCAAGCGCTCGACTCGGAACTCCTACACGGCAAAGGAGCCAAAAGTGGGCAGAGGAAACGTATCAAGAACACTCTCAAATCCTCCCTGATAAAAGTACAACATCCCCATCGACACCTGGGAGTCTCTGGCCAAAGACCGCCCTAAGTGGAGGAAGAGCATCCGGGAGGGCGCTGAGCACCTCGAGTCTCATCACCGAGAGCATGCAGAAACCAAGTGCAGGCAGCGGAAAGAGCATGCGGCAAACCAGTCCCACCCACCCTTTCCCTCAACGACTATCTGTCCCACCTGTGACAGGGAGTGTGGTTCTTGTATTGGACTGTTCAGCCACCTAAGAACTCATTTTAAGAGTGGAAGCAAGTCTTCCTCGATTCCAAGGGACTGCCTGTGATGATGATTCTTCCCATACATGTATAGACAGTGAGCATCTGTAGGTTGTTTGACCGTGGAGAGGCAGGGGACAGCCGTCCCTCTGTGTCAACACAGACGCACTCTCCATCAGGAAGCCAGCTGGATATGGATCTGGAGTGGGAGGGCCGCTAGATTTGTTTTTAAGAATTCATTCTGAGGATGTGAGTGTCGCAGGCAAGACTGGTATTACTTGCCCAGCCCGAGTTGCCCTGAGATGGTGGTGTTGGGCTTTCTTCTATTCAACGATTTAGACTCTGAAATCAAAAACACAATTTCTAAATTTACAGATGACATCAAATTGGGGCGGAGGGAGGGTAATAGTTAATACGGAGGAGGGCTGCAACAAATTACAAGAACTCATTAATAAACTTGAAGAATGGGCATACAATTGGCAAATGAAATTCAACACAGGTAAGAGTGAGGTATTACATTTTGGTAAGAAAACTAGGGAGGTCACATATTATTTGGAAAATACCAATACAAGTGGGTTAGAAGAGCAAAGGGATCCCGGAGTACAAATACACAAATCACTGAAAATAGCGACACAGGTTAACAAAGCCAGAAACAAAAACCAAGCATTAAGGTGTATTGAATTAAAAAGTAGAAAAGTTATGCTAAACTTGTAGACCACACTTGGAGTACTGCATACAGATCTGGTCGTCATATTAGAAAAAGGATATAGAGGCACTTGAGAGGGTACAAAGAAGTTTTACAAGGATGACACGAGAAATGCGAGGCTATACCTATCAGGAAAGGCTGAACAGGCTGGGTCTCTTTTCGCATTTAGAATTCTTTTTTAATGAATGGTTACAGCACAGAAGGAGGCCATTCGGCCCGTCGAGCCCGTGCCGGCTCTCTGCAAGGGCACTTCAGCCAGTCCCACTCCCCCGCCCTTTCCCCGGAGCCCTGGATTTTTTTCCTTCAGGTACTTATCCAAATCCCTTTTGAAAGCCACGATTGAGTCTGCCTCCACCACCCTCTCAGGCCGTGCATTCCAGATCCTAACCCCTCGCTGTGTAATTTTTTTTTCCTCATGTCGCCTTTGGTTCTTCTGCCAATCGCCTTAAATCTGTGTCCTCTGGTTCTCGACCCTTCCACCAATGGGAACAGTTTCTCTCTATCTACTCTGTCCAGACCCCTCATGATTTTAAACACCTCGATCAGATCATCTCTCAACCTTCTCTGCTCTAGAAACATAGAAAATAGGTGCAGGAGTAGGCCATTCGGCCCTTCGAGCCTGCACCACCATTCAATAAGATCATGGCTGATCATTCAACTTCAGTACCCCATTCCTGCTTTCTCTCCATACCCCTTGATCCCTTTAGCCGTAAGGGCCACATCTAACTCCTTTTTGAATATATCTAACGAACTGGCCTCAACAACTTTCTGTGGTAGAGAATTCCACAGGTTCACAATTCTCTGAGTAAAGAAGTTTCTCCTCATCTCAGTCCTAAATGGCTTACCCCTTATCCTTAGACTGTGACCCCCTGGTCCTGGACATCCCCAACATCGGGAACATTCTTCCTGCATCTAACCTGTCCAATCCCGTCAGAATTTTATATGTTTCTATGAGATCCCCTCTCATTCTTCTAAATTCCAGTGAATATAAGCCTAGTCGATCCAGTCTTTCTTCATATATCAGTCCTGCCATCCTGGGAATCAGTCTGGTGAACCTTCTCTGCACTCCCTCAATAGCAAGAATGTCCTTCCTCAGGTTAGGAGACCAAAACTGAACACAATATTCCAGGTGAGGCCTCACTAAGGCCCTGTACAACTGCAGTAAGACCTCCCTGCTCCTATACTCAAATCCACTAGCTATGAAGGCCAACATACCATTTGCCTTCTTCACCGCCTGCTGTACCTGCATGCCAACTTTCAATGACTGATGTACCATGACACCCAGGTCTCGTTGCACCTCCCCTTTTCCTAATCTCTCACCATTCAGATAATATTCTTGTTTTTGCCACCAAAGTGGATAACCTCACATTTAACTACATTATATTGCATCTGCCATGCATTTGCCCACTCACCTAACCTGTTCAAGTCACCCTGCAGCCTCTTAGCATTCTCCTCACAGCTCACACCGCCACCAGGTTAGTGTCATCTGCAAACTTGGAGATATTATATTCAATTCCTTAGTCCAAATCATTAATGTATATTGTAAATAGCTGGGGGCCCAGCACTGAACCCTGCGGCACCCCACTAGTCACTGCCTGCCATTCTGAAAAGGACCTGTTTATTCCTACTCTTTGCTTCCTGTCTGCCAACCAGTTCTCTATCCACGTCAGTACATTACCCCCAATATCATGTGCTTTAATTTTGCACACTAATCTCTTTTGTGGGACCTTGTCTAAGGAGAACAACCCCAGCTTCTCCTGTCTATCCATGTAACTGAAGTCCCTCATCCCGGGAACCATTCTTGTAAATCTTTTCTGCACCCTCTCTAAGGCCTTCACATCCTTCCTAAAGTGTGGTGCCCAGAATTGGACACAATACTCCAGTTGAGGCTTTTATGAAGGTTCATCATAACTTCCTTGGGCGGGTCAGATGGAAAAATAAGAAGAATGTCACACCGAGGTAGTGCTTATGGAGGACGGGGCAGTGTGGGTTGTGGTCTCAGAACAGGTCACAAGCACGATGGTTCAAACGGCCTCCTTCTGTGCTGTATCATTCTATCACACACTGCTACAGCAGTGGCTCAGTGGGTAGCACACTCGCCTCTAAGTCAGAAGGTTGTCGGTTCAAGTCCCAGTCCAGAGACTTGAGCACGTTAATCTAAGTTGACACTCCTGTGCAGTGCTGAGGGAGTACTGTATTGTCCGACGTGCCGTCTTTCAGATGAGACGTTAAACCAAGTCCCATCTAGCATCTGAGGTGGATGTAAAAGATCCCATGGCACTACTTCGAAGAAGAGCAGGGGAGTTATCCCAGTGTTCTGGCCAATCCAAAACAGATTATCTTGTCATTATTACTGTTGGTGGGAGTTTACTGTGCACAAATTGGCTGCTGTGTTTCCTACATTACACAATGACTGCACTTACAAATGTACTTCACTGGCTGCAAAGCGCTTTGGGATGTCCGGTGGTCGTGAAAGGTGCTATATAAATGCAAGTCCTTCGTTCTTACAGCAGCACCCTGGAAATCCAGCGTCCAAGGCTACTTCACTCCCCGCAAAGCAATTAAGAACACAAGAACTAGGAGCAGGAGTCGGCCCCTAGAGCCTGCTCCGCCATTCAATAAAATCATGGCTGATCTTCGACCTCAACTCCACTTTCCTGCACTATCCCCATATCACTCGATTCCCTTGTATGTTTCAATGAGATCATCTCTCATTCTTCTAAACTATAGAGAATATAGGACCTAGTCTGCTCAATCTCTCCTCATAGGACAACATCCCCATCCAAGTAACCAGTCGAGTGAACCTTTGTTTCAGTCCCTCTAAGGCAAGTATGTCTTTCCTTAGGTAAGGAGAGACTGTACACTGTACTCCAGGTGTGGCTTCACCAAACCCCTCGTTAATTGTAGTAGGACTTCTTTACTCTTATATTCCCTTTGTAATAAAAGCTAACATACCATTTTATTTATTAATTGCTTGCTGTACCTGCATGTTAACTTTCAGTGAATTATATACAAGGACACCCAGGTCCCCCTGAACACCAATCTCACTACCATTCAAAAAATACTCTGCTTTTTTGATTTTCCTACAAAAGTGGATAACTTCACACCTCCCCGCACCATGTTCTTGTCCACTCGGTCAACCTGTCTATATCACATTTATTCCTACTCTCTGTTTTCTGTCCGTTAACCAATCCTCAATCCATGCTAATATATTAGCCCCTATTCCATGAGCCCTAATTTTGTTCAATCATCATCATCATAGGCAGTCCCTTGGAGTCGAGAATGACTTGCTTCCACACTAAGACTTCGTACTCAGGTGACTGATGAACTCATTTCAAATGGTGGAAGATGCCTGTGCAAGAATTTTTTTAACGTGGGGTGGCCATTGCACACCAGCCACCACACGGGCTTGACAGAACTAGGTCTTGGTCCAGTGGCAAGGGGATCCAAGACGACTGGAGACCAGCTCTGCTGCATGTGCCAATACATACACACAAACTCAAACATACTCCTATTGTCCTCCTTACCACACGACCTCGCTCTACGTAGAATTCATAGTACGCAATGTGAGCCTCAAACCTCACAGCCTCGCTATTGGCCCATGCTGCGCCTTCCCTTGGTCTTGTCCACGCTGCTCCACATTTGGGCTCCGACCTCTCCGCTCCTCCGTGCCTCATCCGTTGTCTCCTCTCCGGACCTCGCCGGTCCCGGCCTCCGCTCCTCGCCCCACCCGACCTTTGCTCCTTGCCCCTCCCGACCTGCGCTCCTCGCCCCTCCCAACCTCGTCGGTCTCAACCTCCGCTCCTCGCCCATCCTGACCTCCCGACCTCCGCTCCTCGCTGCTCACCCCTCCCGACCTGCGCTCCTCGCCCCTCCCGACCTCGTCGGTCTCAACCTCCGCTCCTCGCCCATCTTGACCTCCGCTCCTCGCCCCTCCCAACCTCCGCTCCTTGCCCCTCCAGATCTCCGCTCCTTGCCCCTCCCGACCTCGCCCATCCCAACCTCCAGACCTCGCCCCTCCCGACCTCCAGACCTCGCCCCTCCCGACCTCCGCTCCTTGTCCCTCCAGACCTCGCCCGTCCCAACCTCCAGACCTCGCCCGTCCCAACCTCCAAACCTCCGCTCCTCGCCCATCCCGACCTCCGCTCCTTCCTGCGGTTTGTTCAATAACCTCTTGTGTGCCACCTTATCGAATGCCTTCTGAAAATCCAAATACACCATCCGCCAGCTCCCCCTTATCTATTCTACAAGTTACAACTATTTTGGTGTCAACAGTGCTACAACTATTTTAAGTTGCACCTGTAAATCAAGGAAATCAAGAGCCCCCTGGTTAAAGGGAAGGCATAAAAACATAAGAACATAACATAAGAAGTAGGAGCAGGAGTAGGCCATTTGGCCCCTCGAGCCTGCTCTGCCATTCAATAAGATCATGGCTGCTCCAATCATGGACTCAGCTCCACTTCCCTGCCCCGCTCCCCATAACCCCTTATTCCCTTGTCGGTTAAGAAACTGTCTATTTCTGTCTTAACTATATTCAATGACCCAGCCTCCACAGCTCTCTGAGGCAGCGAATTCCACAGATTTACAACCCTCTGAGAGAAGAAATTCCTCCTCACCTCAGTTTTAAATGGGCGGCCCCTTATTCTAAGGTCGTGCCCCCCTAGTTCTAGTCTCCCCCCCATCAGTGGGAACATCCTCTCTGCATCCACCTTGTCGAGCCCCCTCATAATCTGATACGTTTCGATAAGATCACCGACAAAACTAAAACAAATTAGATGTTGGGACATTCCGCGGTTCAAATTAAAATGTGGTTGCCGGGGGTGACGATGCACTCCAGTCGCTCCGGCGCCCAGCTCTGGCGCAAGGCCGCGAGCGTTACCGGTGGACACCGCGTGCTCCCTGGCTCGGGGGGGTGGGGGGGGTGTAACCGCTCAAGAGAGGCAGGCAGTCTGTACCAGTTACAACCTCAAAAAACAGATTGGTCAAACCCGACTTCCCTTCCATAAATCCGTGTTGACCCTGATCAATAAGAGGACACTGTGATCAGCATCACTGTCAATGTTTTACAGTGAGTCAGAGTCAGAGCTGTACCTGCTGCAGGCCTCAGGCTGCCAAACCACCGTCACCATGGCAACAGCCCCAGCAGCCTCGCCAACAGTCAGTTTTAAATATATCGATTATTTATTAAATCCACTGCATACTTACAATATAGTGCTTTTAAATCCAATTCAACAAAATAAATAATTTTTCCTTTTCAAACAAGATTTTCCATTTTTTTTTAATAAAGAATACTTCGGTCGCCACGGCAACGCCACCGGCGCCCTTTGCATCCTGGGATGACGTCATGCGAACGGAGCCGGAGCCGGCGCCGGCGCCGGGGGGGGGAATCGCCCCGATCCCTTCTGCGCAGGCGTAGCAATAGCCGGATGACGCAAGCGCCTGGGCGCTCAGCGTCCGCCGCAAGCGCCCGAGGCCACCTTCCGCCCCCGCTGCAGCGCCTCACCGCTGACGACAGGCGGAGCCGCCATCGACAATCAGCTCCCTGATTTGGGAATCATTTTTGCAAACTGAGCAAAATACCGAGTAAGTTCAGACATTAAACCTCCCTCCAGCAGCCAAATGTGAACGAAATAAATAGAATTACTTCCACTATTTCAAACAATATCCCTCCTTTCATGGTTTACAAAAGGAAAAGAAAGACTTGGAATCATAGAATGGCTACAGCACAGAAGGAGGCCATTCGGCCCTTCAAGCCCGTGCCGGCTCTCTGCAAGAGCACTTCAGCCAGTCCCACTCCCCCGCCCTTTCCCAGTAGCTCTGCAATTTATTTCTCCTTTAGGTACGTCTCCAATTCCCTTTTGAAAGCCACGATTAAATCTGCCTCCATATATTAACGACTTGGAAGCAGGGACTGAGTGTAATGTAGCCAAGTTTGCTGACGATACAAAGATGGGAGAAAAGCAATGTGTAAGGAGGACACAAAAAACCTGCAAAAGGACATAGACAGGCTAAGTGAGTGGGCACAAATTTGGCAAATGGGCTATGGGGGGGGGGGGGGGGAGGAAGTTAACACAATCACAATCACTAAGGAGGTGGTACTCAGTAAGATAATGGGACTAAAGGCAGATAAATCCCCTGGACCTGATGGCTTGCATCCTAGGATCTTAAGAGAAGTAGTGGCAGGGATTGTGGATGCATTGGTTGTAACTTAGCAAAATTCCTTGGATTCTGGGGAGGTCCCAGCAGATTGGAAAACTGCAAAACTGCCCCTATTTAAAAAAGAAGGCAGACAAAAAGCAGGAAACTATAGACCAGTTAGCCTAACATCTGTGGTTGGGAAAATGTTGGAGTCCATTATTAAAGAAGCAGTAGCAGGACATTTGGAAAAGCAAAATTCGGTCAGGCAGAGTCAGCATGGATTTATGAAGGGAAGTCATGTTTGACAAATTTGCTGGAATTCTTTGAGGATGTAACGAACAGGGTGGATAAAGGGGAACCAGTGGATGTGGTGTATTTGGATTTCCAGAAGGCATTTGACAAGGTGCCACATAAAAGGTTACTGATCAAGATAAAAGTTCACGGGGTTGGGGGTAATATATTAGCATGGATAGAGGATTGGCTAACTAACAGAAAACAGAGAGTTGGGATAAATGGTTCATTCTCTACTTGGCAACCAGTAACTAGTGGAGTGCCGCAGGGATCAGTGCTAGGACCCCAGCTATTTACAATCTATATTAACAACTTGGAAGAAGGGACCGAGTGTAACGTAGCCAAGTTTGCTGACGATACAAAGAAGGGAGGAAAAGAAATGTGTGAGGACACAAAACATCTGCAAAAGGACATAGACAGGCTAATTGAGTGGCATAAATTTGGCAGATGGAGTATAATGTTGGAAAGTGCACCTTGGAAGAAAAAAATCAAAGAGCAAGTTATTATTTAAATGGAGAAAGATTGCAAAGTGCTGCAGTACAGCGGGACCTGGAGGTACTTGTGCATGAAACACAAAAAGTTAGTATGCAGGTACAGCAAGTGATCAGGAAGGCCAATGGAATCTTGGCCTTTATTGCAAAGGGGATGGAGTATAAAAGCAGGGAAGTCTTGCTACAGCTATTCAGGGTATTGGTGAGGCCACACCTGGAATACTGCGTGCAGTTTTGGTTTCCATATTTACGAAATGATATACTTTGGAGGCAGTTCAGAGAAGGTTCACTAGGTTGACTCCAGAGATGAGGGGGTTGACTTATGAGGAAAGGTTGAGTAGGTTGAGCCTCTACTTATTGGAATTTAGAAGAATGAGAGGTGATCTTATCGAAACGTATAAGATTATGAGGGGGCTTGACAAAGTGGATGCAGAGAGGATGTTTCCACTGATGGGGGAGACTAGAACTAGAGGGCATGATCTTAGAATAAGGGGCCGCCCATTTAAAGCTGAGATGAGGAGGAATTTCTTCTCTCAGAGGATTGTAAATCTGTGGAATTCGCTGCCTCAGAGAGCTGTGGAAGCTGGGACATTAAATAAATTTAAGACAGAGATAAACAGTTTCTTAACCGATAACGGAATAAGGGGTTATGGGGAGCGGGCAGGGAAGTGGAGCTGAGTCCATGATCGGATCAGCCATGATCGTATTAAATGGCGGAGCAGGCTCGAGGGGCCGTATGGTCTACTCCTGCTCCTATTTCTTATGTTCTTATGTTCCACCACACTTTCAGGCAGTGCATTCCAGATCCTAACCACTCGCTACGTAAAAGAGTGTTTCCTCGTGTCGCCTTTGGTTCTCTTGCCAATCCCCTTAAATCTGTGTCCTGTGGTTTGGACTCTTCCGTCAATGGGAACAGTTTCTCTCTAAACACTCTGTCCAGACACCTCGTAATTCCTCGTGACCCCTCCATCAAATCTCCTCTCGCTCTTCTCTGCTAGAATAGACTGGCAAATGATACTTAAAGGGTTGACAGTGGATAGGCAATGGCAAACATTTAAAGATTACATGGATGAGCTCCAACAATTGTACATCCCTGTCTGGAGTAAAAATAAAACGGGGAAGGTGCCTCAACTGTGGCTAACAAGGGAGTTAAATCCAAGGAAGAGGCATATAAATTGGCCAGAAAAAGCAGCAAACCTGAGGACTGGGAAAAATTTAGAATTCAGCAGAGGAGGACAAAGGGTTTAATTAAGAGAGGGGAAAAAGAGTATGAGAGAAAGCTTGCCGGGAACATAAAAACTGACTGTAAAAGCTTCTATAGATATGTGAAGAGAAAAAGATTAGTGAAGGCCCCTTGCAGTCAGATTCAGGTGAATTTATAATGGGAAACAAAGAAATGGCAGACCAGTTGAACAGATACTTTGGTTCTACCTTCACGAAGGAAGACACAAATAGGCTTCCGTAAATACGAGGGGACCGAGGGTCTAGTGAGAAGGAGGAACTGAAGGAAATCCGTATTAGGCGGGAAATTGTGTTAGGGAAATTGATGGGATTGAAGGCCGATAAATCCCCGGGTCCTGATAGTCTGCATCCCAGAGTACTTAAGGAAGTGGCCCGAGAAATAGTGAATGCATTGGTGATCATTTTACAACAGTCTTATCGACACTGGATCAGTCCCTATGGACTGGAGGGTAGCTAATGTAACACCACTTTTTAAAAAAAGGAGGGAGAGAGAAAACAGGTAATTATAGACCGGTTAGCCTGACATCAGTAGTGGGGAAAATGTTGGAATCAATTATTAAAGATGAAATAACAGCGCATTTGGAAAGCAGTGGACAGGATCGGGCCAAATCAGCATGGATTTATGAAAGGGAAATCATGCTTGACAAATCTTCTGGAATTTTTTGAGGATGCAACTGGTAGAGTAGACAAGGGAGAACCAGTGGATGTGGTATATTGGACTTTCAAAAGGCTTTTGACAAGGTTCCACACAAGAGATTGGTGTGCAAAATTAAATTACATGGCATTGGGGGTAATGTACTGACGTGATAGAGAACTGGTTGGCAGACAGGAAGCAGAGAGTCGGGATAAACGGGTCCTTTTCAGAATGGCAGGCAGTGACTAGTGGAGTACCGCAAGGTTCAGTGCTGGGACCCCAGCTATTTACAATATACATTAATGATTTGGATGAAGGAATTGAGTGTAATATCTCCAAGTTTGCCGATGACACTAAGCTGTGAGGGGGACGCTAGGGGAAATTGGACAGGTTAGGTGAATGGGCAAATGCATGGCAGATGCAGTATAATGTGGATAAGTGTGAAGTTATAGAAACATAGAAACATAGAAAATAGGTGCAGCAGTAGGCCATTCGGCCCTTCGAGCCTGCACTGCCATTCAATGAATTCATGGCTGAACATGCAACTTCAGTACCCCATTCCTGCTTTCTCGCCATACTCCTTGATCCCCCGAGTAGTAAGGATTACATCTAACTCCTTTTTGAATATATTTAGTGAATTGGCCTCAACAACTTTCTGTGGTAGAGAATTCCACAGGTTCACTACTCTCTGGGTGAAGAAATTTCTCCTCATCCCGGTCCTAAATGGCTTACCCCTTATCCTTAGACTGTGACCCCTGGTTCTGGACTTCCCCAACGTTGGGAACATTCTTCCTGCATCTAACCTGTCTAAACCCATCAGAATTTTAAATGTTTCTATGAGATCCCCTCTCATTCTTCTGAACTCCAATGAATACATGCCCAGTTGATCCAGTCTTTCTTGATATGTCAGTCCCGCCATCCCGGGAATCAGTCTGGTGAACCTTCGCTGCACTCCCTCAAAAGCAAAAATGTCCAACCTCAAGTCAGGAGACCAAAACTGTACACAATACTCCAGGTGTGGCCTCACCAAGGCCCTATACAACTGTAGCAACACCTCACTGCCCCTGTACTCAAATCCCCTCGCTATGAAGGCCAGCATGCCATTTGCTTTCTTAACCGCCTGCTGCCACCATTCAGATAATAGTCTGTCTCTCTGTTTTTACCACCAAAGTGGATAACCTCACATTTATCCACATTATCCACTTTGGTGGCAAAAACAGGAAGGCAGATTATTATCTGAATGGTGACAGATTAGTAAAAGGGGAGGTGCAACGAGACCTGGGTGTCATGGTACATCAGTCATTGAAGGTAGGCATGCAGGTACAGCAGGCAGTTAAGAAAGTAAATGGCATGCTGGCCTTCATAGTGAGGGGATTTGAGTATAGGAGCAGGGAGGTCTTACTCCAGTTGTACAGGGCCTTGGTGAGACCATACCTTGAGTATTGTGTACAATTTTGGTCTCCTAATCTGAGGAAGGACATTCTTGCTATTGAGGGAGTGCAGCGAAAGTTCACCAGACTAATTCCCGGGATGGCAGGACTGACATATGAAGAAAGACTGGATCGACTAGGCTTATATTCACTGGAATTTAAAAGAATGAGAGGGGATCTCATAGAAACATATAAAATTCTGACGGGATTGGACAGGTTAGATGCAGGAAGAATGTTCCCGATGTTGGGGAAGTCCAGAACCAGGGGTCACAGTCTAAGGATAAGGGGTAAGCCATTTAGGACCGAGATGAGGAGAAACTTCTTCACTTAGAGAATTGTGAACCTGTGGAATTCTCTACTGCAGAAAGTTGTTGAGGTCAGTTCGTTAGATATATTCAAAAGGGAGTTAGATGTGGCCCTTACGGCTAAAGGGATCAAGTGGTATGGAGAGAAAGCAGGAATGGGGTACTGAAGTTGTATGATCAGCCATGATCATATTGAATGGTGGTGCAGGCTCGAAGGGCCGAATGGCCTACTCCTGCACCTATTTTCTATGTTTCTATGTTTCTATGTTAGACTTGACTATGCCAACACACTTCAGGCTGGCCTCCCACATTCTACCTTATGTAAACTAGAGGTGATCCAAAGCTCTGCCTGCCCATGTCCCAACTCGCACCAAGTCCTGCTCACCCATCACCCCTGTGCTCGCTGACCTACATTGGCTCCCGGCTAAGCAACGCCTCGATTTCAAAATTTTCAAATCCCTCCATGACCTCGCCCCTCCCTATCTCTGTAGCACTGGAGAAGTACCACCAATGCTGCTTCCCCAAAATCCTGCAAATTCATTGGCAGGAATAGGCGTACCAATATCAGCGTTCTCTCTCAGGCCAACATCTCCAGCATCGAGGCATTGACGGGCCACATTATCCGCATTCCCGATACTGAACTCCCGAAACAAGCGCTCTAGTCCGAGCTACATCACGGCAGGCGAGCCCCAGGACACCTTCAAAGCCTCCTTGAAAAAATATAACTTCCCCACCGACTCTTAGGGATCCCTGCCCCAAGACCGCTCAAAGTGGAGGAGGAGCATCTGATAAAGCGCCGAACACTTTGAGTCTCTTCGCCGGGAGTGCGCAGAAGCCAAACGCAAACTGCGGAAGGAGCGCACGACAAATCAAGTACCCCACCCACCCATCCCTCCTATTGTGTTCCTAACACAGATGAGACTGCACACAGGGAGGTTAGAGTAACAGTGACCTCAGTCTTTATTAAGACACTCCAGAGTGAGGAACTGGCCTTAGGGGCCGGCTTATATACAGTGCTCCCAAAGGATGCTGGGATCCCTTGGGACTTCAGGGGATGCGCTCCCTGGTGGCGGAAGATGGGAGTGCATACTTTACAGATACACAACACCTCCAACCACCATCTGCCCCACCTGTGGCAGAGACTGTAGATCCCGCATTGGTCTCATCAGTCACCATAGAACTGATTTTAGTGTGGAAGCAAGGCATCCTCGACTCCGAGGGAACTGCCTAAGAAAAGAATCTCCTCCAGCAACACCCCCCCGAGATGTCTGCGCTCCTCTAATTCTGCCCTCTTGAACATCCCTGATTATAACCGCTCAACCATCGGTGGATGTGCCTTCTGTTGCCTAGGCGCCAATCTCTGGAACTCCCTGCCTAAACCTCTCCGTCTCTCTACCTCTCTTTCCTTTTCAAAACAATCCTTAAAACCTACCTCTTTGACCGAGGTTTTGGTCACTTGCCCTAATTTCTCTTTATGTGGCTCGATGTTAATTTTTTTATCTCATAACACTCCTGTGAAGCGCCTTGGGATGATTCACTACGTTATAGGCGCTATATAAATACAAGTTGTTGATGGTGGTGGTACCATTCTCGTAAACCCTTTCTACAACCCCTTTTAAGGCCTTCTCATCCTTCCTAAAGTGCGGTGCACAGAATTGGACACAACACTCCAGTTAAAGTCAAACCACTGTTTTATATAGCACCTTTCACAAAGTTTATTTTGAAGTGCAGTCACTGTTGTAATGTGGGAAACGCAGCAGCCAATTGCGCACAGCAAGCTCCCACAAACAGCAATGTGATAATGACCAGATAATCTGTTTTAGTGATGTTGATTGAGTGATAAATATTGGCCCCAGGACACCGGGGAGAACTCCCCTGCTCTTCTTCGCAATGGTGCCATGGATATTTTACATCCTCCTGAGAGAGCAGACGGGGCCTCGGTTTAACGTCTCATCCAACAGCTGGAGTGCCAGCCTGCAGTAAGTCTCTGGCATGAGACCTGAGCCATGTGGTGAGAGAAGGTGCTTGGTACCCACTGAGCCACGGCAGGATTACTCACTGATCTTACTTTTCATCCACCCCCCAGGTGCAATGCCAGGGGAAATCCATAAGTTTTACAGACAGACTTCTGGGACTAAATAGAGGAAAATGCAAGTTTATATTATCGATGATTCAGAGTTTGTTTTCTTGCGCTCCGTGGAAAATTTATAACGTGAGATGCAAAAATAAGGACTTTAAAATGAGGGTTGCAGAGAGACAGTGACGAGGGTTTGCAGAGCAGGGAACATGATTTGGACAAGAAGGAGTTACTGGGCTGGTTATCCGGCTGTGTTGAGTGACAGCAGAGCTTCGCTTCAGCTCCACCCACTGCGATCGCTGTGCGGGGAGCGAGGGTGTGTGAGAGAGCGAGGGGGTGGGAGAGAGGAAGAGTGAGTGTGAGAGAGTGTGGGAGAGAGAGAGAGAGTGTGTGAGAGAGGGAGAGTATAAGAGAGAGAGTGTGGGAGAGAGAGAGTGTGGGAGAGAGAGAGTGTGTGTGAGAGAGGGAGTGTGTGTGTGAGAGAGAGAGAGAGAGAGAGAGAGAGTGTATGTGTTATGTGAGTTACCAGACACCTGGGGGCGCCACTGTCGGAGGTCATCGGGCTGTACGTAGCGTGCATGGTCACTGGCATATAAGCGTGGGTACCATGTCACGTGGGTTACTTTGGGCACGAATAAAGTTGGATCAGGTTTACACCTGACGCAGTTTACAGTAACAAGTCTTTTGAGTCATTACATTCATTACATTTGGTGACGAGGTAACTTAAGAACCTTCGCATGTACAATGGGCACTATTGGAATTCTGGAGAGATTCGTGCAGGGCAAGGATTGGGCAGATTTTATCGACCACCTGGATCAATATTTTGTGACCAATAAAATGGAGGGAGAGGCTGACGCAGTTCGACACGGGACGGTTTTCCTCACCGTTTGTGGTCCGAAAATTTATGGTCCCATGAAGAATCTTCTCTTGCCTTTACGTCCAATGGACAAAGAATATGGGGATGTGTGTTCTTTGGTACGTGACCATCTCAAGCCAAAAGAGGGGATCATCATCTCACGCTATCGCTTCTACACGCATGTTCATGCTGAGGGCCAGGATGTGTCAGGATTCGCTGACCTGCGACATCTTGCTGAGCCGTGTAAGTTTGGGATCGTGTTGGAGGACATGCTGCGAGATTTCTTTGTGATAGGCATCAACCATGATGTGATTCTTCGGAAGTTATTGGCCAAAGAGAAGCTGGATTTGAGCAAGGCCATCGCGACTACCCAGGCATGCATGACGACTGATGATAATTTGAGGCAGATATCATCGAAGAGTCGGAGCTCCACGTCAAGTACTGTAAACAAGATTGTGTCATCGTCTGGCAGAGCTGCTTAAGGCAGGGCCTACTCGACTGCTTATGTGAAACCTGTAGCTGCTCAAAGTCCGGCAACTGATATGAATCCGATTTCACCCTGTTGGCGTTGTGGGGAATCATCGGCCTCACCAGTGTCAGTTCAAACAGTACTCCTGTAATGGCTGTTCGAAAGTGGGCCATCTTCAGAGAATGTGCCCACAACTGAGCAAGTGTGCTGTCGCTCATCACATTGCTGATGATGACCAGTCCAGTGCTGGCCCGGATACACAACCCGAGGAGGAAGTGTATGGTCTGTATTCGTTCTTGGGAAGGAGCCAGCCGATAATCGTTAATGTGAAGCTGAATGGCGTGCCTGTATCAATGGAGCTGGACACGGGTGCGAGTCAGTCAATAATGAGCCAAAGGACATTCGACAAGCTGTGGGACACTGAGGCTGTGAAGCCTAAGCTGAGTCCAGTCAATGCCAAGTTGTGAACCTATACTAAGGAACCTATACTGGTGATTGGCAGTGCAGTAGTCAAGGTGTCATATGACGGTGTGGTTCATGATCTACCATTATGGATCGTCCCAGGTAAGGGTCCAATCCTGTTCGGCAGGAATTGGCTCGAGAAAATCAAGTGGAATTGGAATGATATCAAAGCGTTGTCCTCGGTGGATGACACTTCGTGTGCTCAAGTGTTGAAGAAGTTTCCTTCTTTGTTTGAACCGGGCATTGGTAATTTTACTGGAGCCAAGGTGCAGATTCACCTGGACTCTGATGCAAGGCCTGTCTATCATAAAGCTCGGTCTGTTCCCTCCATGATGAGGGAGAAGGTTGAAATTGAGCTGACAGACTCCAATGTGAAGGGGTCATATCACCGGTCGAGTTTAACGAGTGGGCCAGTCCTATTGTTCCTGTGTTGAAGAGTGATGGCGCTGTCAGGATTTGTGGAGACTACAAGGTTACGATTAACCGATTTTCAAAACCGGATCAGTACCCGTTACCGAAGGCTGATGACCTGTTCGCCATGCTAGCTGGTGGAAAGTCGTTCACTAAACTGGAACTGACATGGGCCTATATGACACAGGAGCTTGTCGACACTTCGAAGAAACTCACCTGCATCAACACCCATAAAGGATTGTTTGTCTACAACAGGTGTCCTTTTGGAATTCGTTCGGCTGCAGCCATATTTCAGAGGAATATGGAAAGTTTACTAAAGTCCATCCCTAGAACTGTCGTGCTTGAAGATGACTTTCTGGTCACGACACTACTGAACATCTGAACAATCTTGAAGACGTCCTACATTGTCTGGACAAAGTGGGACTCAGGCTGAAACGTTCGAAGTGTGTCTTCATGGCACTTGAAGTTGAATTCCTGGGGAGGAAGATTGCTGCTGATGGCATTAAGCCTACTGATTCGAAAACCAAGGCCATCAAAAATGCACCCAGGCCTCAGAATGTGATGGAGCTGCATTCATTCCTTGGGCTACTCAACTACTTTGGTAATTTCTTACCCAGATTGAGCACTTTGTTAGAGCCACTGCACATGCTACTCAGAAAAGGCGACAACTGGGTCTGGGGTGTGTCTCAGATAGAGCCTTCGAGAAAGCTAAGAATCTGCTCTGTTCAAACAAGTTGCTTGTTCTTTATGATCCGTGTAAGCGTCTTGTATTGGTCTGTGATGCTTCGTCATATGGGGTTGGCTGTGTACTCCAAGAAGCAAATGAGTCGGGTAAGCTACAACCTGTTGCGTATGCTTCGAGAAGTTTGTCAAAGGCGGAAAGAGCTTACAGCATGGTAGAAAAAGAAGCTTTGGCCTGTGTGTATGGGGTTAAAAAGATGCATCAGTACCTGTTTGGTCTTCGTTTTGAACTCGAAACGGATCACAAGCCACTCATTTCATTATTTTCGGCCAACAAAGGTATTAATATCAATGCATCGTCCCGTATCCAGAGGTGGGCGTTGACATTATCTGCCTATGATAATGTTATTCGTCATAGACCTGGCACTGAGAATTGTGCTGATGCACTGAGTCGTCTGCCGTTGCCCACACCTGCAGATCTACTGTTAGTAATGGATGCTTTTGAGAGTGAAGGAACTCCTGTCACTGCTCAATAAGTTAGGACCTGGACCAGCCATGACCCTATTCTAACGGTTGTGAAACGTGTCCTCAGTGGTGATTGGTCTGCAATACCTATGAAAATGTGTGATGAGACCAAACCTTATAACCGTCGCAAAGATGAACTGTCCATTCACTCAGATTGCTTACTGTGGGGTAATCGTGTAATCATGCCTAAGAAAGATAGAGAAAAATTTGTACATGAACTACATAGCACTCATCCTGGTATTATCATGATGAAAGCCATTGCTAGGGCTCATGTATGATGGCCTGGAGTTGACTCTGATCTGGAATCATTTGTACATCAGTGCAATATTTGCATGCAGCTAAGTAAAATACCATCGTAATCTCCGCTGAGACTTTGGTCGTGGCCATCTAAACCATGGTCGAGGATCCACATCGATTTTGCGGGCCCTATCATGGAAAAGATGTTTTTTGTTGTGGTGGATGCATATTCAAAGTGGATCGAGTGTATTATTATGTCATCCAGTACGTCTACAGCTATTATTGAGAGCCTTCGTGTCATGTTTGCTACTCATGGTTTGCCTGACATTGTTGTGAGCGACAACGGATCTTGCTTCACAAATCTGGAGTTTCAAGAGTTCATGAAACTCAATGGTAGTAAACATGTGAGGTCAGCACCATTCAAACCTGCTTCTAATGGTCAAGCAGAGTCTGCTGTCCAAACCATCAAGCAGAGCATGAAACGTGTAACTCAAGGTTCACTGCAGACTCGTTTGTCCTGTATACTGCTCAGTTACAGGACCAGACCTCATACGCTTACTGGGGTCTCTCCTGCTGAACTACTGATGAAGAGAAGTCTCAAGACCAAGCTCTCTCTTGTTCATCCCGATTTGAATGATCGTGTTGAAAACAGACATCAATGTCAGCAAGGGTATCATGATCGTGCTGCTGTGTCATGTGACATCTCTGTCAACGATCCAGTTTATGTACTGAACTATGGTCAAGGTCCAAAGTGGATCGCCGGCACTGTTACAGCCAAGGAGGGTAACAGAGTGTTTATTGTCATGCACAAAAATGAGCAAACATGCAGGAAACATGTTGATCAGATAAAACTGCAGCACACGGATGAACTGGAACCACTTGAGGAAGATGCTCTCTCTCACACACACACTCTCTCTCACACACATCTCTCTCTCTCTCCCACACACTCTCTCTCTCCCACTCTCTCTCTCTCTCTCTCACACACTCTGTCTCTCTCCCACACATTCTCTCTCTCTCTCCCACACTCTCTCTCTCCCACACACACTCTCTCTCTCACACACTCTCTCTCTCCCACACACACTCTCTCTTCCACACACACACTCTCTCTCTCTCACACTGGACAGAAAAAGGTGACTCCGTTGTGACTGAGCCTAGAATTGAAGTTGAACTGAGACGATCAACTCATGAGCGGAAAGTCCCGGACTGTTAATTTGTAACTAGACTGATATTAAGATCTTGAAAGGGGTTATTGTTATGTATTTATGCTTGCAGTCACCAGACACTGGTCACTGGTATATAAGCACGGGTACCATGTCACGCGGGTTACTTTGGGCGCGAATAAAGTTGGATCAGGTTTGCACCTGACGCAGTTTACAGTAACAAGTCTTTTGAGTCATTACATTCATTGCAGTGTGAGAGAGAGAGAGTGTGTGTGTGGGAGAGAGAGAGTGTGTGAGAGAGAGAGTGTGTGGGAGAGAGAGTGTGTGGGAGAGAGAGAGAGAATGTGTGGGAGAGAGACAGAGTGTGTGAGAGAGAGAGAGAGAGAGTGTGTGTGTGGGAGAGAGAGAGTGTGTGAGAGAGAGAGTTTGTGGGAGAGAGAGAGTGTGAGAGAGAGAGAGAGAGTGTGAGAGAGAGAGAGAGAGAATGTGTGGGAGAGAGAGAGAGAGTGTGGGAGAGAGAGAGAGATGTGTGTGAGAGAGAGTGTGTGTGTGAGAGAGAGTGTGGGAGAGAGAGAGGGCGAGAGAGTGTCAGAGAGAGAGAGTGTGTGTGTGTGGGAGAGTGTGTGTGAGAGAGAAAAAGAGAGTGTGTGTGAGAGAGAGTGTGTGTGTGGGAGAGAGAGAGCGAGAGAGAGATAATGTGTGTGTGTGTGTGAGAGAGAGAGTGTGGGAGAGAGAGAGTGTGTGAGAGAGTGTGAGAGAGAGAGAACGCGAGTGGGTCCTGCCCTGTGTTAACCCAGCTTTACTGTACGTGCATGAAATGGATCCTGGACAGAAAAAGGTGTCAACAACCTTTCTCCATCCCTCCTCCCTCTCCTCCTTCTGTCTCTCTCTCTCTTCCTCCTTCCCTCCCTCGCTCCCACCCTTCCTTTCTTCCTTCTCTCCCTTCCTTCCCTCTCTTCCTCCTTCCCTACTTCATTCCACCCTCCTCTCTCCTCCCCTTCCCTTCCCTCCACCTCTCTCTTCTTCTTCTCTCCCTCCTTCCTTCGTTCCTTCCTTCCTCCCCTCCTCTCCCTCTCTTCCCCTCCTCTCCCTCTCTTCCTCCTCTCATCCTTCTTTTCCCCCTCCCCGATGTTATGTATGTAAACATTATAACTGTGTAAGACTTGCCACCAGAGGGCGCAGCTATTGGAGATCCAAGGGTCACCTGCACACCTCATGAAAGCGAGTATAAACGGTTGCCTACCACGCTGCTTTGGCACTCTGGAGTTTTATTAAAGAGACTAAGGTCACATCAGTTTAAGCTTACAGTACTCAGTCTTGTGGAGTTATTCTAAACATAACAATTTGCGACGAGTAACAGATCACAAAATTTCACACAGTTATGGCTGCCGTTGGTATTCTTGAGCGATTTGTAGAGTGTGATGATTGGGACGCCTTCATTGAACATCTCGACCAGTACTTCGTGGCCAACGAGCTGGACGATTCTCCTCACTGTTTGTAGGTCTACAACATACGGCTTCATCAAGCATCTGCTAGCACCGACGAAACCAACGGAAAAGACATATGCAGAGTTGTGCACGTCGGGAACACCTCAAGCCGAAGGGGAGCATCTTAATGGCCAGGTATCGCTTCTATATGCACCATCATTCCGAGGGCCAGGACGTGGTGAATTATGTCGCCGACCTAAAACGTCTTGCGGGACCTTGCGATTTTGCTGGATTTTGGGGGGAAATGCTGCGGGACTTTTTTGTGCTTGGCGTTGGCCACGAGGTCATTCTTCGCAAGCTGCTGTCTGCCGAATCCCCAGACCTGAACAAGGCCACCACGATAGCCCAGGCTTTCATGTCCACGAACGATAATACTAAACTGATATCTTCTCAGCATCGAAGCTCACCGGCAAGTATTGTGCATAAAATAACGCCATTAGCAGGCAGAACTGTACATGGCAGTTGCAAGACCTATGATGACTCAGAGCCCGCCGTGGGGCGTGAATGCGAATCCATTAACACCATGTTGCGGAGGTAATCATAGAGCCCATCAATGTCGATTCAAGCACTACGTTTGCAAAGGCTGCAAAACAATGGGGCACCTCCAGTGAATGTGCAAACCTGCTGCGACTCACCACGTGGCAGAGTCGGCAGAAGATGGTCAATCCAAAGCAGATCATGCAGAACGAGTAAGAGAGGCAACTCAACCCGAGGCCGAGGAAGAAGTGTATGGGGTACACACCTTCACCACCAAGAGCCCTCCTATAATGCTGAAAGTCAAATTAAATGGCATTCCAGTTTCCATGGAATTGGACATGGGGGCGAGTCAGTCAATTATGAGCTAGAAGGCATTTGAGAAACTGTGGGGCAACAAGGCACAAAGGCCCAAACTGAGCCCAATTTATACAAAGCTATGCACTTACACCAAAGAGCTCATACAGTCATTGACAGTGCGGCAGTGAAGGTATCGTACGATGGAGCTGTGTATGACTTATCACTGTGGATTGTACCAGGCGATGGCTCAACACTGTTCGGCAGAAGCTGGCTAGGAAAGATTCGATGGAACTGGGATGACATCAAAGCATTATCTTCGGTGGATGATGCCTCATGCGCTCAAGTGCTGAGCAAATTTCCGTTGTTATTTGAACCGGGCATCGGCAACTTCACAGGCGCCAAGGTGCAGATCCATCTAGTCCCTGATGCATGGCCTGTTCATCAAAAGGCTCGAGCAGTTCCATATATGATGCGAGAGAAAGTTGAGATCGACTGGACAGACTTCAATGAGAGGAAATCATATCGCCAGTCGAGTTCAACGAGTGGGCCAGCCCAATTGTTCCGGTGTTGAAAAGCGATGGCACGGTCAGAATCTGCGGAGACTACAAGGTAACGATCAACTGAGTCTCGTTACAAGACCAGTATCCACTACCCAAGGCGGATGACCTGTTCGCAACATTAGCAGGGGGGATGTTGTTCAATAAATTGGATCTAACCTCCGCTTACATGACACAGGAGCTGGCTGAATCTTCGAAAAGATTGAAATACATCAACATGCACAAAGGACTGTTTATATATCAGTTGCCCTTTTGGGATTCGCTCGGCTGCTGCCACTTTCCAGAGGAACATCCTGATCATCGGTCGTGACAACATCAAACACCTGCAAAACTTGGAATAGGTTCTAAGTCGACTAGACAGTGTGGGACTCAGGCTGAAATGCTCCAAGTGTGTTTTCCTGGCACCAGAGGTCGAATTTTTGGGGAGAAGGATTGCGGCAGATGGCATCAGACCCACGGACTCAAAGACGGAGGCACCCAGACCACAGAGTGTGACGGAGCTGCGTTCGTTCCTGGGATTCCTCAATTATTTTGGTAACTTTCTACCCGGGTTAAGCTGGAACCATTGCACATGTTGTTACGTAAGGGTGACGACTGGGTTTGGGGTAAATGTCAAGAGACAGTCTTTGAGAAGGCCAGAAACATACTTTGTTCTAACAAGTTACTTGTTCTGTATGACCCGTGTAGCTTGTGATGCATCTTCATACGGGGTCGGCTGTGTGTTACAGCAAACCAACATATCGGGCAAACTTCAACCGGTTACATACACGTCTAGAAGTCTGTCTAAGGCTGAAAGAGCCTACAGTATGGTCGAGAAAGAGGCGTTAGCATGTGTATATGGGGTTAAGAAAATGCACCAATACCTATTTGGACTCCGGTTTGAGCTTGAAACCGACCACAAAACGCTCATTTCGCTGTTTTCAGAAAGCAAAGGTATAAACACCAATGCTTCGTCCCGCATCCAAAGATGGGCACTAACATTGTACGCTTATTTCTATGTTATCCACCACGGACCAGGCACGGAGAACTGTGCTGATGTTCTCAGTCGGCTACCATTGCCCACCACCGGGGTGGAAATGGCACAACCCGTAGACTTGCTTCTGGTCGTGGATGTTTTTGAGAGCGAGGGGTCACCTGTCACTGCTCGCCAGACCAGGACCTGGACCAGCCCGGATCCTGTGCTATCACTAGTAAAACATTGCATCCCCAATGGGAGCTGGTCGGCCATTCCCGGGGAAATGCAAGATGAAATTAAGCCGTTTCACCGACGCAAAGATGAAATGTCCATCCAGTCGGATTGTCTCTTATAGGTTAATCACGTGGTTTTGCCAAAAAAAGGCAGGGAAACGTTTATATGTGACTTACACAGTACCCACCCAGGTATTGTCATGATGAAGGCTATCGCCAGGTCACACGTTTGGTGGCCTGGCATTGACTCGGATTTGGAGTCATGTGTACACCAATGTAGCACTTGCTCACAGTTGAGCAATGCACCAAGGGAGGCCCCACTGAGTCTGTGGTCATGGCCCTCCAAACCGTGGTCCAGCGTCCACGTAGATTTCGCTGGCCCCTTTCTAGGAGAGACATTCTTAGTAGTGGATGCTTACTCTAAATGGATTGAATGTGAAATCATGTCATCCTACAGCCACCATTGAAAGCCTCCGGGCCATGTTTGCCACCCACGGTTTGCCCGATTTCCTTGTCAGTGACAATGGACCATGTTTCACCAGCTCGGAATTCAACGAGTTTATGACCCGCAATGGCATCAAGCATGTCAGGTCTGCCCCGTTTAAGCCCACATCCAACGGTCAAGTGGAATGGGCAGTCCAAACTATCAAGCACAGCTTGAAACGTGTGATGGACGGATCCCTGCAGTTTATCTCGGGTTCTGCTCAGCTACTGGACGCGATCCCACTCGCTTACCGGGGTTCCCCCTGCAGAATTGTTAACGAAGAGAGCATTCAAAACCAAGCTCTCCTTAGTCCACCCGGATCTTAATGATCATGTAGAAACCCGGCGTCACCGGCAAAACATGTACCACGATCGCGCGGCTGTATCACGTGACATTGATGTAAACGACCCTGTGTTTGTCCTTAATTAAGGTCATGATCCCAAATGGGTCGCTGGCACTGCCTTGGCGAAGGAGGGGATAGAGTCTTTATTATCAAACTATGTACTGGACAAATGTGCAGAAAGTATTTGGATTAGACCAAACTGCTGTTCACCGATAACCACGGTATAAATCACGTTAAGACGGCACCTTTCAAGCTGGCCTCCAATGGCCAGGCGGAGCGAGCAGTGCAGATCATTAAACAAGGCATGCTCAGAATCCAAGGTCCCATGCTGCAGAGCCGCCTGTCGCGACTGCTGTTGGCATACAGATCTCGTCCGCATTCGTTGATTGGGGTTCCCCCCCCATGCAACTATTGATGAAACGAACCTTAAAGACCAGGCTCTCGTTAATCTTCCCAGACATGCATGAAATTGTTGAGGCTCAGCGTCAAAAGCTAACTGAGTACCATGACCGAAATTCGAGGGGGAGGTGGAATGAGATAGGGGACAAAGTGTTTGTGCTAAACTATGGCTCGGGTCCCAAATGGCTTGCAGGGACAGTAACAGACAAAGAGGGAAACAGACTACTGGTTGTACAAATGGACAATGGCCAAACCTGCCGGAGGCATGTAGACCAAGTAAAAAGTAGATTCACTGATAACACTGAAGAACCAGAGGCAGACTACAATGTGGAACTCACACCACACCTGGTGGACAGACAGGTGGAACAACCTGAGGAAAGGGCAGTCTCAACAGACAGCCCAGGCGAGATACCAGCAATCACATCGAACGAAACAGACAGCCCAGGCGAGATACCAGCAATCACACCGAACGAAAAACAGGCACCAAGGCAAACAACTGAACCACAACTAAGATGCTCCACGCGAGAGCGTAGACCACCCGAGAGACTGAATCTATAAAGGCAATAAGACCTTGGGGGAGGGTGATGTCATGTATCTCACATTACTCTATATAACTGTACCTTACCATGCTATACATGACTGTAACTGGATATGACCTGTAACAATAAGCATACCTTACCAGCAGGGGTGCACTTGCAGGAGACACTCCATACCTGTCCCACTGAGGTATATAAAGGAAGGTCTCAGGCAAGTGCAGCACTGGAGAGCTGGAATTAAAGGTGCAGGTCCTGAGTGACCTTGACTTCAGCATGTGTCTCGTGTAAGTCAGTACATTAGAGTCAGGACTTAAC